>NC_141550.1:34831250-35195000 GCF_021556685.1 Rattus norvegicus | reverse complement strand
AACCACTTAATGTTAAGATGGGGGCTAAGAATGAATGCGTTAGGGCAGCAGGGAACCCCTCCTGAGGGGTTTAATGGGAAAACCTTTTCCTAAATTAAATTTATATTTCAGTTGAAACATAAAGACACAAAAATACATATTAATGACACACTATGTGAAATACCCACACAGATGCACAGATTGTGCATGCGCGCGTGTGTGTGTGTGTGTGTATGTGTGTGTGTGTGTGTGTGTGGTCAAGTTAAACACATCTCAGATGTTTCTCCCCTCTTTATGACAAAACAAAAACACCAAAACTAACAGCAAAACCAATCAAACAAACCCCACAACCCCTCAAAAAAATCAAACATTCACATCCTTTCCTCTGGCCCATCCTCACTGTCTCCTACCACTGGGCAACAGCACTCTATATCTCCTTGATCCTGGTTAACTGAACGTTTACGCCCATTGGCCAACTTTTCTCCATCCCTCCAGCACCTCTCTCAACCTCTAATGGCTACCATTCTCCCTTCAATATCCAAGAAAGTAACTGTATAAATTCTCTACATCTGAGCCAGCTCCTGCGACCCTTGCTCTGGCCTGAGTAATCTCACGTCTCATAACCATCTACATGTACTTCTCACGCATGTCATGACCAGAATTCATCCTTTGTTCTTGATGAACAACATCCTGTTGTGAATATACCCACTACAATTTCTTCACCCATTTGTAAGCTAATGAGCACTTTGATAGTTTTCATAGCTTAACAATTTTAAATTGTGCTGTAATAAACTTGGAGAACTGATACTATTTTGACATTCTGACTTCATTCATTCATTCATTCATTCATTCATTCACATACGTGTTTGGTATGTGCCCAGCAGCAGTATTGCTGAATCATACTGTAAATCCTTAAAAAAAAAAAAAAGGAGTGGGGGCAGGATCTCTGGCTCAGTGCTTGGCTAGCATGTGCAAAGCCCTGGGAATTCACAGTCACTGAACAGATTTACTTTTAAACCGCAAGTGTGCTGAGGCTCCTTTTCCTCCACATCTACAAAAGCTTTTGACCTGAAAGCATAACCCAAACCATTTATTTATATATTTCCTGTATGAGTGCAAGGAAGGTCAGAGGACTTGTAAGAATTGACTTTCTTCTCCACCATGTGGGTCCCAGGGATCAAATTGAGGCCACCGGGGTTGGGAGCAAACAACTTGACCTGCTGAGCCTTCCAAGCCTCTCTTTTGACTTTGTAAGAGGAGTCTAGTTTGCTGGAGTGAGATGATATGTCACTGTGGGTTTTGTTATTACTTTGTTTATTTTGAGGCAGGGTCTCTCATGTAGCTCAGGCTGGCCTTATGATCCAGGAGGACCCCCCGTCACTGCTCCTAGAGTGAGCCAGTGCACCTAGCTCTCACTATGGGTTTGATTTGCAGTTTCCCAATGACTACTGGCACTGAGCATTATTTTGTCTATCCACTGGTCATCTGCACACCTTCTTTTGAGAAATATGTTAGCTCTGTTGGCCATCCTTAGATTATTTGTCTCTTAAGACTTTTAAGTTCTTCATATATTCATATACCCCTCCTGAGATGTATACTTTGCCATGTTTTTCTCTCGTTAGTAGGTTGTCTCTTTGTTCTGATGATTCTTCTCCTTGTGAGGATATACAGTTTGGACGGACTCCATTTGTCTGCCTTTGTTTTGTCTTCTGTACTTTAAAGACTCACACGTAAACAGTACTGCAAGTCTCCAGCATCCTCAAGTGTCCCCATGTTGTGTTGACTTTGTGTCCTGAAGCTTTTGCTCAACTTTGTTTGCTCTAATAGTTTCCTGGTAGCAGTCTCTGGGGTTTTCTACATAGACGATGACATGTAACCAGGCATGGCGTCACATGCCTTTAATCCCAGCACTCTGGAGGCAGAGGCAAGAGGATCTCTGTGAGTTAGGGATCAGTCAGGACTACATAGGAAGAATCTATCTCAAAAAAGATTATTATATCATGCACAAACAACTTCCTTTCCTGTTTGGATATTTCTTTCTTTTTGTTGCCTGGTTGCTTTGCCGAAGACTTCTAGTACAAAGGTAAGTAAAAGCAGTGAATGCTGCCAACCAAGTCTTAGTTTAGGCCTGACAACACCAATTGCCAGAATTTCACTACTGAGTGAGCTATATTGCTAGTTCTTGACTTGGTGTGTATGGCCTTTCTCATGTGGAGGCTTGACTTTTCTAATCCTAATTTGCTTAGCATTTTTTAATCACCAAGGTCATGGTGAATTGCATTTTCTGTATCTATTGAGAGGATCCTCTGACTTTAGTCCTACATTGTGTTCATGTGCTAAATTGTACTTATTGATTTGCCTATGTTGATCACAGTCATCTTTTTAATGTGCTGTTGGACTCAGCTTGGTAGTATTTCATTGACATGTTTGTCTCTGTATTTGTTGAAGATAATGGTTTGTCATTTTCTTTCTTTTGGTAACCTTATCTGTCAGAGTTTTGTTGGTTTCATAGAATATGTTTTTCCTTCAAGTTTTTTTCTCTAATAATTTGAGATTGGCACCACACTCGACAGTACAGCTGTTTTTGGTGGGTGGTATTTCTAAATTACTAATTCAACCTCATTACCTGTTATGAGTTATTAGTTTCTTAATGATTTAATCTTGTTAAGTTGCATGTGTCTAGGAACTTATTGGTTTCTTCTGGATTATTACATTCTGTGGAATAGAATTGTGTATAATAATCTCTAGCCATTTTCTGCATTTCTGTGGCATCAGTCTCCATTTTCACCTTGAACTTTGTATCCTCACCCACCCCTTTCCCCACCCTGCACCCCAGTATTAACTGAGTCTGCACACTTGCTCTACAGCTGAGCTATAGCTCCAGTCTCCCTTTCTCTTAATCTGGCTAAGGATTTCACAGTTCTGCTATATTTTGGAAAAGCCAGGTCTTCTTTAGTCTTCTTTAAGTCTGTAGGTCATGTATTTCTATCTGTGTCATCGGTGTCATGGTTTATATCTATGTTCATTTGAAGAAAAATGTAAAAACTTTAAAATTAGGAATAAGAATTCTTAATTCATTTCTTGAATTCATTTCTTGTTATTCGGCAGCAAGTTTCCATGTGCTTCTATAGTTTCGAACATTTCTGTTGTTATGTATTCCTAGTTTTACTGCACTATGGCAGGAAAAGTTCCTTAGTATGATTTCAATTGTTTTTTTTAATTTGCCGAGGCCTTCTTTGGGGCCTCTCATATGATTGTCTTGGAGACTGGTCCGTGTGTGCCCTGCAGCTGTTGGGTGATGCTTTGTGGGTGTCTCTTTTAGGTGTGCCTGGCCTAGAGAGCAATGAAGTCTTTATTTTCCTCAGAACTATTAATGCTTGCCTAAAATATTTGAGGGCTCTAATATTAGGTGCATATATATTTAGGATTATTCTTTTTCTTGCTTACTTGTAATGACTCATAATATACTGACCTTTTATATCTTTTCACTGTTTTTGACATATTGTCTGTTCTAGCTTATGTCTACTATGTACCTCATCTAATCCTCTACTCTTGGCCTATGCTTGCTCTTGTTGCTTACAAGTTGCCTTCTTGTAAGCAACATACTGTTGGGTCTTGTTACTTTGGTAATTGTTTGGTTTTTACAAATTTAGTCTACCTATTAATGGCATAATTTAATTCATTGACATTTAGGTTAATTATTGATATTATAATTGGTATTGCTATATATAATGTACACTGAACAAACTATATAATAAGAACTTCAAATAAAATAAAACCATTTTGAGACTTGTTTTCTAATTTATTTTCTCCATCCTTTTCTGCCTATTCCATCCCTCCCTCTTGCATATATTTAAATGTAGTATACAGTTATATATATTTTCTGTACTTATGGTCTTATTATATACTATATATAGTATATAATTAAGCATTAATTTCTTCTTTTTTTATTAACTTGAGTATTTCTTATCTGCCTTATCCAGGCAAACATCCCCCTCCCACCTCCCCTTTCTTTTTTCTTTTTTTTTTCCCGGAGCTGGGGACCGAACCCAGGGCCTTGTGCTTGCTAGGCAAGCGCTCTACCACTGAGCTAAATCCCCAACCCACCCCCTTCCCCTTTCTTATCGGTGTTCCCCTCCCCATCCTCCCCCCACTGCCGCCCTCCCCCCAACAATCAAGTTCACTGGGGGTTCAGTCTTAGCAGGACCCAGGGCTTCCCCTTCCACTGGTGCTCGTACTAGGATATTCATTGCTACCTATGAGGTCAGAGTCCAGGGTCACTCCATGTATAGTCTTTAGGTAGTGGCTTAGTCCCTGGAAGCTCTGGTTGCTTGGCATTGTTGTACATATGGGGTCTCGAGCCCCTTCAAGCTCTTCCAGTTCTTTCTCTGATTCCTTCAATGGGGTTCCTGTTCGCAGTTCAGTGGTTTGCTGCTGGCAGTCGCCTCTGTATTTGCTGTATTCTGGCTGTGTCTCTCAGGAGCAATCTACATCCAGCTCCTGTCGGCCTGCACTTCTTTGCTTCATCCATCTTGTCTAATTGGATGGCTGTATATGTATGGGCCACATGTGGGGCAGGCTCTGAATGGGTGTTCCTTCTGTGTCTGTTTTAATCTTTGCCTCTCTATTCCCTGCCAAGGGTATTCTTGATCCCCTTTTAAAGAAGGAGTGAAGCATTCACATTTTGATCATCCGTCTTGAGTTTCATTTGTTCTAGGCATCTAGGGTAATTCAAGCATTTGGGCTAATAGCCACTTATCAATGAGTGCATACCATGTGTGTTTTTCTGTGATTGGGTTACCTCACTCAGGATGATATTTTCCAGTTCCGACCATTTGCCTACGAATTTCATAAAGTCATTGTTTTTGATAGCTGAGTAAAATTCCATTGTGTAGATGTACCACATTTTCTGTATCCATTCCTCTGTTGAAGGGCATCTGGGTTCTTTCCAGCTTCTGGCTATTATAAATAAGGCTGCTATGAACATAGTGGAGCACGTGTCTTTTTTATATGTTGGGGCATCTTTTGGGTATATACCCAAGAGAGGTATAGCTGAGTCCTCAGGCAGTTCAATGTCCAATTTTCTGAGGAAACTCCAGACTGATTTCCAGAATGGTTGTACCAGTCTGCAATCCCACCAACAATGGAGGAGTGTTCCTCTTTCTCCACATCCTCGCCAGCATCTGCCGTCACCTGAGTTTTTGATCTTAGCCATTCCCACAGGTGTGAGGTGAAATCTCAGGGTTGTTTTGATTTGCATTTCCCTTATGACTAAAGATGTTGAACATTTCTTTAGGTGTTTCTCAGCCATTCGGCATTCCTCAGCTGTGAATTCTTTGTTTAGCTCTGAACCCCATTTTTTAATAGGGTTATTTGTCTCCCTGCGGTCTAACTTCTTGAGTTCTTTGTATATTTTGGATATAAGGCCTCTATCTGTTGTAGGATTGGTAAAGATCTTTTCCCAATCTGTTGGTTGCCGTTTTGTTCTAACCACAGTGTCCTTTGCCTTACAGAAGCTTTGCAGTTTTATGAGATCCCATTTGTCGATTCTTGATCTTAGAGCATAAGCCATTGGTGTTTTGTTCAGGAAATTTTTTCCAGTGCCCATGTGTTCGAGATGCTGCCCTAGTTTTTCTTCTATTAGTTTGAGTGTGTCTGGTTTGATGTGGAGGTCCTTGATCCACGTGGACTTAAGCTTTGTACAGGGTGATAAGCATGGGTCTATCTGCGTTCTTCTACATGTTGACCTCCAGTTGAACCAGCACCATTTGCTGAAAATGCTATCTTTTTTCCATTTGATGGTTTTGGCTCCTTTGTCAAAAATCAAGTGACCATAGGTGTGTGGGTTCATTTCTGGGTCTTCAATTCTGTTCCATTGGTCTATCTGTCTGTCTCTGTACCAATACCATGCAGTTTTTATCACTATTGCTCTGTAATACTGCTTGAGTTCAGGGATAGTGATTCCCCCTGAAGTCCTTTTATTGTTGAGGATAGTTTAAGCTATCCTGGGTTTTTTGTTATTCCAGATGAATTTGCAAATTGTTCTGTCTAACTCTCTGAAGAATTGGATTGGTATTTTGATGGGGATTGCACTGAATCTGTAGATCGCTTTTGGTAAAATGGCCATTTTTACTATATTAATCCTGCCAATCCATGAGCATGGGAGATCTTTCCATCTTCTGAGGTCTTCTTCAATTTCTTTCTTCAGAGTCTTGAAGTTCTTATTGTACAGATCTTTTACTTCCTTGGTTAAAGTCACACCGAGGTACTTTATATTATTTGGGTCTATTATGAAGGGTGTCGTTTCCCTAATTTCTTTCTCGGCTTGTTTCTCTTTTGTGTAGAGGAAGGCTACTGATTTATTTGAGTTAATTTTATACCCAGCCACTTTGCTGAAGTTGTTTATCAGCTTTAGTAGTTCTCTGGTGGAACTTTTGGGATCACTTAAATATACTATCATATCATCTGCAAATAGTGATATTTTGACTTCTTCTTTTCCAATCTGTATCCCCTTGACCTCCTTTTGTTGTCTGATTGCTCTGGCTAGAACTTCAAGAACTATATTGAATAAGTAGGGAGAGAGTGGGCAGCCTTGTCTAGTCCCTGATTTTAGTGGGATTGCTTCAAGTTTCTCTCCATTTAGTTTAATGTTAGCAACTGGTTTGCTGTATATGGCTTTTACTATGTTTAGGTATGGGCCTCGAATTCCTATTCTTTCCAGGACTTTTATCATGAAGGGGTGTTGAATTTTGTCAAATGCTTTCTCAGCATCTAATGAAATGATCATGTGGTTTTGCTCTTTCAGTTTGTTTATATAATGGATCACATTGATGGTTTTCCATATATTAAACCATCCCTGCATGCCTGGGATGAAGCCTACTTGATCATGGTGGATGATTGTTTTGATGTGCTCTTGAATTCGGTTTGCCAGAATTTTATTGAGTATTTTTACGTCGATATTCATAATGGAAATTGGTCTGAAGTTCTCTTTCTTTGTTGGGTCTTTGTGTGGTTTAGGTATAAGAGTAATTGTGGCTTCATAGAAGGAATTCGGTAGTGCTCCATCTGTTTCAATTTTGTGGAATAGTTTGGATACTATTGGTATGAGGTCTTCTATGAAGGTCTGATAGAATTCTGCACTAAACCCGTCTGGACCTCGGCTCTTTTTGGTTGGGAGACCTTTAATGACTGCTTCTATTTCCTTAGGAGTTATGGGGTTGTTTAACTGGTTTATCTGTTCCTGATTTAACTTTGGTACCTGGTATCTGTCTAGGAAATTGTCCATTTCCTGCAGAGTTTCAAGTTTCATTGGATATAGGCTTTTATAGTAAGATCTGATGATTTTTTGAATTTCCTCTGAATCTGTAGTTATGTCTCCCTTTTCATTTCTGATTTTGTTAATTTGGACACACTCTCTGTGTCCTCTCGTTAGTCTGGCTAAGGGTTTATCTATCTTGTTGATTTTCTCAAAGAACCAACTTTTGGTTCTGTTGATTCTTTCTATGGTCCTTTTTGTTTCTACTTGGTTGATTTCAGCTCTGAGTTTGATTATTTCCTGCCTTCTTCTCCTCCTGGGTGTATTTGCTTCTTTTTGTTCTAGAGCTTTTAGGTGTGCTGTCAAGCTGCTGACATATGCTCTTTCCTGTTTCTTTCTGCAGACACTCAGCGCTATGAGTTTTCCTCTTAGCACAGCTTTCATTGTGTCCCATAAGTTTGGGTATGTTGTACCTTCATTTTCATTAAATTCTAGGGAGTCTTTAATTTCATTCTTTATTTTTCTCTTGACCAAATTATCATTGAGTAGAGCATTGTTCAACTTCCATGTATATGTGGGCTTTCTGTTATTTTTGTTGTTAATGAAGGTCAGCCTTAGTTTGTGGTGATCTGAAAGGATGCGTGGGATTATTTCTATCTTCTTGTATCTGTTGAGGCCTGTTTTGTGACCAATTATATGGTCAGTTTTGGAGAAGGTATCATGAGGTGCTGAGAAGAAGGTATATCCTTTTGTTTTAGGATGAAATGTTCTATAAATATCTGTTAAGTCCATTTGGTTCATAACTTCTGTTAGTTTCTCTATATCGCTGTTTAGTTTCTGTTTCCATGATCTGTCCATTGATGAGAGTGGGATGTTGAAATCTCCTACTATTATTGTGTGAGGTGCAGTGTGTGCTTTGAGCTTTAGTAAGGTTTCTTTTGTGAATGGAGGTGGCCTTGTATTTGGAGCATAGATATTTATGATTGAGAGTTCATCTTGGTGGATTTTTTCTTTGATGAATATGAAGTGTCCTTCCTTATCTTTTTTGATGACTTTTGATTGAAAGTCAATTTTATTCAATATTAGAATGGCTACTCCACCTTGTTTATTTGGACCATTTATTTGGAATATTGTTTCTAGCCTTTTACTTTGAGGTAATGTCTGTATTTGTCTTTGAGATGTGTTTCCTGTATGCAGCAGAATGCTGGATCCTCTTTATGTATCCAGTCTGTTATTCTATGTCTTTTTTATTGGGGAATTGAGTCCATTGATATTGAGAGTTATTAAGGAATAGTGATTGTTGCTTCCTGTTATTTTCATTGTTAGAGGTGGAATTATGTTTGTGTGTCTCTCTTCCTTTAGTTTTGTTGCAAAAAGATTACTTTCTTGCTTTTTCTAGGGTATAGTTTTCCTCCTTGTTTGGGAGTTTTCCATCTTTTATCCTTTTTAGGGCTGTATTTGTAGGAAGATATTGTGTAAATTTGGTTTTGTCATGGAATATCTTGGTTTCTCCATCTATGTTAATTGAGAGGTTTGCTGGATATAGTAGCCTAAACTGGCATTTGTGTTCTCTTAGGGTCTGTATGACATCTGCCCAGGATCTTCTAGCTTTCATAGTCTCTGGTGAGAAGTCTGGTGTAAATCTGATAGGTCTGCCTTATATGTTACTTGACCTTTTTCCCTTACTGCTTTTAATATTCTTTCTTTGTTTTGTGCATTTGGTGTTTTGACTGTTTTGTGACGGGAGGAGTTTCTTTTCTGGTCCAATCTATTTGTAGTTCTGTAGGCTTCTTGTATATTTATGGGCATCTCTTTCTTTAGGTTAGTGAAATTTTCTTCTATAATTTTGTTGAAGATATTTACTACCCTTTAGGTTGGGAGTGTTCACTTTCTTCTGTACTTCCTTAGATTTGATCCTCTCATTGTGTCCTATATTTCCTGGATGTTTTGGGCTAGGAGCTTTTTCCATTTTACATTATCTTTGATCATTGTGTCTATGTTTTCTATGGTATCTTCCGCCCCTGAGATTCTCTCTTTTATCTCTTGTATTTTATTTGTTATGCTTGCATCTATGTTTCCTGATCTCTTTCCTAGGTTTTCTATCTCCAGGGTTGTCTCCCTTTGTGCTTTCTGTATCATTTCTATTTCCAATTTTAGATTCTGGATGGTTTTGTTCAATCCTTCATCTATTTGGTTGTGTTTTCCTATAATTCTTTAAGGGATTTTTGTGTTTCCTTTTTTGGGCTTCTACTTGTTTAATTGTGTTGTCCTGTATTTCTTTAACAGAGTTATTTATGTCCTTCTTAAAGTCCTCCTTCATCATCATAAAATGTGATTTTATATCTAAATCTTGCTTTTCCAGTGTGTTTGGATATTCTGCATTTGCTTTGATGGGAGAGCTGGGCTCTGATGATATCAAGTAGTCTTGGTTTCTGTTGCTTAGGTTTCTGTGCTTGCCTCTCACCATCAGGTTGTCTCTGGTGTTAGTTTGTCTTGCTCTCTCTGACAGTGGCTTGACACTCCTGTAGGCCTGTGTGTCAGCACTCCTGTAGATCTGTTTTCTTTCAGTTGGATATGGGAGCAGAGAGTTTGCTCTCAAGGTGTGTAGGTGCTCCTGGCAACTGGCTTCAGATCTCGGCACAGGTAGAAACCCTAAGGGTCCTGCCCCTGACTGCTTCTAGGTCCCTGTGCCCAGGGGGCACAGATGGCACTAGGCAATTTCCTCTTGGGTCAGGAATTGGGCAGAGAGTTGTCTCCTCTGAGTTCTCAGGAGTATCCACACTTCTGAGGGTCCAGCTCTATTCCCCACGGGATTTGGGTGCAGGGAGCTCAACAGTTAATTCTTGAATCTGAATAGTTATGCTAATTCACACAACCACCCTCCCACCCCACCCCATAACAGGCTCAGAAGGAGATAAATGTGGGTCATCAGAACCTCAGCTGAGATGCTAGCCATTCCCTGCCTTCTGCTCCCCCCTAGCTGTGTAGAGTCCTGCCTTAGGTGCATGTAGTCATGGCAGTTGTGGAGGTAGGCAAGAAGTAGACACGTAACTATAGTGGGTGTCACAAGTGTCACCCATACTGGAGTGGACATTTCATCTGCCTTTGACTCATCCACACTCTTGGCAGTACCCCATCACTCTGCTCTTGTAATATAGTTGTTTAGTAAGCTGGACTTGGATGGAATCATTTTTTCAGGCTGTCATGGCTTTCTTCATCTGGGACTTAAATACCACTGGAAAAAGTCACTGCCAATTAACAGATTCTTCCCTAAGTACTGAAAGTCTTATGCCATTCTCTTCTGATCAATATGGATCTTTTTTTTCCCTGAGAATCCAGTTGTCAGAATTAAGACACCCTTGTGTTATTTATTTCCTCTTATTACCCTGAGAACTTTCTTATATCTTATCTGTGCTTGGATACTATACTGTACTTGATTGAGTTAAAAAAGAAACCTCCACCTGGTGACCTTTTGGTACTCATATACTAGGATATTCGTATCCTTTAAGTTTGGGAGTGGGGGTTTTAATCATCTCTGAATACACTTTCTACTTCTTTGATATTCTTAAATTTCTCTAATAATCTGAATGTGTGTATACATGTATGCATGCATGTGTTTGACTGTGTATATGCATGTGTGTATGACTCTGTATGAGTCTCTCTCTCTTCCTCTCTCTCTCTCTTTCTCTCTCTCTCTCTCTCTCTCTCTCTCTCTCTCTCTCTCTCTGTGTGTGTGTGTGTGTGTGTGTGTGTGTTATATAGAGGTCAAATGTCAGTCTTTAGAGTCATTCCCTAGATACCATCTACCTTGTATTTAGGGCTTTCACTGAGAACAGAGGCTGACTCACAAGTTTGGGCAGACACCAGTGAAAACCCCAGGTATCCTCCTTCGCCTCCTCTCAATGCTGGGATTATAAATTTACATGGTTGCCGGAGATTGAACTCAAGTCTTTTCAAGTTTTACCAATTGAACTATCTCATGAGCTCCCTGAATATTTACTTAGGGTGCCATCCTAAAGTTGTTATATGCAACTGTTCCTGTTTTCCTTTCATGCTTCTCTGTCCCTTTCCTAGGAGTGCTTTTTACAAGCGTTGGTCTCCATTAATGCCAAGGATTTAGATTTATTCAACTTATGCTTTTCTAATGCCACCCTAGGTCCATGTTCTTGGAAAAATTATAAAAACAATTTTGAAAGCTAAGTAATAACCATTCTGTTTCTTACTGTCCCCATTGCTAGTCTTTCCTGATATGGCTAAGTCACTGCATGGGGTGAGAAGAAATGTGACAAGGACAGTTGTCGCATGTCTTACTGGATACCAGTGAGTCCTGTTATCTTCTTGGCTTCGTTCTTATATGAGGGGGGCAAAGAACCTTCAGTACTTATTTCCTTAATGTAAAGCTCTGACCTCAGATGTTTGCCTCAGAAAGGGACTCCCTTAGGGAGAGAAGCCCATGATGAACAGCAAAGTTTAATATTTGGAAAATGGTCAGAAATGCTAATAAGAGAAGTCACAAAGACCAAGAAACTGGGATTTTCTCAGAAGTAGGTGGGAGAATTAATTTTAAATCAGTTAAGCTCACAGATAATTGTAACTTTAATTTTTTTAAAATCTTAATTTTAATGATGGTTTTTAAATGCTTTAACCTCCCTTGTAGCGCACCACAGGTAGTGAGCAAGAAAGGATCTGGGGTTGGGGGGGTGGGAGGAGTAGACATGTTTAGAAAGGTTCTTTGAGGGCTGGAGAGACGGTTCAGTGGTTAAGAGCACTGGCTGCTTTCCAGAGATCCTGAATTCAAATTCTAGCAACCATGTGGTGGTTCACAACATCTGTAATGAGATCTGATGCCCTTATCTGATGTGTCTGAAGATAGCTACAGTGTAGAAAGAAAGATTCTTTGGAGCAACTCCTATCTGTGTTACCTAGAAATCAGCAGTTCAGTTGACAGGTTAGCAGGCAGGGGCAGCTCGATCCACTCACCCATGCCTGAGGAATATACCAGCAGTCCAGTTCCATAGAGTCGGGTCAGCAATAATGGTGACACACCCTAGTAGAGACAGCTAGGCCTCAGCCTTGGCTTCAGTTAGCAGGAGGGACCAACAGGAACACCAGAAGTTCTAGGCTATGCCTCTCTCAGGAAACCAAAGATCAACAAAGACTTGACACCCACAAGTGTTACACAGCTAGCTATACAAACAAGACAAGCCCTGTCTCCATTACTCCATGTAACACTATTTATACCCTCCAGACATCATGTGTCCTCCACATGCCTTGCCTCAGCATGTGCATCCAATCAGCCCAAGTCCTTGGAAGCTGCAACAAACTGCAGCACATCACCAGACATTTTTTCTTTTTCTTTTTCTTTTTTTATTGGATATTTTCTTATATTTCAAATGTTATCCCCTTTCCCGGTTCCCCTCTGGAGTCTCCCTATCCCTTTCCACCTCCCCTTGTCTCTGTGAGAGTGCTCCCCCACCTACTCACCCACTCCTCCCACCTCCCCACCTGGCTTTCCCATACATGGGGGCATTAAGACTTCACAGGGCCAAGAGTTTCTCCTCTCATTGATGTCCAATAAGGCTATTCTCTGCTACATATGTGGCTAGAACCATGAGTCTCTCTATGGGTACTCTTAGGTTGGTGGTTTAGTCTCTGGGAGCTCTGCGGGGGGGGGGGGGGGGAGTCTTGTTGGTTGATATTGTTGTTCTTCCTATGGGGTTGAAAACCCCTTCAGCTCCTTCAATCCTTTCTCTAACTCCTCCATTAGGGACCCAGTTCTCAGTTCATTGGTTAGCTGTGAGCACCTGCCTCTGTATTTGTCAGGCTCTGGCAGAACCTCTTAGGAGACAGCTATATCAGGCTCCTGTCAGCATGCACTTCTTGGCATCCACATTATTGCCTGGGTTTGGTGACAGTATATGGGATGAATCCCCAGGTGGAGCCATCACTGGATGACCTTTTCCTCAGTCTCTGCTCCACACTTTGTTTCTGTACTTCCTCCTGTGAATATTTGGTTCTTCCTTGTAAGAAGGACTGAAGCATCTACTCTTTGGTCTTCCAACTTCTTGAGTTTCATGTGGTCTGTGGATTCTATCTTGGGTATTCCGAGCTTTTGGGCTAATAATATCCACTTATCAGCGAGTATATACCATGTGAGTTCTTTTGTGATTGGGTTACCTCACTCAGGATGATATGAATTTCATGAAGTCATTGTTTTTAATAGCTGAATAGTACTCCATTGTGTAAATATACCACATTTTCTGTATCCATTCCTCTATTGAAGGACATCTAGATTCTTTCCACCTTCTGGCTATTATAAATAAGGCTGTTATGAACATAGTGGAGAATGTGTCCATGTAATATATAGGGGTATCTTCTGGGTATATGTCCAGGAGTGGTATAGCTGGGTCCTCAGGTAGTGGAATGTCCAATTTTCTGAGGAAACTCCAGACTGATTTCCAGAATGGTTGTACCAGTCTGCAATCCCACCAACAATGGAGGAGTGTTCCTCTTTTTCCACATCCTCGCCAGCATCTGTTGTCACCTGAGTTTTTGATCTTAGCCATTCTGACTGGTGTGAGGTGGAATCTCAGGGTTGTTTTGATTTGCATTTCCCTGATGACTAAAGATGTTGAACATTTCTTTATGTGCTTCTTGGCCATTCAATACTTTTCAGTTGAGTATTCTTTGTTTAGCTCTGTCCCCCATTTTTAATAGGGTTATTTGATTCTCTGGAGTCTAACTTCTTGAGTTCCTTGTATATATTGGATATTAGTCCTCTATTGGATTGGTAAAGATCTTTTCCCAATCTGTTGGTTGCCATTTTGTCCTATTGACAATGTCCTTTGCCTTACAGAAGCTTTGCAATTTTATGAGATCCCATTTGTCAAGTCTTGATCTTAGAGCATATGCCATGGGTGTTCTGTTCAGGAAAATTTCCCCTGTGCCCATGTGTTCAAGTTTCTTCCCCACTTTCTTTTCTACTCATTTCGGTGTATTGGTTTTTATGTGGAGGTCCTCAATCTACTTGGATTTGAGCTTTGTACAAGATGATAATAATGGGTTGATTTGCATTCTTCTATATTCTGATGGCCAGTTGAACCAGCACCATCTGTTGAAAATGCTATCTTTTCTCCAAATGGATGGTTTTAGCTCCTTTGTCAAAGATCAAGTGACTATATATATGTGGGTTCATTTCTGGGTCAATTCTATTCCATTGATCTACCTGCCTGCCTCTGTACCAATTTCATACAGTTTTTAATCATTATTGCTCTGTAATACAGCTTGAGGTCAGGGATGATGATTCCCCACCCCCAACTTCTTTTATTATTGAGGATAGTTTTTGCTATCTTAGGTTTTTGTTATACCAAATGAATTTTCAAATTGCTCTTTTCAACTCTATGAAGAATTGAGTTGGAATTTTGATGGGGATTGCATTGAATCTGTAGATTCCTTTTGGCAAAATGACCATTTTTATTATATTAATCCTGTCAATCCATGAGCATGGTAGATCTTCTGAGATCTTCTTCAATTTCTTTCTTGAAGTTCTCGTTATACAAATCTTTCACTTGTTTGGTTAGAGTCACACCAAGGTATTTTATACTCTTTGTGACAATTGTGAAGGGTGTCATTTTCCTAATTTCCTTCTCAGCTTATTTATTCTTTGAGTAGAGGAAGGCTACTGATTTGTTTGAGTTAATTTTATATTCAGCCATTTTGCTGAAGTTGTTTATCAGGCTTAGTAGTTCTCTGGTGGAATTTCTGGGGTCACTTAAGCATACTATATCTGCAAATAGTGATAATTTGACTTCTTCCATTCCAATTTTTATCCCTTTGACCTATTTTTTTGTTGTTTGATTGCTCTGGCTAGGACTTCAAGTTCTATATTGAATAGATAGGGAGAGAATGGGCAGCCTTGTCTAGTCCCTGATTTTAGTGGGATTGCTTCAAATTTCTCTCCATTTAGTTTGATGTTGGCTACTGGTTTGCTGTATATTGCTTTTACTATTTTTAGGTATGGGTCTTGAATTCCTGATCTTTCCAAGACTTTTGGGTCTTGAAAAGAATTTTGATTTTTATCAATGCTTTGTCAGCATCTAATGAAATGATTGTGTATTTTTCCCTTGAGTTTGTTTATATAGTGATTATGTTGATGAATTTCCATATATTGAACCATTCTTGCATCCCTGGGATGAGGTGTACTTGATCATGGTGAATAATCATTTTGATATGTTCTTGGATTAGGTTTGTGAGAATTTTATTGAGCATTTTTGCATCGATACTCATAAGGGAAATTGGTCTGAGATTCTCTTTATTTGTAGGGTCTTTATGTGGTTTAGGTATAACCATTATTGTGACTTCAAAGAACGACCTGGGTAATGTTCCATCTATTTCTATTTTATGGAATAGTTTGAAGGGTATTGGTATCAGGTCTTCTTTGAAGGTCTGATAGAATTCTGCACTAAATCCATCTTATCTGGGGCTTTTTTTTTTTTTTTGGTTTGGAGACTTTTAATAACTGCTTCTATTTCTTTAGGGGTTGTGGGACTGTTTAGATGGCTTATCTGATCCTGATTTGGTCCCTGCTATCTGTCTAGAAAATTGTCCATTTTCTCCAGATTTTCCAGTTTTGTTGAATACAGGCTTTTGTAGTAGGATATAATGATAATTTTGGAATTTCCCCAGTTTCTGTTGTTATGTCTTTCTACCACCAGACATGTTTTTGGTGTATTTCTCTCTATGGCATCCTGATAAATGCAGCTCAGCTATGCACTGTAATGAAGACCAATACATGTATGTTGTTAGCAAAGAATCTTTCATCACCTGTCCTTTCACGTGCTTGCTTTAGTACAACATCCTCTCTCCTCTTTCTGCTTCAGCAACACTTCCTCCACGAGTCTGCTTTAGCTTTACATACCTGTTTCCACTTTAACAAATTGTTCCTTCATGTGTTTGTCCCAGCAAAAAACCATCCAACGGACTTTCCAAAGAACCCTTAAAATTTCCAGATTATTTTTCTTTTAAATCCTGTTTCATGACAATGACAAATGCCAAGATAGTAATCATTTCTCATTAACTATAAATTACAAACCCTGACCTGTAAGGAAACCAAGAGAATATGATTAATTTTAACAATTTATAAAAATAAATGTTCTGTTCAGAGAAGTAAATAAAGCCATTCAAATCAAATTTCCATTAATAATTTGAAAGTTAGCCTCAAAGCTACTTTAAGATTTCAGATAGTCACAGAAGATGAATTATAAGATTAGTGTTTATTGAGTACAACTATTTGAGCAATCCTGGATAAGGCAGTGGGTTCACAAATTAAGGAAAGATTAGGGGCTGTTAAGATGGTTCAGTGGAGAAAGGCCCTTGCTGCCTGTCTAAGGCAATGTTCTATTGCTATGAAGTGACAACATGACCAAGACAACTTAAAAAGAAGGTATTTACTTGGGTCTTTCTTGTAGTTTCATAGGGTTAGCCTATGATCATCATGGCAGGAAACATGATGGCAGGCAGAAGGGCAAGATGCTGAAACAGCTGCCAAGAACTTACATTTGACCCACAGGATGAAGGCAGAAAGAAAATGAGACTAGAGCTGACCTGGGCTTTTGAAACTTCAAAGCCCACCCCCAGTGACACACCTTCTCCAACAAAGCCATACCTCTAAATTATTCCCAAACAATTCCACCAACTGAAAAACAGACATTCAAATATTTGAGCTTATGGAGGTCATTTTCCTTCAAACTACCACACTCCTAAATCTGATGACCTGGGTTTGAGCTCCAGAATCCACATGGTAAAAGGAGAGAGGCAAGTCTACTAGTTGCCCTCTGACCTTCACATACTTGCCATGGCATGGGTGTGACCATACACAAATAATAATGAATGAATGTGATACTGAACAAAAGAGAGGGCTAGCTCCTCCTAGACAGTCAGTGCTATGTCATCATGGTAGATGTGGTTGGTTTAGGTGCTCGAAATAATCTGTAACCCAACAATATATCACAATCCTTTGTGATACAGAAAAAAATATTAAATTCCCCCAAACCACTAAACACTTGTAATTGTTAGTTACAAACATGCAGCAGGAAACATAGGCTATATATTGACATCCCCAAAATAGTGTTTGATGTCCACATCGACTGGCACAGCATGTCGCTGGCCTGGTGTTTATCTTAATATGGGGGGAGAGTAGAAGTGAGCAAACTCTTTCTGTCAGATGCTGACTAGCACCTTCCCCAGTGCTTTCTGGCCTATTTCACATCATCGTGTAGGAAAATGACTCAACGTGTGGGGCAAATTAAAGTCTTTAAACTACAGCTTTGCTTTCTGCTGTTTCTGTTACCCACTGTCAGCCATCACCCAAACCTGTTAAATGAGAAATTCCATAAATAAACAATAGTTAAGTTTTGATTTGTGCCTTGCTCCGAGTGATGTGGTAAAACTTTGCATCATCTGCTCCTTCCTGCCCACAAGCATGAGTAGCCCTTATTGTCCAGCGTAATTATAACTTTCATACAAACCACCCACCAGTCACCCAAGTTCCCACTTGATTATGTGACCAGTGATCCAGAAAAGATCCCAAAACTGTGTTCAGATAACACTTATTTTACTAAACAATCATCCAATTTGCCCTTGTGTGAAAAGGCAGAAACCTGGGAAGGACAGATGAACCTGATGTGGTGTGGCAATACTGAAGGACATAGGAGAAAGATGGTACAATACACATGGTGTTGGGTAGCGTTCTGAGTTCCAGGCACCCACTGGGTGGGGGTGTCTTGTAATGTACTTGTAGAATAGCTACTGTTCTGGGAGGTGGGCTGCCTATCTCAAACCTGCCCTACATTCCCCAAGGCTGAGGATATCTGTGTTTTGAGAATCTCAATCAGGAATCTGCTTAGTCTTTTTTACTTTTTCCTTAATTTTTGAGATTATAATATATCATTTTCCCCTTCTCTTTTCTCCCTCCAAACCTGACCATGTACTCCTTCTTGCTCTCTTTCAAAATGTATGGCCTCTATCTTTAGTCATTATTGTTATTTGCATATATGAATGTCTATATACATATATATTCTAAATACAGTCTGCTCAGTCTATATAATGTTACTTGTATGTATGTGTGTGTGTGTGTATGTCTCTGTGTATGTCTGTCTGTGTGTGTCTCTCATGTGTGTGTGTGTGTATTTGTGTGTGTGTGTATGTGTGTGTGTGTGTATCTCTGTCTGTCTGTCTGTCTGTCTGTCTGTCTGTCTGTGCCTGCCTGTGGGGACCAGAGAACAACTTTCAGGAGTCGATTCTCTTCCCATCATTATGTGCCCAAGGATGACACGCAGTCTGCCAGGTTGGCAGCAGGCACCTTTACAGTCTCACTGGCTCAAATATAATCAATTTATGGATAATAAAATTGTGGCGATTTGAAGTGTGGGTGAATCAAAATCTTGCATTTCATAAATAAATATATTTATCAATTTTTAAGTCATACCTGTAGGCAGCCAAAGGAAATAAGCATCGCTTGCGCCACAAAGACCTGAGGCATGCAGCTTTTCTTCCAAGTTGCCGTGTTCCTGAGAAGGGCAGTAGTTAGCCCCTTGAAGAGGAACTCACCTTGACCTAAGTGTATATTTTTACTCTCTGAGAATGTCGATCTCTGTATGTTCATCAGATCCTTTCCATTCCACTCGTCCCAGATCCACCCCTATTTCTCTAACCAACTTTTTTCCTCATTAAAAAATAAAAGAGAAAAGGAAAGGAAAAGAAAAGAAAACCATCAGCTCCAATTTGTGCTTCCCAAAGGGTATGGGTCATCTAATGGAGCCCTGGTTGATCTTCCAGGGAAGTCAACCTTAAAGAAATGGACTCCCCTCCCCAGCAGCTATCAATTGCTCCTTAGCTCTGTCTCCATGCTGGGATTTGGTTTGCCTTGAGCTTCTGTAGGTCTTGGGTATCCTGTCGTGACCATTGTGAGCTCATCTGTGCAAATGCCCTGTTGTGTCTGGAAAACTTCCATTGTACTTATCTGCGGCCTCTGCCTCTTACAGTCTTTCATCTTGATGTTTTCAACCTTCGGAGGAAGGAGCGTGATGTATGACCCATTTAAGACTAAGCACTCTGCAGTCTCTTGTTCTCTGCACCTTGACCAGTTGTGAGTCTCTGTGTTAATTGCCATCCACTGTGAAAGGAAGGTCCTTTGATGAGGGTCAGAGAGGTGCACTTATCTACAAGTGTATAAACATAAGGACTTTGTATGTAGGTCCTGCGGATCAACTCATGTTCAGTGTACTTACTGTAAAACTGTAAGGCAAACCCTCGAGTGACTGACTTACTACCCCAGCTATTCAGATGTTGTTGTATGATGGGTGTGCCATTGATGTCTCAACTATTTCAATAGTAAGTGTTCCTTGGCTACAAGAGGCCAGTTCTTTGTTTTGGGGCTATGAGAGGTGAGAGAAGAAGACTGTATGGTGGGTCATTCATAATGATTTAGTTTCTAGAGCTTGTGGTTCATTGTGTGCCTATAGAAAACTAGTTTGATTTGTGTGTTTTTTTGTTTGTTTGTTTGTTTGTGTCTGTGTGCCTTTTTTGTTTTTCAAGGCAGAGTTTCTCTGTGTAGTCCTGGATGTCCTGAAACTTGCTCTGTAGATCAGGCTGGCGTCGAACTCAGAGATTTACCTGCCTCTATTTCCTGAAGGCTGGCTTTGATTAAAGGTGTGCACCACCATGCCTGACTAAAAAAAATAAAATATGCTAAGCAACAACCAAGTACCTCATACAACTGTCAGAATGACTGAAATATTAGTAACCAAAAGTCCCCTGTTCATAACAACTGCTGGGGAGGACAGGAAACAGTGCTTTTCATCACTGGAGGGAAAACAGTGGGATAGCCCCACTGGAAGACCATTTGGCAGATTGCTACAGAAACAACAGAGGTTACTCTTAACATAAAGAATCAGCAATCTTGCTCCCTGATGTTCTCCCAGATAAGTCGAGGACTGTATAGTAGCTTTCTAAGTAATTGCTTTACTATGAAAGCAGCCAAATGCTATTCGATAGGTAAAAGACAAATAAACTGTGGTTTGCCCATACAGTGGAATATTATTCAGTGATAAAAATGGCCTACAACGAGGATGCGGAGAAAGAGGAACACTCCTCCACTGTTGGTAGGATTGCAGACTGGTACAACCATTCTGGAAATCAGTCTGGAGGTTCCTCAGAAAATTGGACATTGAACTGCCTGAGGATCCAGCTATACCTCTCTTGGGCATATACCCAAAAGATGCCCCAACATATAAAAAAGACACGTGCTCCACTATGTTCATAGCAGCCTTATTTATAATAGCCAGAAGCTGGAAAGAACCCAGATGCCCTTCAACAGAGGAATGGATACAGAAAATGTGGTACATCTACACAATGGAATATTACTCAGCTATCAAAAACAATGACTTTATGAAATTCGTAGGCAAATGGTCAGAACTGGAAAATATCATCCTGAGTGAGGTAACCCAATCACAGAAAAACACACATGGTATGCACTCATTGATAAGTGGCTGTTAGCCCAAATGCTTGAATTACCCAGGCTGCACAGAACACATCAAACTCAAGAAGGATGACCAAAATGTGAATGCTTCACTCCTTCTTTAAAAGGGGAAGAAGAATACCCTTGGCAGGGAATAGAGAGGCAAAGATTAAAACAGACACAGAAGGAACACCCATTCAGAGCCTGCCCCACATGTGGCCCATACATATACAGCCATCCAATTAGACAAGATGGATGAAGCAAAGAAGTGCAGGCCGACAGGAGCTGGATGTAGATCTCTCCTGAGAGACACAGCCAGAATACAGCAAATACAGAGGCGACTGCCAGCAGCAAACCACTGAACTGAGAATAGGACCCCATTGAAGGAATCAGAGAAAGAACTGGAAGAGCTCGAAGGGGCTCGAGACCCCATATGTACAACAATGCCAACCAACCAGAGCTTCCAGGGACTAAGCCACTACCTAAAGACTATACATGGACTGACCGTGGACTCTGACCTCATAGGTAGCAATGAATATTCTAGTAAGAGCACCAGTGGAAGGGGAAGCCCTGGGTCCTGCTAAGACTGAACCCCCAGTGAACTAGATTATTGGGGGGAGGGCGGCAATGGGAGGAGGATGGGGAAGGGAACACCCATAAAGAAGGGGAGGGGGAGGGATTAGGGGGATGTTTGCCCAGAAACCGGGAAAGGGAATAACACTCAAAATGTAAATAAGAAATACTCAAGTTAATTTAAAAAAAGGGGGGGGGTGCTGGGGATTTAGCTCAGTGGTAGAGCGCTTACCTAGGAAGCGCAAGACCCTGGGTTCGGTCCCCAGCTCCGAAAAAAAAGAACCAATAAATAAATAAATAAATAAATAAATAAATAAATAAATAAATAAAAATAAATTAAGTAAACTTTATTCTTTCCCTACATTTATTCCACACACTCATGTGAGAATTTGATGTTCTTTTCCTTTTAGTTATTTATTTTTTTTGTACTTCTTACTCTGTGGTAAAATTAATTCTCAAAGTACTATAAATTTATACTTCCCTGTTTGTTAAGAAATCTAAACATTAAAGTAAAAAATTTTGGCCATTTCTAAAAAAAAAAAATGGCCTACAAAAGACATGAATGAATTTTCAAATGCTTATTGTTGTGGCTGGAATAAAGACCCAACATTTAGGAGCATGTGCTGTTCTTACAGAAGACCTGAATGCAGGTCCTAGCACCCATGCCACATAGCTCACAACCACCTATAACTCTAGCTCCGGGGACCCCACACCCTCTTCTGGCCTCCACTGGCATCTGCACTCACATGCATATGCCCACATACATATACATACAACTAAAAATCATTAAATAAATATGTGTTGCCAAATGGAAAAGGTCAATCTAAAAATGCCATATGCTATACAATTCCTACTATACAGCATTCTAGAAAGATCTTTATTGGGATTGATAGCTTAGTGGTTTCCAGGAATGCAGAAAATGAAGATAAAAAGATTAAATAGGTAAGTCACAGAAACAATTCTAGGCAAAACTCATTCTGTTTTTTGTTATAATTCTGAAAGTGAGATAGTACAAAATTAAGCCTTCTTCCAAGTCAGTTCCTTCCCTCATAGTTCCAAACATCAAAGAATCTGGGTTCTATGGCTGAAGGAATTATTATTATTGTTTTTATTACTATTATAATCACTTCTTCTTCATCATCTTCTCCATCATCTTCTCCTCCTCCTCCACCACCACCACCACCACCACCACCACCACCACCACCACCACCACCATCATCATCATCATCATCATCATCATCATCATCACCGGTCAGGAAGCAGAGAGGGATGAAGGATGGTGCTCAGTTCACATTTCCTTTGTTATTCTTCAGATTAGGACCTGAGCTCCAGCGATGGTGCCAGTCACATTCTGGGTGAGTCTTCTATATTCAGTTCACCTTTTCTGAAAGCATCCTCGTAGATAATACTCATAGTAGTGTTCCCATGATGAACAAATCCCATCAAGTTGACCATGAAGACCTACTACCACAATATACACATATTTCCTGGCACTGTCTGCTGAGAGATAAAAAGCATTGGCACTCCGAAAGCAACAAGCACCCTGGCACACAGATCTTGGTCTATGAAACCATAGAATAAGCGGTTCGTTCTGAGTCTGGAACCGAAAGTGAAGGAGATGCGCTGGGCTATCCTGCAGTGCCAGATGTGATTATGACCACACAGAACACCAACTGATGGCACATATCAATAGGACACCACTCCAGAGCCATTGAATGAGCTCCCAATGGCCGGAGCTGGAATAGAGAGGGTGATGGTGGGAGGGTGGGGGAAGTGGAAGTAAGAGAATGATATTAGATTATTACCTGCAAGACAGTATTGATGCAAATAAAACTGAGTGGGGAAACAGGGAAGCAAGGGAGACGAGGACTGTTTTTCTGTATAGAAGAGTCTCACACAAGAGGTATCTACATCCTATGCCTATGCCCCTCAACCCTCAAGCGTGGCTACTGTGTCATGAACACATTCTAAAGAGAATCTTCATCTGAGCATGGTGGCCGTAATGCTTCCTTCAAATGGAATCTGGCAGAAGTGGCTACATTGTGAAGACGGTGGTACTGAGTCTTCTCTTCTCCTCTGGGTCATCTTGGCACCATTGGAATCCTTTCACAAACAGGGCTGTTTCCTTAGTCTGAGAGCAAGATGACCTGACAAACTCCATCTCTACAAGGTGATGCTTCCTCCATGGGGACTGCCTGCTCCAATTTGCTATGGGCCTTACTAAAGATGCAGTACAGCCACCTATATCTCCTCATGAGCCCTTCTGGGTGCTCAGTATGTAGTGAGAAGCAGAAAGGCCAGGAATATATAGTTCTTAATTGAAAGATATTTCAGACAATTCTCACTGCTGGTGTTAAGGCTTGAGAGTGACAGCTGTAGAAACAGAGTATGTGTCACTTTGGCAAAATAAAAGAAAGTGTTTAAGAGAATGTATAGCAAGGTATGGACAGATGTACCTTTAGTTCCAGTCCCTGGGAGCCTGAGAAAGGGAAACTGCAAGTCCAAGGCTAGACCAAGTTATATATCAAACCCTTGTCAAAGGACAGGGAGAAAGACCAGGGAAGGAGAGATACCCTGTGGTGAAAGTTGTTTCAATCCCTCTGACCTTATTTCTTTTAGAAGACATTAGCATAAAACAGTGGTTCTCAACCTTCCCACTGCTGAGACCCTTTAATACAGCTCTTCATGTTGTGGTCACCTCTAACCATAAAATTATGTCATTTCTACTTCATAACTGTAATTTTGCTACTGTTATGAATTGTAATATAAATATGTGATATGCCCCTGAAGGGGTCAGGCCCATAGGTTTAGAATAACTGGTATAGATTAAAGAGATTAGAGCCAACCTATAGGACACTAAAGGCTGGGAAACAGTTGAGTGACAGGGTGTAGGCTTAACACATGCTTGATCTAGACCATGCTGGCTCTAGACCCACCACTCCCCTAAGAAAACACATATAAACTAATCAAGTAAAATGGACCTTGCTTGGATTTTTTTATATTCAAAACAATCAAATTTGAGACTATATTTTAAAACTCAGAAAAAGTAAATCTTGATTACATACTGATTGGTATTAAATGTGTTAATTTCATTATATTTATTTATGCAAAAGGGACACTTTTCTATTTTGGATGTAGTTGAGTTGAGAAGGGATGGAAATTGCTTGATATCTGATATTTGCCTTAAAATTCTAGCTGGACCAGCAAGATGGCTCCGTGTTTGACCCTCAGCCTGACAACTTGAGTTTGGCCCCCATGAAGGAAGAGAGGAGACTCAAGTTTTCCTCTTACCTCCATGTGTACACTGTGGTATGTCACCGTCACTGTCAACTTCCACACCCTGTACAACTAAACAAACAAACAAATAAAATTTTCAATATATATATACTACAGCAAAAATGTAAAAAGTCAGAACAGTGTCTGGGATGAGTGACAGGGGAAACATGGGAAATGGGACGATCCTGAGAGGTGTGTGGCTAGCACACGAGGCTTGCTACACTCCCAAGTTTTTAATAGGTTTGAAATAGTTTAGAGGAAATTGCTGAACATACCCTAAGGAAATGGAAATTCATGATCCTACAGAATGAGATGTCATTTCTAGAAAAATCGTTTGGGGGATGCTTAGAGAGTTAAACACAGTCCTACTTCATGACCCAGAAATTGCATTTCTAGCTATAGATGCAAGATTTGCAAGCAGGTACTTAAAAATGTATATGCATATAGAAAATAACATGGTTCACCATAGCCAAATAGTGGGTCAGCTCAAATGTGTATCAATATACAAATAGATAAACAAAATGCACACACACACACACACACACACACACACACACACACACACACATGATGAAACTTGAAAATAGTACACCAAATAAAATAAGCCAAATATTAAAAATGCACTGTATCATTTCAATTATCTGAGATTCTTAAAATGTACAAATCCATAGATCCAAAATCATTAAAATCAAGGTTATGAAAAGTTGAGCAGAGGCTGAGACCTGGGCTTGAGGGGAATAATGAGTGCGGCTGAATGGAACAATCCTGTCTGGAGGCAATGAGGCTTGCACAGCATCCGGGGATGCATCCAGTTTCACTTGAAGGTATGTATTGTGTGAAGTTAACTATTTTTTAAAATGAAAGCTGACACTCAAACCAATGGGATGAAGGACTGGGTTAGGGTATGGTGTTGGGGTACCTCACACCATCACCCTTGCGAACTTTGAGGAGCTTAAGGTCCACATCTCTTTCTTGTTTCTGACCATTGGAATGTTGTATGAATAAGGGGAAAGATAACAATGGCTGAGCTGATAGGTGTTTCCTTTGATAGGCGCCCATCATGTTTTAGCTATGTTAGCTTTTTTGATCCCTTGGTGTTTGCTTGTTTGTTTAAGTAATTATATTGCCAGGTCTGGAGTCCTTACTCAGGAAAAACACGTTGTTGATGCCTAATTAAACGAAATGCACAGGACCAGACTGAATTCTAATATGTTATAGATTACCACTGACAGCACCATCCATCCCACTTAACAATCGCACCTGGCAGATGGGAGGAACAGGGGTGGCAAAACCTGTCAGCACAAATGCCTTCCTCAGGCCAAAGAAGATGTAGATGTCTTGATGGAAAATCAGACAAAAACCCAAACCAGATTAGAAGGATAGCGATTGGCCTACACCTGCAGGCAATAAACCTACTGGTCTATGACATATGACACTGTATTAAATGATGACACTAAATAAAAGGTGACTCCAAGGCTGGGTCTATCAGAATACCTGTAATCCCAGCCCTTGGAGGCAGAGGCAGGAAGATGAGGAGTTTAATTTAGCCTCAGCTGCAGAGCAAGTTTGAGGCCAGAGTGGACTACCTGAGATCCTATTTTACAACTACATTTATTATTATTGTATCTGTATATGTGTATGATGTATTTATGTGTGTGTGGTATGTGTGTATGATGTATGTGTGTGGTGTGTGAATGAAATATGTATGTTTGTGATATGTGTATGATATGTGTGTATGAGGTCTATGGGGTGTGTGTGTGTTGTATGTATAATGTAGTATATGTGATGTGTGTGTGTGTGTGTGTGTGTGTGTGTGTGTGTGTGTGTGTGTGTGAATAAGAGCATGTGTATCATGGTGCATATGTGGAGGTCAGAGGACAACTTTCAGGAGTTGATTCTATCTTTCTGCTGTGGGTCTTGGGATGACTGGCAACCTCAGGCTTTCAAAATGAGAGTTTTTGTCAGCTGAACTATCTTTCTAGCTTTCTTTTTAAAACATTTGACTTGAATGAAGGTACACTTATATGTACAGGGGAACTTACATATGTGTACAAAGGCACATGGAGCTCAAGGTCAATCACAGGTGTTCCTCGGGAACAATCCTCTGTGTTTTGTTTGGGTTTCTTTGAGACAGGCTTTCTACTTTGTAGCTACTCAATATGTAGACCAGGCTGCCATTGAACTCAGAGATGTCACTCTCTGTTTCTCAAGTACTGGGATTAAAGGTGTGGGCCACCAAGCCTGGCTCCATATCCCTCCCACCCCCAGGGAGCATGCGAACACAGCTCCCCCACTACCACAAATTATACAGTCGAGTTTCCTGCATTTGGGGAAATCACAGGGGTCAGCACATCAGAGTGCCTCACCCTGTGAAAATCACCTTTGTGGTCATGGTATCTCCCCTGCCAGGTTATTATTAGCTTCATAATATTTTTTTTTTAATTTAGAGAATACTTTATTAGTTTTTGTAATCAAACCCACGTAGATAAGACCTTGCATATTTAATACAGTGTGTTACCCCTGTACAAATGGAAAAAACTTAAGTTCAACATTTCTAGACCAATATGGCTGTTAATTTCTGTACAGTGCCAACTCAACACAGTAAACGGGGATACTTTTTTCCAAAGTTGACAGCACAGCTAAAGTTTCAAAAAATTCAAATTATATATCTGTATATATATATTTATATTTATATAAAAAGACCAATAATAGCAGTGTGTTATGCATCAACAGCAGCAACAGCTTTTCCAGGTTCTGCAGTCATCTGAACAAAACTGTAGAGACATCCAGCACACTCCATTAAAAAAAAAAAAAGTAAAAAAACAAAACCTGAGAAAACAGCACAGTTCTGTTACTCTTGTGGTACCTGGCACCATTTTTTTTTAAATTAGCTTCTCAATCATCATCTGGAAAGAAAACATTCTGAGCAACATCATTAAAAACAGCTCTGATAAAGCACAGTCACTACTACGTATCATAAAGCAGGTACAAGCTATTTTACATCCACAGAGGTATGATACAGTACTGTCCTACATCTATAATACTAGAGGATACAATTTAAAAGGCATTATTTGAGACTTGATTCTACTTTTCCAGCAGAGGGCCCAAAGGATGGTGTGACACAGCTTTGTAAAGAAACATACTCTAGACAGGATTTCCTTTCACTAGTGGCACAGTTCTAAGGATTCATTCTCTTCATGAATGTCAGCTAAAACCGTTATTAAAAAAATGAAATATCCCTAGAACAAAACCGTATAACCACCGGATTCACATGAAAATGACCTAGTGGAGACAAGCTGGACCTCACCTTACCAACAAGCTATCAAATCTGTTATGTTTAAACAGTGAGACCTCCAAGGAAGGAGATGCCAAGTAGTGCTGCAAAGCTTCGGACCACAATCAAACACAGCATCCTTTTCAACAGAAGCAGAAGCTCATCTGAATATGCTCAAGGATGCTGACATCAACATTTAATCATCTCCTCACTCATCCAGGAAGAAGGGGAGATCAGTTACTACTGTACTTGGTGTAACCAAATCACCATGTTACAAAAATAGCAAGCTGCCATAATAAAAAATAAGGCTCCTCTATCCAGCACCAGATAGCATCATTTTACTTTCAAGCCTAGAAATTGCACACTTATATATAAACCAACCGAAGATGAGGATTGAGAGTTCATCTTGGTGGATTTTTCCTTTGATGAATATGAAGTGTCCTTCCTTATCTTTTTTGATGACTTTTAATTGAAAATTGATTTTATTTGATATTAGAATGGCTACTCCAGCTTGCTTCTTCTGACCATTTGCTTGGAAAGTTGTTTTCCAGCCTTTCACTCTGAGGTAGTGTCTGTCTTTGTCTCTGAGGTGTGTTTCCTGTAGGCAGCAGAATGCAGGGTCCTCATTGCATATCCAGTTTGTTAATCTATGTCTTTTTATTGGGGAGTTGAGGCCATTGATGTTGAGAGATATTAAGGAATAGTGATTATTGCTTCCTGTTATATTCATATTTGGATGTGAGGTTATTTTTGTGTGCTTTTCTTCTCTTTGTTTTGTTGCCAAGACAATTAGTTTCTTGCTTCTTCTAGGGTATAGCTTGCCTCCTTATGTTGGGCTTTACCCTTTATTATCCTTTGTAGTGCTGGATTTGTAGAAAGATATTGTGTAAATTTGGTTTTGTCATGGAATATCTTGGTTTCTCCATCTATGTTAATTGAGAGTTTTGCAGGATACAGTAACCTGGGCTGGCATTTGTGTTCTCTTAGGGTCTGTATGACATCTGCCCAGGATCTTCTGGCCTTCATAGTTTCTGGAGAAAAGTCTGGTGTGATTCTGATAGGTCTGCCTTTATATGTTACTTGACCTTTTTCCCTTACTGCTTTTAATATTCTTTCTTTATTTTGTGCGTTTGGTGTTTTGACAATTATGTGACCGGAGGTGTTTCTTTTCTGGTCCAATCTATTTGGAGTTCTGTAGGCTTCTTGTATGCCTATGGGTATCTCTTTTTTTAGGTTAGGGAAGTTTTCTTCTATGATTTTGTTGAAGATATTTACTGGTCCTTTGAGCTGGGAGTCTTCACTCTCTTCTATACCTATTATCCTTAGGTTTGATCTTCTCATTGAGTCCTGGATTTCCTGTATGTTTTGGACCAGTAGCTTTTTCTGCTTTACATTATCTTTGACAGTTGAGTCAATGATTTCTATGGAATCTTCTGCTCCCGAGATTCTCTCTTCCATCTCTTGTATTCTGTTGGTGAAGCTTGTATCTACAGCTCCTTATCTCTTCTTTTGATTTTCTATATCCAGGGTTGTTTCCATGTGTTCTTTCTTGATTGCTTCTATTTCCATTTTTAATTCCTTCAACTGTTTGATTGTGTTTTCCTGGAATTCTTTCAGGGATTTTTGCGATTCCTCTCTGTAGGCTTCTACTTGTTCTCTAAGGGAGTTCTCCACGTCTTTCTTGAAGTCCTCCAGCATCATGATCAAATATGATTTTGAAACTAGATCTTGCTTTTCTGGTGTGTTTGGATATTCCGTGTTTGCTTTGGTGGGAGAATTGGGCTCCGATGATGCCATGTAGTCTTGGTTTCTGTTGCTTGGGTTCCTGCGCTTGCCTCTCGCCATCAGATTATCTCTAGTGTTACTTTGTTCTGCTATTTCTGACGGTGGCTAGACTGTCCTATAAGCCTGTGTGTCAGGAGTGCTGTAGACCTGTTTTCCTGTTTTCTTTCAGCCAGTTATGGGGACAGAGTGTTCTGCTTTCGGGCGTGTAGTTTTTCCTCTCTACAGGTCTTCAGCTGTTCCTGTGGGCCTGTGTCTTGAGTTCACCAGGCAGGTTTCTTGCAGGGGAAAAGTTGGTCCTACCTGTGGTTCCAAGGCTCAAGTTTGCTCGTGGGGTACTGCCTAAGTCCTCTCCGAGGTGGCAGCAACCGGGAAGATCTGCGCCGCTCTTTCCGGGAGCCTCCGTGCACCAGGGTTCCAGATGACGTTTGGTGTTTTCCTCTGGCGTCTGGATGTGCACAGAGTGCAGTCTCTTCTGGTTTCCCAGGCCTCTCTGAAGGTTTAGCTCTCCCTCCCACGGGATTTGGGTGCAGAGAACTGTTTATCTGGTCTGTTTCCTTCAGGTTCCAGTGGTGTCTCAGGCGCAGGGGTCCTGCCGCTCCTTGGCCCTCCCCTACGGGAACCCAGAGGCCTTATACAGTTGCCTCTTGGGCCAGGGATGTGGGCAGGGGTGGGCAGTGTTGGTGGTCTCCTCAGCTCTGCAGCCTCAGGAGTGCCCACCTGATCAGGTGGTGAGGTCTCTCTCCCACGGGGTTTGGGAGCAGAGAGCTGCTGCGGGCCGGGATCCGCGGGTGTGGGACTTCCGGTAAACACAGGAAGTGCCCGGTCCTAGAGGAATTTTGCCTCTGTGTGTCCTGAGTTCACCAGGCAGGTTTCTTGCAGGGGATAAGTTGGTCCTACCTGCGGTTCCAAGGCTCAAGTTTGCTCGTGGGGTACTGCCTAAGTCCTCTCTGCTGTGGCAGCAACCGGGAAGATCTGCGCCGCTCTTTCCGGGAGCCTCCGTGCACCAGGGTTCCAGATGGCATTTGGTGTTTTCCTCTGGCGTCTGGATGTGCACAGAGTGCAGTCTCTTCTGGTTTCCCAGGCGTGTCCGCCTCTCTGAAGGTTTAGCTCTCCCTCCCACGGGATTTGGGTGCAGAGAACTGTTTATCCAGTCTGTTTCCTTCAGGTTCCGGCAGTGTCTCAGGCGCAGGGGTCCTGCCGCTCCCGGGCCCTCCCCTCGGGAACCCAGAGGCCTTATACAGTTGCCTCTTGGGCCAGGGATGTGGGCAGGGGTGGGCAGTGTTGGTGGTCTCCTCCGCTCTGCAGCCTCAGGAGTGCCCACCTGATCAGGCGGTGAGGTCTCTCTCAGCTTCATAATATTTTAAGACAGTGTCTCTCACTGAACCCTTGGCTTGCCCAATTTCACTAGGCTGGCTGGCCAACAAGTTCTGGGAATCCTCCTGTCTCCACCTCCCCAGTGCTAGGATGACAAGTGGGCAACCAGGGATCAGACTCAGGTCCTCCCGTTGGCACATTGGACTGAGCTATCTCCTCCCCAGCCCGTTTTCATATTCCTTCCCAGCCCAAACACTTCTTCCTTCTCTTTAAACTTCCTTTGCTTCCATTGTTAAGAAAACATCGAATCTTCTACCAAGTAGAGGTATCAGCTTTCTTGGGAGGAAGCCACACCAGCTGACCTCAGTGTGAATTAAAACATATCAAAGAGTTGGAGTTTCAAAGTTGCAGGCCTCCTCTGCCACAATGAAGGACTCTAGTTTCCCTCGTACTCCAGCGAGAGATTAGCAGCTCGAAATCACTTTGACATCGTCAGTTACTCTACTCAGACCACAGGGAGATTTAATTCCAGCCTGTGAAATTGTAATTGCTTCTCAAGGAGAAGTGAGGAATCCTGGGTGATGGCCACAGCCGCGTTCAATGTCAGAGTTGCCAGTTGCTGCCACATCAGATATGACTTGCTGTTATTCAAAAATCACTCCGGCTTTCCAGACGGGGAGCTGACTGGAGAGTGAAAGTAAATTAACAGAAACTGTCAGCTGTTCAGAAGGGCACAGGCAGCCGCGTGACAGAGGTGGGTGACTTCCCATCAAAAGGAACTTTTTCCCCTCGCACTAGTTTAAGATAAAGAGTTTCACAAACAAATTTCCTGACTTTAGGTGTGCAGCTAAATGATGTCACATATGAAGCCATGATAAGATGAAATTTGACAATTTCTAGTCAATGACTCTTGCAAAGTGTCGGGCAAAAAAAAATAGTTTTTGAAGAGTAATTATAATAATGAAGATAACACGTTCATGTCAGATTAATGCTCACAGTGGATTGGAATTACCTGTTACTGAAGTTAAACTGTCTTGAGAAATTGCTTCTCAGCTAGGGCTGGAGAAAGGAGAACCCGGAGCCACCATGGCCGATCCCAGGCTGGGAGTTAACTGCAGTGGGGAGAGGACCTGGACCTTCTCACCTTCTAGAGACAGGGGAAGTGCTGGTCAGAGCAAAGTCATTCCATCTCCTCCAAAAGGACTGAAAGGAGAGAGAAGGGGCTAAATATGGTTTCTTTTCTCCATTCTTTTTTATTTTAGTGTGAACATGTTGCATTCCCCTGCGTGAGTGTGCACACCCACGGCTCTCATGAAGACACTAGACCAGAATGGCCAGTGTCTACCTCTATTCCTGTCATACTGCCTCCAGACAGGCTATTGCCTCAAAACAGAAGCAGTGCCGAGTCAACTGGGCCGGCCGGCCAGTGAGCTCAAAGTACCCATCAGCTCTGTCCCCTAAACCAAGGGGTTATAGGTGTGCATAGCCATGCCTAGCTTTTTAAATGCACTCTGGGGATTGAACTCAGTTCCTCATGCTAGCTCTGCAAGTGCCCTTGACCTCTGAGACATTCCCCTCCCTTTTAAATACATTTTTACAAGAAATATGCACTCTGTGACATTGCCTATTTGTTTTAGAATTATAGAAAGTTCAGCAGTGCGCGGTATTATATACATATATGCTTATGTAAGGAATTCAAATCTAATCTAGGCTACGTTGAGAGTTCTAGCCCACCCTGAACTATACATAGAATGAGTCTTTCTAAAAAACCCAAGAGATAGAGGTGACAGTCTGTGGTAGAACACTTAACCAGCATGCTCTAGGTTTTGTGTTTGATCTCTAGACACCATGAAAGAAATTTCAGAAAATTCAGACATGGATTTCACTTTCCCTTATTTGATGGACTTTAGAGCAAATTTCCTGTATCAGAGTTCAGTACAGGTGCACAAGCCAGATGTGCTGGTGCACACCTACAATCCCAGCACTTAAAAGGCTGAGACCAGCCAGAGTAGATAGTAAAACCCTGATTCTAGAAAATAAAAAACTATAACAGATGCCATTTTTGTTTTAACTAGTACCTTAATGTACTACAAAAAACAGAGCTCATCCCTTCTCTCTGTTCCGTGACCCTTACTGAACATCCATTCTCTCCCCCTCCACTCTTCCCGTCTCTGGTGGCTGTTCTATTCTTCCCTGAGGTCAACCATTTAGTTTCCATAAGTGAGCAAGCACGTGTGTCTTGCTTATTAGTGTAATGGCCCTCTGTGTGTCTACAAATGAGAAAATCACATAATTTTTGTGGTTGAGTGTGGTTGAGTAACATTTCATTACACATATACATCTACATTTCCGTAATACCACCGTTTGTCATAGGGAATCTTAAAGCATCTCTCTATCTACCTATAGATAGATACAATTTAGATTACATGCACACACACACACACACACACACACACACAGAGAGAGAGAGAGAGAGAGAGAGAGAGAGAGAGAGAGAGAGAGAGAGAGAGCTCACATTTTCCCCATTCATCTACCCTTTCAGGTTAATTACATCTTATAATTATGAGTAGTACCACCATAAACGTGGGCACTCATGTACCTGTTTTACTAACTTTATACTCTTTGTATATTCTCGGTAGTATGATCAGATCGTATTACGGTTCTATTTTCAGTTTTAAAGGACTATCCATACCGTTTTACAGAATGGCTATGCTACTTTTCCCACCAGGATGTGTACAAGTTCTCTGCATCCTTATATCCAGGAATGTGCTTGAGTGGAGTGGTTGAGTGGAGTGTTCACTAAGCATTCTGTGTGCCTTGGGTTCTAGCTAGAGTGAGGTGTTGTCTCGCGTCCTTGATTTCCATGTTTCTTACATTTCTTGGCCACTTGGGAGCCTTCGTTTAAAAAAGTACCTATACAGATTTTTAGCCTAGTTTGTAAAAATGATTTTTAAAATTTTAATTAAAATATTATTATAAACATTGTTTCCCTTTTCCAACCTTTCCCAAGTCCTGTCTTATTTCCTCTCAAATCCATGGTCTCAGTTTTATTACTATTATTATTGTTGTTGTTACATCTGTTTGTAAATATTTAAATACAACTTACTGGGTTCGTTTAGTGTTGCTTGTGTGTATGTGGCTTCAGAGCTGACCTGTGGGTATCGAATAACCATGTAGGGCTCACTCCTGGAGAAGATTAATTCTGCCTTTCTCAGCAGTCATTAGCTGCCTATAGTTCTTTGTTTAAGAGTAGGGCTGCTGATGTTTACCCCTTCCCTGTTAGTGTGCTTATTAATGCCATAGCTATCAGGTCTCATTTAGGCAGCCATATTGGTGTGGTATCATGAGCATCATTTCTAAGAGACGCAATCTCAGCAGACTTGTGCTCCCCTGGCTCACATATTTTTCTCGTTCCCTGAGGCTTGGATGCAGGAGTTATATTGTAGAGGCTGCCTGCCATCTGGGATCAGTTATTCTCTGTATTTTGATCAGTTGTAGAATTCTGTGATGGTCTCTGTCTGCTGCAAAGTGAAGTTTCTCTGATGAAGGTTGAGGGTTATACTTACCTATGGGTATGGTGGTTTGAAAGAAAATGGCCCCCGTAGGCTTATCGAGAGTGCTACTATTCAGAGGTGTGGCCTTGTTGAAGGTGTGTGTTTTTGGAGGAAGTGGGTCACGGGGGGGATGGGCTTTGAGGTTTCAGATGCTCAAGCCAGGCCGAGTGTGGCATTTTCTTCCTGATGCCTGCAGATACAGATGTAGAACTCTCAGCTCCTTCTCCAACACCATGTCTGTCTGTGTGCTGCTTTAATTCCTGACATGGTGATAATGGACTAAACCTTTGAAATTATAAACCAGCCCCAATTAAGTTTTCTTCCTAAGAGTTGCCCTGGCCATCATGTCTGTTCACAGCAAGAGAAACCCTAAGACAATGGGTATAAGGATAAGTACTTAGAATGCTGTTAGAATTATAAACCGGTAGTAGTTGGTTCTCCTCTAAGATTCATGACCTCACTAACCCTGCAGTTGGCTAAGGTTCCAATACCAGACATGATGCCCCGCCTGTGAACAGGCCATAAGTCAGACCAGATGCAACTCAAATCTTCATGGTGTCTTCAGCAATAGGTTCTTACCATTGACTTTTGGGGGGCAACCAAGGGCAACAGCAACAGTCTGTATTAGAGTTGTTTAGACTTCCCTTATCAACAACACATAAGTTACCAACACGAGTTTCTCATGCCTGGAGCTGTTTGCTGTTGTTGTTGCTTGATGGTGTATGGTTCTTGGATATTGCATTGCCAGCCCAAGTAGCATAACTTCATTTAAAATAAATATATATTCATATATATTTATACATGTTATATGCAATTTAGAAAGCATATAAATATCCTTCTTTAAGGTTTTTCCAAAGTGTTATTTATTCTCCTTCCTTCCCCTCCTTTGGTGTTGACATCCCTCCCCTACCCCAGTCAAAGCCCCCTTCCCCATTTTCCCATTTCCCCCTTTATATCATTCATATCTTATTAGTGTCCTATCCGGTGCTCCCCATGGTATCTTTTTACTTCCCTAGTTTCTGTGGTTTCTCCAGATTATGTACTCATGTCTGAAGAGGTGGAGTTAGGAACCACAGGACTGTGAACATGAAGTATTTGTCTTCCAGGATCTGGGTTACCTCACTCAGTCTAATAGTTTCTAGTTCCATCCATTTGCATGTGAATTTCATCATTTAGCTTTGAGTCTTTTGAGAAGTCTCCACACTGATTTCCAGAGTTCCTAGACCAGGTTGCCACCAAAGCAACAATGAATGAGGGTCCCCTTTTCCCACATCCTTGTGGTCAGTTGTTTTGTTCACCTTGGGCCATTCTGACTGGGATCAGAGAAAATCTCAAAGGTAAATTCTTTTTCAGATGTTTCTTAGCCATTTTTATTTCTCCTTTAAAAGAACTAAAGAACTGTCCAGAACCATAGCCCATTTTAAAAATAGGCCATTAGGTTTTTGCTGTTGTTGTTTGGTTTTGTATTTGTTGTTTGGTTTTGGTTTGGTTTGGTTTGGTTTGGTTTGGTTTGGTTTTGGTTTTTCACTATTTCTCGAGTTCCTTATACATTGTGGAAATTAATCCTTTGTCAGATATACAGCTGGAAAAGATTCTCTCCTACTTTGTGGGCTTCCTCTTTACCGTAATTTTTCCCCCTTAACTTTAGTTTTATGATGTGAGACTTGTCAATTGTTGGCCGTAATTCCTGGGCAAATTGAGTTCTATTCAGATGTATGTTGACACTTACATCTGATAGGGTGCTGACTACATTTTCTTCTAGCAGTTTCAACATTTCAGATTTCACATTGAGGTCTTTGGTCCATTTGGACTTAATTTTTGCACAAGGTGTTAGCTATGGGTCAAATTCCATTCGTCAGCATGTGGGCATCCAGTTTTTTTTTTCTCTCCAAATGAACAAAATATTTTTTTGAACAAAATATTTTTAAACATTGTTTTTAATTAGAGAGAAGAAATTTTAAAATTCTGTTTCCCACGCTCTCTCCCCTTTCCCAACCCCCACTCTTCAGTGCTAGGAGTTACACCTGGGCTGTCATACCTGATAGAAAAGCACACTCTGTCACTCTTTGATGACCTACAGGTTCTCCACTGTCCACCTCTACTTTCCTGAGAAACATCAGGTTCTAGCTGATGCCAAGGAACCTGGCCAGTTCTCTCTCTTCCTCCCTTTCCCTCTCCCTCTCCCCCTCCCCTTTCCCTTCTCTCTCCTCCCCTCCCCCTACCTCCTTCTCTCTCTCTCTCTCTCTCTCTCTCTCTCTCTCTCTCTCTCTCTCTCTCTCTCTCTGTACCTAGGAAGAGCGATCGCTTTGTAGTCAACTCAAACCTCAACTGAAATTTCGAACATTACTGCAGAGAAGTTTGAGTTCCCTGGCACATTACAGAGCAGCAAAGGCTAAGATTGATTACAGGAGATGGGCAGTGGTGGGGTTTCACAGCTTTGCATTCATGTTTCTGGGGCTCAGTTACCACAGGCTTTGATTTAATAGTAATTGGAGTTGCAAGGGTTCCTCGGATAGACAGCTTGGCTTTGCCACACAGCACAAGGGAAAGCTGCTGTTAAATTCCCTTCTCCTCCCCACTTTTCTTTTGATTTGGAAGTTAACAGCATTAAAAACATTCTTCTACCTGAACTTGCACCATTTCGAGCCACTCTGTTTCTGGCAGCTTCTTGTCATTTTCACAGCTAATCTCATCAGCTTGATAAGAAACAAAAAAACCCAAGAACATGTGCTTGCTACAATCCCAACGAAGTTACCTACCACAGATGACTTTTTGGTAAACACTTATTATTTGTCTGCTTATTAAGGACAGGGGACTTGCATTCTTAACAGGACAGGTATGGTAACAACATAAAGTACAGAATGATGGAGTCAGGCCTTTAAATCACCACAGATGCATGGAGAAGGGAGCAGGTGCTAGAAGGATGAAGAGTTGCTAGGTTTCTAGAACCATGTGGGGGTGCCAAAGAAAAAAGTAGGCTAGGGTAGGAGATGCTGACACTGAAGATATTCTTGTGTCTCACTCAGGAACTTTCTTAAAAGAACTATGGGATCCACACATCTGTCTCTGTGTTACAGCCACAATCCCAAGACAGATGGTGCCAGAGAGTGAAGTTAATGTCGACGTCAACAGTAACAACAGGGACCACTAACACCTGGCTGAGGTGACACCCACCTTATTACTTCTGAAAATGGCTGCATCAGGAAATTTGAGGATGGACAAAGGACTAAACCAAAGGATTTACCTCCTTTATGGCCTTGCTTCAAGGTTCTCAGGAAAGCAATACTTTGTTGCATGTTTCTAGATGTATCAAAGGTAAGATCAGGGATGCTCACTGACCCCAAGTATAAATATGAGAAGCGGCTATTTTCACATCGTCACTATTTATCCTACCAAATGTGGAGCTCTTCGGAGCCTAAAAGATTTAGAAAGTTGTTTGGAAGCAAATACAAGCTCTTCCTTGGCTATTGCATAAAGTCTAAACCTCTTAGCACAGCATTAAAATTCTGGGGTTTTGTTGTTGTTCCTATTGTTGCTGTTTTGTTTTGCTGACCTTTAAAAATATTACATTGTATTTATTTTGGGTATGCTGGGGGAAGGGGAAGCACACATCCATGTGGAAGTCAGAGGACAATTTGCAGAAGTCAGTTTTCCTTCTCCTGGGATTCGAACTCAGGCTGTTAGGTTTGGCAGCAGGTGCCCTTACTGACTGAGCTAGTGCATCAGCCTTGTTCTACAAGCTCTTGAATAGCTCAGACCTTGAATTTGATATTTAGCCAAAATGACCTTGTACTTCTCATCCTAATGCCTCCACCTCTTGAGTGCTAGTATTCAAGGAGTGAACCATACCCAGTTTATGCAGGGGTAGGGTTCAAACCCAGGGCTTTGTGAGAAAGCTTGACAAACATTCTACCAACTAAGTTAAATCCACAGCCTCAAAACTCTTCATAACACACACTGAGATTATCTCTCAGTCTAATTTTTCCAGTCCTGCCTCATAGGTAACATTTTCCACAACCCTGACAGAAACTCTGTATGTTCATACATTGTAACTCTCCTTAACCCCCACCCTCCACTGCTAATCTCTAGTCTAGGAAGCTCGGAGGAGCTGACTCATGTAGTATTTGTCTTTTTGTATCCAGTACATTTCAATAAAGTTCCTGAGGCTGAAGACATAGCTCAGTGGCAGGGCACATGTGCAAGGCCCTGGGTTAGCCCTCAGCAAAGCGAATGAATGAGTATGGGAATGGCGGCTCATCCGTGTTGTATCAGAATTTCCCTCATTTTCAGGGCCAAATAGCACACTATTTTATGTCTTCGCATTTTGTTTGTGTTTGGGGTAGTTTCCATGTTTGATCGCTGGTGTTTAGACTTTCTTTGCTGCTACTTGTAAGGCATTTGGGTGTGCATCGAGGAGTGGAATTGCTGGGTTCCAGTTTTAAATCTCGAGGGAGCAACACCCTAGTTTCTAGTAGCTTGCATTATCATTTGGCATTTCCAGTGAAAGTTCGGGGCTTCTGACTTCTTCCCACCACCATTACTTCCTGTTCTTTTGCCGAGGTTAATAAGCATGGAACAATAACAGCTCATTGTGATCTGAGTTGCATTTCCCTAATGGTTGCATTTCCTTAATCACTAAGAGGAGGAGGAGGAGGAGGAGGAGGAGGAGGAGGAGGAGGAGGAGGAGGAGGAGGAAGAGGATTTAAAGTTTGGTGGGAAGGGATGGGAGGGTGGGTATGGTAGAAGTTGGGGTGGAAAATGAATATGTTTAAAATGCATTGTATGAAATTTTCAAAGGATTAATTAAAACATTGTTTTAGAAACCAATTAATTGCATATGCAAGAATCTACTTTTGGGCTTGCAATCCTATTTCCTTTGTCTGCATGTTGGTCCTTATGCCCATACCAAGCTGCTGTAATTACCAAAAGCATCGTTGCACATAGTTTTATTATTTTTTTCAAGACAGGGTTTTTTTTTTTCTTTGTGTAGCTTTACCTGTTCTAGAACTCATTTGGTAGACCAGGCTGGTCCTGAACTCAAGAGATCTGCGCGTGCCTCTGCCTCCCGAGTGCCAGGATTAATGATGTGTGTCAGCACACCCAGCCACACATTTTTTTGATATCAGGGGTGGTACTGACTCTTCACAATGCCGAGCTTCCTGTTCATGAACCTGGGACAACTTTCCATGGTTTCATTCTTATATTACCTACATCTGCGACATCATTTAGCCCTCACCATACAGATCTTTCACTTCCTTGGGTATAGAAACTCCTAAGGAAGTCATTAAAAATGAAATACTTTTAAGATGCAATTGTAAGTGTAGCTACTGTTCTAATTGTTCTTTGATTATTTGGTGCACTAGTGGCTTCCTTGGGAATTTCGACAGGGTTCTCCACAGGGGGATCATGTCACCTGCAAACAGCCTCCATCTTCCTTTCCGTCCCTTTCCTTCCTCCTGCTGTGTGATAGATAGCGCTCAAACGTCTGGTCCGACACTGAGCAGCAGGGGTAGGCAGGGCATTCTTGACTTCTTTGTGATTTTAGGGAGAAGACTTTGGAGTCTTTCAACATTGAGTGTGTTGGAAGGCAGCCATGTGTACCCCTGTATACTATTTATTATGTTGAGTAATTTACCATTTGTTTCCTGTTTTCTATTGTAAGTTCATCATGAATCTTATCAAATTTTTTTCTGTGTTGATTGAGATGACTGTGTGTTCCTTACTCTTTATTTTAGCAATGATGTAGTATGTTAATTTTTCTTACCTTGAGTGACCCTTAAGTCCCTAGGATAAATTCTATTTCATCATCACAAGTGTAAATACTCCTTTTAATATGCTGCTGGATTCAATGTGTTAACATTTATGTTCGTAACCTTGGCATCTATGTATTCATAAGGAATATGATTAGTATCTCTTTTCTCATCATGGCTTGACCTGACTCTGGTATCAAGTTCCTTGGGGTCGCCACCCTGCGACTGGAATGTTTCATTGCAGTATAATGGTTCTTTCTTGCTGTCTAGGGAAGTCTAGTATTAAAGGAAGAAAGTCTTGCTGTAAAGCATCTTCTCAAGAGCTCTAAGTGCTGGGAAGAATTTCCCAGAGTCCCTCATTTACATGTAAAGTACAAAATGAAGCTCCATCTTCCAGATGTTTCTGCTACTTCTCGCTACTTTAAAACAAATCATCACACAAGAGTATATTATCTCCTCTCCTTGCAGTAGTGCAGGAATGACTTTAAGGGTTGAGAATGTCATCAGAGTACCTTTTTGAGGGACATAATATTGACTCCAAAGTTGGTTGTATATTGAAATTATGAATTGTGTGTCTATTGTGTGCATAGTATGTTACATGTGTGCCCAAAACATAAAATGTCCTAAGTAAACAGTATGCTTCCTATTTGGAAAACCTTAGGTCTGTTAAAAGCCATAGGTTTATGGCTCTCTGTGGAAGCAATCCATACACAGCTATGGTGCATTGACTGTACTAAAGGCAGATTAGATCCGAGAGCTGAAGTCCCCCATAGGCAGGCTTTTCTGGACGGCACATGTCCCTCATTTTGACATAAGGCCATCCCTTCCTCTGCTATTTTCTTCTTGTTTCTCATTAGGACTGGTGGCTTTAGATGCTCAAACACTAGGCAAATGGAGATCAAATCGTGCACTTCACCTTAGCCACCATCAGGGTGTCCCTACAGTTAGAACTCTAGGAAACAGTATTGGGAGGATAGAAACAAGTCACTGCTTCTGCCTTCTCCTGCCCTCGAGTTAGGGGTGGGGTTGGCAGCAGGACATGGCTTACCAGGCCTCTCTTTTAATCTAGACGCCCTTTTCATCTTTGGCCACAGAAAGTCTCCTTCTTGATCTTAGATCAGCCTTTCAAATCTGCGCTTGAACTTACGCATTAATTTGATCTCTTGAAATGCAGCTGCAATCCATTTTCTTTGAATTTTCCTTCCTTTGCTGAATTTGTTAGAATCAGACCCAAAGTCCCTTGAGGCAAGAGTCTTTTTATTCCCTCTATAATTCTTTTGAGTCATCATGTGTATCAGAATCCAAAACTGACTTTACTTACAAAATTGGGTTTCACCCCTAAGTGATGTGAAGCTCTCTGATGTTCTGCCTGGCATTGCCCATGTTGGAGAGACGGATTGACTGGGCTGCCTTTGGTCTCCTTATTACTGTCCTTGTATAAGGCTCAGTAAAATCTTGAAACTCCGCTCCCTTTACTCATCTCTAAGAACATCATCAGATTATAGCAGACATGTCCCTGTTTTCCTAAGCCTTGCCTGTCTGCTGTCCCCACAAATGTGTTGAAAAGCTGTTTGTCAAAACAATAATTTAGTGCTACCTTTCAGTCTGAGACTATACAATTTCAGAGAAGCCACTTCTGTGGTGGAACATGTCATGTGGGGCCATCTGTACCTATGTTCTCACTCTAAAGTCACTCCAATAAGACTCGGAATAAGCTAGCTCCTATTTCCTTTGAGCATCAGCTATCTTTTTGCCTCTACAATGGCTAATGTTTCTTCAAGGAGAGGAACTGATACATGTAAGGACATCATGTATCTTTAGTTTAGACAAAGTCTCTCTGTGTATCTCTGGCTATGGATCCTCCGCCTCTACCTCCTGTGTGCTGGGAGTTACTGCATGTACTATCTACTTAAGGACATAGTATCTACATACATGATACCCTGCAATACATGTCTCAACACCCTGCAATGAAATCTTTCTTTCTGATTTTATTGAAAGTAGCCTGGTTGACCCCAGGCTTGCCGTGGTGAACTCCTGTGCCTTTTCTTTATATTGTTTGCTTCATATGTGTCCTGAGAAACACCCGGACCTGTGCCATCCTTTATGGGTTTACCATATGAATCAACCCATATGGTAGGCTAAGAACAAGTGTATTCCTGGCTGGGCATAATAGCACAGCCCTTGAATCCCAGCACTTGGGAACCAGAGGCAGGAGGATGTCTTTGAGTTCTAGGACATCCAGAGCTATGTACATAGACGCTTTTTTTGTTGTTGTTACTGTTGTTGGTTTGCTTGGCTTTGGGGGGATATTTTGTTTTGTTTATAAAACGTGAAACCTTATCTTAAAAATTAAAAAAATGAGAGAGAGAGAGAGAGAGAGAGAGAGAGAGAGAGAGAGAGAGAGAGAGAGTTAATGATGTGATGTGTGGACCAATAAACTAATGTGAAGTAATTAAGACCCCAGATTAAATACACTGAGCATGAAGCTTAGGTGTTATAATGTAGCAGAAGTTCTCAAATGGCATTAGCAGACTGAAGAAACAGCCAACGGTCTATCTAGTTGGTAGATCTTAATATACACTCATGTTCTACTGTCTTATGAGAACTATTTATGAGCATGTAGCATAACAAAATATTCCATGTTAAAACCATCACAGTGGAAAGAACAGTCATCAGTGCGGCTTAGCAATGAGGGTGTGCATTTGCTGGCTAGCACGTCACACCTTTAGCATTGAGGCAGGCCCTGTATTCCTTCTCTTCCTTCTCTGCCTTGATTCTCATTTGATATTTGCTTTTAATCACACCAGTGGACAAAAATCTCCTCTTACAAAGATACAGTATCATCATAAATATCAAATATCATATACGTTAGTGTTGAAATGGAATTATTTTTTAATTTGTATGTATGTGTGTGGTATGTGCAACACACTGCATGTGTGGAGGTCAGAGAACTGCATTTTGGGAGTTGGGTTGCCCCTTCTCCATGGGTCCTGGTAATCAAACTCAAGCCATCTAGCTTGGTGGCAAATGTGTTTAGTCTGAACCATCTCACTAGCCCCAAAATGGAACTGTTGTGAGCTTGCAATTTGCATAGCATTTGATAAATACTGTGTCCTTCAAGAACCTGAGACTACCTGAGGCCCTTCTGTGAACTCCCCGAGGTTCCTAGGGTGTCTGGGGATCAAGCAAGCCTTCTGAATATGCATCCTCATTTCTACTGCATCCGCTTCAGGTATGTCTGTAGTAATTTGGACTGGTTTCTCCAGACAAGCACACTGAGAGACCTATCGCATTGCAATTTCAGGCCTGAAGAATATTGTCTTCCCTTTTCTCTCCCCCACTCACTTCCCTTCACCTCCTCCCGTTCTTCATTTTAAACTATTTGGCTTATGTTAAATCTCTTCGAATTTCATTTGTAATTTGAACTTTCCCTCCATGGCACTGCACGCACACTGAAACTCTGGCTGGAGCTGAGTCACTGGAGAGAGCTCGGTGTTAATGGAAGCATCTGTCCAACATCTGTTTGCACATCTTCCCTACATAGAGCATGGGTTTTACTAAATTTTCACATTCACAGATGGGCCATTTCACATCTGCCAAAGCAGGGGATGAGAGAAAGGGACAAGAGGAGTGAAGAAAAAAACACCTCCACAACTAAGTCTCTATTTAATAAGTACTCTTAAGTCCTGGAGTAGGATGATGTCACAGAATAGATGCTAGGCTCACCTAGGACCCAAGCATCTTCATAGTCAGTCCTGGATACACATAACACTAAGCACATATCAAGTTGAGATCAAAGATGAGGTGTGGATGCAGGATGGCCCAGTACTAGAAGATCTGTACTGGAACCGTGGTGCAGTTTCACCTCTTCTCTTAGTAGCTCTGTGCACTTGGGTAAGGCAGTCTTGTGACTTTTCTATCTTTCTTCTCAGTTAGGTGGTATTAATACCAATCTCCATTTGTTTCTTCAGGACTGACTAGCATGATAAGATGTACTTCCTGTCTAGCACATTATGATAGTGAGTGGCTATCCAAATCCTTACCAGTAAAACAGGGCTAGCCCCACTACAAGCAGTTGGCAGGGAGAGGCCCAGCGAAGACCTCAAAGGTACAATGAGAGACTAGAGAATGGCCGGCTTCCTTTCACCTGCTTGTGGGTTGGGAACAGGTACAATCCATTCAGTGTCTCTGATAGCTGAACACAAGCAAATGATCTGGTGGGGCAATTCAGCATACCCTCAGCACACCCTCATTTCTGCGTGCCAGCATCTTTATAGTAGCGTGTCGCAAAAGGTCAGAAACAAATATAGAAAGGGTAAACACAAGGTATTTTTGGATAAAATACTATTCCGCAATAAATGTCAGCAAGTCACTGCTACGTGTGACAGATGGAACGAATTTCACGGTGCTGAGCAAAAGAAGGTAGACGTGAAAGGTTTGGCTGGTGTAAATGCTGCAAAGTCAGTGTTAGAGATAGGGACAGCGGTTGTGTTAGAGATAGGGACAGTGGTTGTGTCTTCTGTGGTAGAGTTAACCAGTGGGAGGTTGTCTGGTGGCCTCCAAGTGCTGGCTAAAAATGTAATTCTCTTTGTGGAAATCCTTCCCAGTTAATATTTTGTACATGAAGTTTTACTCTCTCAAAAGAGGAGAGATACAACCCACAAGTCATGTCCTGTCTGGGCAGACTGTTGGTCTGAGTCGGGTCATATGGACACAATCTTAATTAAGCCCTAGTAACTTATGCTGCAGTACACTGCTGGATGACGTGCATGTAGCTGGATCTGGCAGGGGGCCCCGGGTTGATGCATGTGTGGCTGGATCTGGTATGGACCCAGGATGAAGAAATTTTCATTCAGCCCCAAAAGCCCACCTTCACCACAATGATGGGAAGAGCCAACTGTACACTAGTTAGTTTTCAACCCAGCTGCGCAAGGACAGCACCTCTGTACATATACTCAGTGCTAAAAAACACAGACAGACATGTTTGGCTTCATGGGAAAAGCAGTGGAGCCACACTGGACAGGAGGGAGGTAAGATGGAGAAGCAATTGTGCCACTGAAAGCCACACCTGCTTTAGTCACACTCAGACCTGTCCCTGAGAGCTGTGTTTCCGCACCCTCTCAATAACTCAAATGTAGAACTGGACAGTCTTCTCCCTCCCTCCCTCTAGCAGGAGGTAACAGGGAAGAGCAAGCTAGATTTCCAGGCCATTGCTATCCCCTGGGTAAGCTAGTCACCAACAGAGTGATGGACACTGTGTGTGACAGTTCTCTACTACCAGACATGGCTGGTCCTTCTGTGGATAGTCACAGATGCGGAGAGTCCTGAACAGGACAATCAGCCTTTGAGGGTTGTTACTGTGTCAGTGGGGATAGTGGATACCTGGGTGTGTCAGTCTCTCACAGATGGACAAATGGAGGGGGACTAGAAGAGAGGAGGGAAGGGATGAGGATGGGGGAGGAAGAGAGGGGTGAGAAAAGGTGCCTCCAACAGGCTATGGAGGAAAGTTCTTCTGCCCCATATAGTGTGGCTCTAGGTCTGGGAAAGTGTTCTGATGTTTGCTGGGCTCTCATTAAAGAAGCACCACTCCGGAGTTCACGGTTTATCAGCAAAGCAATGCCCATGGCTGTTCAAGAGAGGCAGTCAGTGGCAGGCTCCTGCCCTGATGTTGCATCTCCCAATTACTGCAACCACCGAGGCATGGCTCCCAAGATCCTCTGCAGCACCCAGGCGCAGGTAGACATTTACACTTTTGATCTCCGTGTACGTGATGTGTATGCACACATTTCAAGCATGTGTACGAAGGTCAGAGGACAACCTCAGGTGTTAGTCCTTGCCTTCTGCTGTGTTTGAAATAGGGCCTCGATCTCTGCTGCATACAGCATGGTGGCTGTCCTGTGAGCTTCTGGGAATTCTCCTGCCTCTGCCTTCCGTACTGTCATGGGAGCTGGGATTTCAGATGCAAGCAATGTCACGTCTGGTTTTCTGTGGGTTCTGGAATTTGGACGCAGGTTCTTATACCTGCATGGTGAGCACTTTCCCCACTAATCCACTTCTCTAGCCCTGCCCTTTGGCTGCCCTGTGAGAACTGGCTGGCTGCTTTCCCTTTCATTGAAGGTTTTAATAGGAAACTTATTTCCTACAGATGCTTCATTTAATTACATTGTAAGCCTAGACTTTGACAAAAAAAAAAGACAAAAAGGAGTAGTCAGGGCCAGGCTTGTAGCTCCCCTCAATACAATGCAAGTTCCTTCCAGAAGCACATGGCAGGGTTAGGAGACTTGCCCTGAGTGCTCATATGTGGGTAACTGCAATGCACATGGGCTCTTCAGGGGATGCACGTAAGGAAGAGCTGACAGTGGGGACGGGTGTAGAGAGGAGAATACTCCTATGGCATCTAAAGGCATTTATTTGGTTTTCCTTTACCTACCCAGTCCAAACAACTCACTCAAAGTCCGACAAACACAGTGTTTTCTTACTGCACCGATTCCGTTTATTGTGAAAGAGGTCATTGCAGCTGTTCAGACTGCTGATGGTGCTGGGGCAGAATGATAAATGCAGCATGTCTGGCCGGGTGTGTCAGGAAAGGATCATGGTTTGTTTGAAAGTTTGTGGGTGCCACAGGCATGGAATCTTCACATTTGCTAGAACACCAGGAAGAGTCCTTTAAGTGGCAGACTTGGGTCCAAGTTCTCAAAATAGGTTTCTATATAAACGTTTCAGGAACACATCTGCTGTGAAAAAGATGTTTGTAGCACGGGGACTCCAAACACAGCCCGGAGAATGTTTATTAAGGCTGGATGTTCTTCCTCACAAGGAAAGGGTGGGCAGAGCCACGGGTGGGCAGAGCCACTGTGAACTTAGACTGGGACTTAAATGACTGGAGAAAAAAAATCCTACCACTTGTGTTTGTTGTTAAAAAGGAGTCAAAAGGAGTTTGATGAGAAAGACATGCTCAGAAGCTGTGATCTGGTCTGAGGTCAAAGGGCTCAGCTCAGTGTGAGCGCAGTAAGAAGGGATCCAGACAAGGCAGTGTGTCCAGTTCAGAGGACTGTCTCTTGAGAACTGGTGCTGTTGCTCTCCTGTCCATTGAAGATTTTATTTAGAAACTTAATCCTTACAGATGCTTTACTTGGTTACATTGTAAACATAGACTCAGGCCAGAAATGCAGAAGGAGAGCGATGAGAGCCAGGCCTGCAGCCACCTTCAGTGCACAGTCATACTGGGACGTCTGCAGCGCCATTCTGGAACAGGCCGAGCCCTGTGGAGGTGCAGGACAGGTGCCCGAAGTTGAATTCAGACGATCCCCAAGTCTATTTCTGAATTCCTATAAAGACAGAAATAGGTAAGAAAAACAATTTTTAGAAAAAGTTCCTGCAGCTATATTAGCCATAGAATATAGAAACATTTGGATGCCCTGTAGGGTTTAGGTAGCCCCATGGTATGGAGAAGTCTGTTTTTTTTTTGTTTTTTGTTTTTTTTTAAAGATTAAAACACAGGCGTGGTTTTTGTTTTGTTTAAGACTCCATGGAAGACATTTTGTTCACCAAACGCACTCTTGAAGGCAGATATTACAAGGTGTCCATCATGGGATGAAGGCTGAGCACACCTCCAGCTAGGCCTGTAAGGGTTTGAGTGCCCAGAGGACCCAGTCCAGAGTTCCCTGCATTCACCCTGGTGTGCCAGACCCAGGAAAGCCTGGAGAACACAGCTTGAGGAGAGTGCAGGGTGAGTCAACACCGCTGCCCTGCTTTTGGGCAGACGTTCCTTCAGCAAGGCTTCTAGTTTGCCATGAGGTAAGTTGAAAGAAGAACATTGCTACTGTCATGGCAGGTTTAATATTTTAAAGCACCTGTTGTCTCTATTAGATGAGAAGTTTTCCACCATACATCTCCTATCAAAACAGCGCCCACATACAGCATGAACATCCCTGCTAGAGCTGACAGGACGTGTAGATGGGGCGATCACAGGGATGAAAGTAAGGCTCAGTCAAGGCACCGCTGCCCTTGAGACCATGGGACTCCCTTGTGCCTTCCTCTGAGCACCCTGACTGAACACCTCTGTCTAGGTGTGGAACCAGCGCCTTCCCACTGCAAACGCTGGCTAGTGACTGAGCCAGCAGAATGTAGACAGTCCCAGAGGCGCATGTGGCCAATAGAAGTGGGAGATACTGAAGACCCGAAGACCTCTAGTTAGGACAAGGGCAGAAATACAGGAAGAACAAACTAAAACCAGATGCAATGGGGTTTACATTCAGATGAGTTGAGTATGAGAAATTTGGAGTCAAGACAGCTCAGACTGCTTTTACAGAGAACCCAGGGTTCGGTTCTTAGTATCCACATCAGGCAGCTCACAAGCATCTGTAACTCCAGCACCACCAGATCTGATGCCCCCTTCTGGACTCAGAGATTACTGCACTCATGTGTGCAACCCCCACATACATAAATACACGCACGCATGCACACGCGCACACACACACGCGCACACACACTATTTAAAATGGAACAGAACTATAGAAACAAAGGCAGTTTTTATGACCTAATTTCCAGGTTTATATTTCTACCGGATTCATGTGGAAGAACCGTGCTTTTCCTGACTGGGAACTCAAAGTTGCTGGCTAGCAGGGGATCTTTCTCAACCCCAGCTTTTTGCCTCTGTACTTCTCAGGCATTTGGGCCCAGGTTGGTCTCTGTGCACTGGGAGTCCTTAACAGGGAGCCACACAGCAGAGTAGAGTGGACTCTGTCCCACAGCAGGAGTGGGGCAGCGCTGAACCTAACTGGCCACAGCCTCTGGGAGACAGCTCTTCTGTGAGGCTGGCTTGTGTGGTGTCTGGTACAAGCTTCTGCTTCAGTTGACTGAATGTGTTCATGATGGGTTTGTAGTTTTTAATAATCATTAGGAGTTATTTATATGAAACTGCCATCAAACCAGAACACTGCATTGATGTGTCCAGCAACTTCAGTACTGTTGATAACATGGGCACATGTCCATCAAGCAACCTTGCTTCCATGTATCATGTGACTCAACTTAGCTGTATCCCCACCCATAACTGTGCCTTTGGTAATTATGCTCAGAGGTCCATACTGGAGATGACTGATTCTATTTTATACCAAGCAAGGACAAGGACAAGGACAAGGTGGCTCTCGGCCTGAAGAGCTCTTCATAGTCGGCTTTTATTATAGTGCTTTGCTCACCATCTAATCCCAGCCCTTCTTTTTCCTCTTTTCTGTTAGAATATGTTTTAATACTTTCATTTAATACTTTCTGGGCACCAATTTCCTGCCTTCTCTGTTCAATTCTGCTTAATCAGGTTGAAGAATTCTTTTCCTCTGTCAAGAAGAAAGCCTGCACTGTTGCTGTAAAGTCTCTTGCTTGGCCTGCAGCCTAATTTCTACCACAGAGAAAACTAATCTTGCCCCAGTCCCTGCAAGTGTTCATAAGTCACTCAACATTTGGGTTGTTGTTTGTTTTTGGACAAGGTCTCGTGTAGTCCCATTTTGAACTGAACTCTTGATCCTCTCCCCTGTCCTCCTCATAAGTCCTGGGATTATGGCCATGAGCCACCATGCCTGCCTGGCCCCCCTCTCTCTCTCTCTCTCTCTCTCTCTCTCTCTCTCTCTGCCTTCTTTCCTTCCATCCTTTCTCCTCCTTTTTTGTTAACTTTTTTTCTCTTTTTCCCAAGACAGCCCAAATGATGTCCTTAATGTTTAGAGAATAATTTAGTCTGTTCATTTGGAAGCATAGTGACAGCAACAATTTCTGGATACAGACTTTGGGTGCAATGAAATTCTCAATGGTTGGATCTCAGAGACCAACACACTGACTCAGAGCAGCTCCAAACAGAATCGTGGGCAGCGGACACACGGCAAGCTCAGGAGGAAGCCAGACTCTTTCAGTCAATGAGACAGAAGTATACACCCTTCAAAAGTGGCACAGATGAGGAATGTGGGGAGTTAGTCCCAAGTGACTCCACAGCCCTGGCTACTACCGTGCCCTGTGCCACATACTGCTGGGGGAGATGGTCCCAGTGCACGCTACTGTGCAGGCACCACCACCGTTCCTGTGGCCATCTGACACGAGATAAGTGTCATCAAGTGGGTTACTAAGTATCTACTGCTCTCCTGAGTCACAGTCATCAAAATAGCACAGTAATGGCAGACACATCGACTAAATCTCCAAAAATGTCCACTGGAGAAAAGACAGTATCTTTAATAAACGGTTCTGGGAAAATGGACACCCACAAGGGAAACAATGAAACTTAACCACAATCTCTCATCTAGTACAGAAATAAAAACCAACCAAACCCCAAACCAAACCAAAACCAAACCACCAAGCAAGCAAGTAATAAAACCCAACTCAAAGTGAATCGAAGACCTGAAAGTAAGACCTAAAACTAAAAGTATTTGAGGAAACCAATTAGATGTACCTGCAGCAGTGCGGAGAGTGATTTTCTGGGTAAGCCCTCGATCACAGGAAACAAAGCCCAGACTGGAAACAGCGCAGCATCCAGTTAAGAGTGTTTCACACAGTGAAGAAAACAATGAAGTGAAGCCCCAACCCACAGAAAGAGAAAACCTGTTAGCTGTTCGCTGCATGTGGGGTTTAGTGTTAGAGCATGTAAGGAAACCCATGTACTTAAAACAAAACAAAACCAGTTAAGGAGTGGGCTAAAGATCTGAATGGACTGTTCTCAAGAAATACAAATGGCAAACCCACAAAAAAATTTCTAGTATTATTAACCATGAAGGAAATGCAAGTCGAAAACTACAAGGAGACATCAGCTGACCCTAGTTAGAATGGATGTAGCAATAACAACGAAGATTAACTGATGGCCATAACCTCATCTCCAAATGAAGATGCTGGTGAGGAGGCACAGAAAAGGGAATTCCTTTAGCACCACTGTTGGAAACATGAGTTAGTGTGACTGCTACAGTGAACATGGCGGGGTTCTCGGAACCAAGCCCAGAGCTTCTGTCTGTCCAGCCCACTTCTGGGTGGACGTCTGACACCAATGAAGTTAGAAGCAGGAATCATGATCAGAAAACAATGGAGCTTTTGTTTTGCGTGTGGATGTATGGTATGCATATGAGTATACATGTTCACATGTATTTGGGCCCATGTATGTATACATGTAGTGGCCAGGGAGTTGATGCTGGGTACCTTCCACAATTGTACTAATCTTTATTTACTGAGACACGGTCTCTCGCTGAATCCAGAGCTCAGAGGCTGAGCTAGTCTAGCTACCCAGCATGCTCCAGGGCTCTCCTGCCTCCACCTTCCAAGTACTGGGAGGGCAGGGGGCTACCATGCCTACCCACCCTTTTTATGTGGGTTCTGGGCATCTAAGCCCCAGTCCTTGTGTTTGTGTGGCAAGTGATTTATCCATTTAGCATCCCCCAACCAACAGCGTATTTTAACACAACAGTGATAAAGGGGAAATGGTTATAAATGACAACAAAAGATAAAAGTCAGCACAATAGAACAGTGAATATAATGTTCTTTAAAGAAAAATATAGCTGAGGCCAATAGTACAAGTAAAAACTAGTAGCAGTAAGGCCTGGACTTCCCTCTAAGTCTTCTAGCTACTGAAAGTCATTTATTCCTAAAATTTGAGATATCTCTTTAAAATGCCCAATTCAAGAAAATTTAATGCTTATTAAAATAATCAATTCTGATATTTATAATTTTTAAGCACTTGAATTCTCAGAAACATCTTTCCCAAAACAAATGTGAAACAAGGCAGGGGTTGATATTTGTTCAATCAAATAAAATTCCCTTGACTTTCACAGACTAAGGAATACAGCGACAGTTACCATGCACCCTGCTAACTTAGATAAAAGCACTTCTCCCTCCTTGGAAATCTCACTGCTCCCTTGATCGACTTCTAAGCCTACTTACTGGCTAGCTTTTCATGGTATCTTGACACAGGGTCTTTCTACGAAGCCCAGGATAGCCCAGAAGTCAGAGGTCAAGATTCTCCCTCAGCTTTTTGGTGTTAGGATTACAGTTGAGATTTATCTACTTTATTTTTCTAAAGTATAGCTTATCAAATCTCAACAGAGCAAAAAATTATCTTAAAACAGAAGCATATATATGTATGTATATGTATGTATGTGTGTGTGTGTGTGTGTGTATATATATATATATATATATATATATATATATATATATATATATATATATATGCCCCAAATCAACCAAACAACAATAAACTTTTAAGTTCAGAAGTCTGAGGATGAAGCCAAGAATTCAAGCAGTTACCGGTGAAGGCAGCTGGAGTGGCCCCTGTTGGCCCTGATTGCTTCCTTCCCTAGGAAGGTTGCATGTTTTGGCGGGGACAGAAAGGGTGATCTTTAGCTTGAGCATGTTCTTGGAAGCATGGTTCTAGGCGGTGAGTGCCAATTCTGGGCTGCACTCCCAGCTCCCTGTGAGGTTCTGAGACATGGTCTTCTCTCATGACAGGCATTTCCCCTCCTATAAAGCGGCGGTGCTTAGAGCATCTGTGCATCCCTGGGTCATTTTGAGGACTGACTGAGACGTAAAGAACTCAGTGTTTAGGCTGTACTGGGATCAATGCATACCATGCTACTCTGAGGTTCTAATGGACTATGCAAATGACCTCAAACATTCTTGAAAAATTACAAAGTCACCATTTTATTTGCTTTCCAGATGTGATTAATCCGCCCGCGGTAGGTATTTCAGTTTATTACACAGCAGCAGGAGGCCTGCAGTGTGACAGATGACTGCAGGTCCAAGTTTAGCTAGCAACAGGTCCAAGTGTAATTACTGTTGCTGTGATGTAAGATACTAACCTCTGCCTTAGGATGGTGTTAGAAGTTAGCAGACAGCCGGGGATTCTGCCTGGCTCTGCGCACATAGAAAGCCTGCTATTGCTGTTTGTACAGGGATATGGCATGGAGAAGCGAACACCAGGGTCTCTGATTCTAAGCAGCATCCCCAAGACAGTGACATCCTGTCCTTAGTAATGTCCTCACAGACATTAGCCCCTGAGCAGGAAGCTGTACAGCCCCGTCCCGTCAGCATTTACACTCACTGAGAGGTGAGCAGTACGGCTCCCTGCTAGGTAAGACCAGTGATTGGAAAAGCTTAACTAGCACCACCCAGCCCTCGCCTCTGATGATGGGACTTGGCTTAGGAATGCCCCATCAGTATCACCTCTCTGTACATCCTATGCGCTGTGGATAGGTCTGCTTACTCTCCCTATCCTACCGGCACCCCTGAGCAGACCTCCTCAATTTCCCAATAGATGCACAGGGCCCAGCGCCAAGGAGAAAGCAGAACTAGCTGGATGGACACTAAGATCTCCACCTCTTCCTTAGTTCCGCATATTCACATTTTATATAAGCACTCTTGACATGGAAAATGTCGCTTGCCTGCTGTCTTTCTTATTAGAGCATCAGGTACCGGGGACAAAGTCACTAGTGAGGAAATGGCACTAGTGAGGAAAATAGAGGTTAATCTCTATTTTCAACTAGACCCAGGATCACCTGGGCGACACGGCTGGTCATATCTGTGAGGGTATTACCACCTTAAATAAGGGAGGTGCTATCCCTGGGGCTGGGGTCCTGGGCTGTATAAAATGAGGAGAAAGGAGAGAGCCAGTTGAGAGCCTGCATGTGTGTCCTGACTGCAGATACAACTGACCAGCAGCTCCGTATCCCTGACACCATGCCTGCCTCTCCTGCCAGACAGACTCTATCTGCCTTTCAAACCACGATCCAAGACCATTTCCTTCTTTAAGTTGGTCATGTGACATATTTTATTACAGCCATAAGAGAAGTAATTTATACATGCTGTAGATTAGTTTTCTAATATATGACTTCAACGAACTATGTTAAATTAGAATATCAAACATACAGAACTATTGTTAGAATTCGGAGGTCACACGCTCTAAGATTTTGCTACAGGTAGGGATGAAGGAATTCCTAGCAGAGGCTCTGGGAAAGAACTCAATCCTTGCCTTTTCTAGGTGGCTAAGTGGTTGCCTGATTCTCCTGGCCAGTGGCCTTTTCTTCCTTTTTGAAGCTGGAAGCACAGAAATGGTGACATATCGCAAGGATTATCCTGGGACAATCTCATCTCAAGGTCCTTCCTTAGCAATGCTTGCAAAGTCCTTTTTAGGATAGGTATCATGTGTGCAATTTTCAGGGACTAAGATGTGGACCTACTATGCACACTGCTGCACAATCCCTCAGGCTCGGCCCACTAGTATGTGTGTGTGCTCAGCTCTGGCAGAGTTGAACCAACTTCTCGGCACAGGAGAATACACTCCAACAGAACTGCAGCGCTCACACATGGCAGAGTAGCTGAAGGCAGCTATGTGTCTGGCTAACTATGAAGCCTCCTAGGAGAGGGAAGGAGGGGCTCTTTAGGGCCCAGTCTTGGCTAAGCCATAAAGCCTCCTAGGGCTAGAAATCAGGAGACCCTCAGGGCCCAGCCTCTGCTAAACCCTTTCCTCCCAGCTAGCGCAGACCTGATTCTGCTTGCTGTGAGGCCTCTGGGACTCCATGAGTTGTTCTGAGTTGCTCTAGTCATGGAACTTGCAGCCACCCGGGGAAGGGCTCCTAGGAGGTAGTCTGCTGCTGTTTGCTAAGTGGGTGCTGCATTCTACTGAGTTCTCTATTATCCACATTTACTGTGTCAGCAGTCATAGTGTTCTTTCCTTGGGAGCTGTGGGGGTTTGGTCTCCAGCAGAAAAAGGTCAGATCATTTGGTGATTTCCCTTGAAGTCCTGCCTCCTACTCCTATGGAGTAGGCTATGGATCCAGAAGAAAACAGCGGTAGCAGTGTTTCTGGAAGCTTGCCATATGTATAGTAGGCCTCTCATACTTTACACTTTTTGTTGTTGTTCTTTAAACTACACAATGAAGGAGTAGGTAGAACTCAACTCTTGGTAATCCAGTCACCTAAGTCAGTATGATGAATAGGGAAGAGAGGCTAGGCTTTAGCTCTATAATGCACAATATATTTCAGAGATGTTTATATGGTCAGCTGTGAATAAGAGCACTCTCTTATTATGTCAGGTGCCTTGTGACTATCAAACCGACTGACACGAACCCAGGGTTCCAACACATAGGCTGTATGCACTCTCCCTGATGCTGGACCCTGAGGCACTAGTTTCAGCCCGTTTCTCTATAGAAGGCCATCCCAGGAAAGCCAGCCTAGGTCATGCATAAGCCCTTTCTAACTGCGTGTCTTACAGTGCTGAGCCACATTGAGACGGTATCGATACAAGGAGTATAGCTGGATTTTCTCAGAGCACACACGTGTACACATGTGCATGAGTACATACACAACTGACATGCTCATATTACAACATGCTGCAAGATGCATTTTAATGAGGAACAGTTGGTCTGGTCCTGCTCAAATGAAAGTCAGCCCAGTAAGAGGGTTACCACCTGCCTTCCCAGCTTGTACAGCAGTTTCTAAATGAGTTCTTCTGTCCCCGACACCTGCAGGTGTTGCCAGGGCCCTGCAATTACATCCAGTGCCATGTCTCTCTCTCTCAGATTGACAGACAATGTCATTCCCCATGATCCAGTGATTCATGCCATTAAGAGATAATAGGACATACAGTGACCAAGGGTACCAAACTATCTCAATTATTCTCCTAGACATCTCCTAGCCTGGGGACATGCTACTGTCTTAGGAGTCCTTGATTATCTGCAAGCCAAGGATGCTTCTAGTTCTTGATGCCTATGTTTAAGACGCTGCATACAGAGCCAGTCAGCTTAGTAGGCACTGTGGAATACACATGGCCAACACACTGCAGTTAAGAATTAATTGGGCCTTTTCATTTGAAAACCTGACGCCCAGTCACACGATGAGAATACCTATCAGCTTCTCTGTAACACTTTCAGGCATGAGTGACTCAGCCTCAGATATTCTGGCCCCCACCCCCCACCCCAAATGTTTAATTGCTATCAGTTCATTAAAATTGCAAGGAAAAAAATTTAAACATGAACTTAACACAATTTCTCACTCTAATGTTAGTATCCTAATTTTTTAAATCTTATTTTGGTGATAGCAAAGGCTTGTGTTTACTTTGCTAATAAGATTGAGCATAAATTATTAAGCTATTTACTATATTATCGAAGGAATTTCAGATTATATTCTGAATAATTTTGCCTTGACATCCACCAAAGGAGTAGATGTGATGTGTCCCTGCATGGCCTCGGTGACCTCTCTCTGTCAGGATGCCTACCCCTCGGACGTGGACTGTGCCAGTGAAACAAACCGAAGCCCAGCATCTGCCTGTCACCTCACTGTGACTCCTGGGGAGTCTGCATTTCATCTGACTCAAGAGACATGAAAAAAAAAACCTTCCAAGCTCTGAACTTCTTAGAAAAGACTGAAGACATTTCTTATGTGTAAATTCATTTCCTGCCTCACTCAGAAGCAGTTAACAGCTTGAAGTGCAAACTAACAAGGGTGGAGGATATGATGCTGGTAGCCCCTGTCTCAGGCTAAGTAAGACTTTCTATCATCCCTGTCTCCTAAGGGCCTGACGTGGGCTCAGTGGACAGCCTGCTGAGCTCCAGCACACGCCCTGTGGAAGGCAGCATCCCAGAGAGAATCTCCAGCACTGAGCTTTTGCTTTGAATATAGACATATTTTTGTGTCAAAAAGTGATCTCTACCATAACTGCATCTTAATTCTTCAAATACAAGCCTCAAAACCCACCTCTTGGGGTAAGTGCCATTAATGCAAATTGCTCGTCCATTTTTGACACACAGGCAGGTCTTGGCATAAAGAGGAACAAAGGACGACACTTTGATCTAATGTCTATAATCAGTGCCCAGGATAGTAGTGAAAATCTGAGGTCATTTGTTCTAAATTGGAGTAGCATTAATACGAGTTGGAGCGGCTCCACAGGCAGGGTTGGAGAGAGGGAGTTTGGATCTGGTCATCTAATAAGAAATACAATTTCTGTACCACTTTTACCCCAGCACGTCCTGCAGGCTGGGCAAAGTGTAGGTGGAAGGTTTGTGGCTGGGCTGGTGTCTCAGTCCCTTCACTGGAGTCTTGCCTGGTTATGGACATGGCTGGTTCAGGTTCCTGATCCCCCACTGCTGGGAGTCTCAGCTACATTACCATCACAGACTCCTGGGAGTGTCCACTGCATTACATTCCCAGCTCCTCCTCAAGATGGTCCCCAATTCCAGTTGTCTCTCCCAGTACTCTCTTCTTCCATTCCTCTGCACCTGATCCCTTCTGTCCCTGTCCCTATTGTTCCCCAGTGTATCCTCAATTTTTACTCCAGTTTCCCTTCACAGGGAGGTTCATTTGCCCCCCATCCCCTCCTTGTTACTTAGCCTCTCTGGGTCTGTGGATTACAGTGTGATTGTCCTTTAAAGCTAATGTGCTGGGGAAAGGGAGGTACAGAAATTGTGGGAGTGGCCAGCCAATGGCTGTTCCAGCTTGAGAGCCAAGCCTTTAGAAGGAGCCCATCCCTGACACTGTCTAGACGGCTAGGAACCAGAGGCAGGATAGCCTGGACACCTAGGATAGAACCAGACACGACTGACAAAAACTAAAACAAGCCAATGACGTGATTCCTAAGGGTATCCCACTATATTCATAGATAGGAGCTTGGAATAATCATGGTCAGAGAAGCTGCATGGGTCTACACCAGTCCACTGCTTATATGTTATGGTTGTGTACCTTGGTCTTCCTGTGGTACTCCTAACAGTCCCTGAGTCTCATGCCTGCTCTTGTGACCCTTTTCCTCCTACTGGGTTGCCTCCTCCAGCTTTAATATGGAGGGAGGTGTGCCTAGTCTTACTGCAACTTGATAAATAATGCTATGTTTGATTGATATCCCTGGGAGGCCTGCCCTTATCTGAAGAAAAGCAAGGGGAATGGATGGTGGATGGGGAGGAGAAACTGTGGCTGGAATGTAATATGTGAGATAAAGATAAATAAATAACAAAGAAATACAACAGGTAAATTGTGTTTCTTGTGGTAAGGATATTTATATCTACATAAAATGTGAGCACACCCTTCTAAGGAGCAGGTAGGAGTCTGGATAGCCATCAGGCAGTAGCACCCTCTCCTTGGCACCAGGCCCTAGTATGCACTGGAAGATAAGATCTTTCCCAGCAGGGCCAGGATGCATTACTGATGAGATCCTTTCACTATTCTTTCCAGTCACCAGCAGAGCCATCCTCACCCCAGAGCCATGTACACAGGAGTGATGAAGGTGCTGGAAATACAACTAGAATCTTCCAACGCATCTTCAGGTAATCAATCAAACTCAAATAATTGCTATTGAGCTTCCTTCCCACGAGGTAACCATGTTCACTTTCTACTTTTAAAGAAAAAGCAGTCACGGGTGATGGTAGTGTCCCTGTCCTTTGTCGTCCTCAGAGGTTCTAGGTGTCGTTTCCATATACTAGCTAGAATCATCTCTGAGCCGCTTTGCTCAGTGAACTGCAGGTGTTTCTGTTGTCTCAAAGAGCTTCACGAAAGACAAAGCACAGATAACACTGTCTCCTACAGGCTGTGATGATGAGACATTCAGCTTGGAAAGAGCTAGAAAACTAGCTAAGATCAGTTCCCTGGTATAAACACTCTGTAATTACAGAATGACCAACCAGAAATTCACATCTCTGCCTATGTTTTCCTTTGTCTCCAAAGTTCCATTGCACATCATTCCAAACCGCCTTTCCTAGACGTGTCCTCTTTCTATTTTGAATATAAAGTTTTTAAAAGGTAACAAACAGACAAAAAACCCATTGGTCCAGCCAAAAGTCACTTAAAATAACTAGGATATGTTTAATAGGGATGTACTTAAATATTTCTGTCACTACTAAAGGGCAGAAGCAGCCCTGAAGATGGCCGTTTACTATTCATGTCCCTGGGTCGTACTTTCTTCTTGGCTGAACTTACTAACACAGTTTTAATCACTCCTACGTGACAAAAAGGATGGGGGTCACATTGCAAATAGTTTCCGCCATTCTCTACTCTGCTTCTCTCAGTGTAGCTTCCCATGGTAAAGCAGCACTGCCCATGGTGAGCAGGGTAGACACACACTGCACCCCCGAAATCGCTCAGAAGAGCCCACAGCCTTGGCTGCCCCGACTACGAGTGGCACTATTGGGAGATGTGCCACGCAACTGCACTAGATTCTGACTCACAGAAACCTCGAGATGATGAAGATGCCATAAAGCTGCTAAGTTATGAGGTAATTTGTTAAACTTCCATAGGAAAGGATGACCAGCAGAAGTCTAGAGAACACATATGGGAAAAGATGTGCAAATGTCTTAATTAAAAGTCCCAGGTGATGGGGAGGTGGCACAGCTGTTAAGAGTACAGCTGCTTCTCCAGAGGACCCAGGTTCAATCCACGGCACCCACATAGTGGCTCATAATCACCCAGGGGATCTGACTCCCTCATGTGGCCTCTGGAGGAACGGGATGCATAGACACACATGAAGGCAAAACACTGATATAGGCAAAATAAAATAAATTTTGAAGTGAGTCTAAACGAATCAATGTGAGTGAGAGTGGAGGGGCCGGGACACAGCAATGCTGCTGCTCTACACTCCAGTGGGCACCTTAGGAAGCATCACGGTGATGTCTAGTAAAGAGGAAGTGAGCACAGGACCACGAGACAGTGCCACTCCTGTGCAGTCTGCACTCCACAGGAAGGGATGCAGAAGTGCCAACCTCCCCTCCCTGTGACTCAGGTGACATGAGTTACAAACCTCCAGCAGGGTGTGGGCTAGAGACTGGGGTGGTCAAAGGCAGAAATAACCCCAGGAGTTGATGCCCAAGGCAAACAGAGTCAGACTTCCGGAGAACACCAACTCTCCACTCCTCTTAACACACTTCTTTCCCTTCCTTGGCCCCAGTGACTAGGCCCCACCCTCCCCAGCACTTTCCTTTTGCCACCTTCAGCTTCTAAATTGTTCCCTGTCTAACTCCCAGTTTAAAAAAGTGGAGCTCATGTGCCACAAATGGGTCTTGATGCTTTCTGCGTCTTTCTGGAAAATCTAGAGGAAAATCATTTCCCTACCCCTTCCAAGTTTCTGTCCCTAGGCTCGTGGCCTGCATGCAGCTTGCTAGTCAGGTTCCCATCACCCGACCCCTGAGTCTCCTTCTTGCCATTTCACTTTTTAAAACCCTTGTAATTATGTTAGGCCCATTCAAGAAACCCGCTTTAAAGCCAGATGATTAGCAAATTTGAGTTCTGCCATGTAACCTAACACAGTCACAAACCTGAAGTTTAAGATGGTGAAGATGATGTCTTAGTAGGGTTTCTATTGATGTGATAAAACACTATGACCAAAAAAGCAGGGTAATTTGGCTTACACTTTCATATCGAGGTTCATCATTGAAGAAAGTCAGGACATGACTCAAACAAGGCAAGAGGTGATGCAGAGGCCATAGCAAGTGGCTGCTCACTGGCTTGCTTCCCATGGCTTGTTCAGCCCGCTTTCTTAGAGATCCCAGGACCACCAGCCCAGGGATGGCCCCAACCAAAAAGGGGCTGAGTCCTTCCCCATCAATCACTAGTTCAAAAATGCCGTATGGTGAGTTTTAAGAAAGCATTTTCTCAGTTGTGGCTCCCTCTATTCAGATGACTCTAGCTTGTATCAAGTTGGCATAAGACTGACCAGCACAGTGGGGAAACCTGCAGGGCTGTTATCCTGTTTACCACAGGGCGCAAGAGTGAAATGGGGTTAAAAAGTGGCTGGCCAATGTTGAAATCAGAGAAGTAAACATCTCTTTGGCTGCCCACTCACAACTTCTCATGCTTTATGTAGACTCTCTAGAACAGTGCTTCTCAACCTGTGGTGTAACCCCTTTGCAAACTGAGAAACCCTATCATAAGGGCTGTGTCGGACCATCAGAAAACACAGGTATTTTCATTATAATTCATAACAATAGCAAAATTATAGTTATAAAGTAGCAAAAAGAATGGTATCATGGTTGGGGGTCACCGCAACATGAGGAGCTGTATTAAGGGTCATAGCATTGGGAAGGGTAAGTCTAGACTAAGGACTACCCTGCCTTCATTTCCCAATGCTAATGGTAACAAGTGATCACAGTCTGTCTAACTGGCTTAAAGCAACATACACCTAACATTCCTAATCAAAAATCAGTAAGAAGGCTCCTTCTGCTACTGTTTTGATTGCTTTTGATGCTCAACTCTTCTAGTTGTATTGATACCTGGAAATGGCATTACAGAGCCAGACTCAGCACTGCATCTAAGGCTGGAGCAGAATGCTTTCTAATGGGAATACAGAAAGAGGAAGAGCGAATCGCAGATGCCCAGGCTCAGAGCTTTGGTAATGGAATATATGAAGGTTCTTACTCCTCATTTCTGCACGTCTGCCTTCTGACATCACTTTGCAGAGTGCTCTGTTGACCACATGACTTACGTGGCCAATCCAATGGGATGTTATCAAATACATAGGCAGAAGCCTAAGGTCACTGTGTTCTTGTTCCTCACCCTTTACTACCCTACCCTATGGTTGGTACGAATACATGTGTGAGCCCTGCAGAGATCAGGGAAGGGGCATTTACAGTAGCAATGGAGAACTGTAGATAGACAGACGGTGTCCACAGACTTGGTCCAGCAGTGTTTTGAATGCAGGCTATCCATGTATCTCTTGAACACGTATGATTAACAGCAGGTACTGTGTGGCAGGTATCTAGGTTTCAAGAAGACAACTGCAAATGAAACAAAGTCCTAGAACTCATGAGCTTCTAGGGTCTGGAAATTGACATAAGGTATTTGATGTGTGCCGTGGTGAACTACATTATAGAGAAAAATAGTAACCGACATTATGATAGGAGGTGGGTGGGTGATCACTGATAAGGCAGTGTGTTTCAGCAGAGTCTGAGTGACACAAGATGACAGACACCCTAATGAGAAACACACTATGAACAGAGGGACAGACAGGTGCACAAGCCCTCCCCAATGGGCATTTGAGATACTTTCGTGTCAAAGAGCAGCAGGAAGGCTGCTGTGGCTGGACCAGTGTTCATAAGGGGAGAAAAGTCAAGGTCTCAGACTTGTGGGATGCTGTCAGCTTTCACCCTGAAACCCACAGGTTGATTTTTCCTATTTTAAATTTTTCATTATAAAATATATGTAAATGAAAGTGATAGCTGTAGCCATCTTGAATGCGGAGCCCGTGACACTCGTTCTGTTTCCTGGGTTCGCTTCCTTGTGCCACTGTTACTATTTCTAACGGTTCCTCAGCCCACACAGAAGCTCTGTCAGCTTGGTGGCTGGCCACCTCACAGAGGGCTGAATGACCCTCCCCTTGCCTATCCCACACAATGTTTGTCACACTTTGGTCTGTCCTATTTCACCTCAAATTCAGGGTATATCTGTGCAGTCACTTATGTGAGAAATTCATTGCTTCTCATGGTCGAATGAAGTTCTCTTAACCCCGCATATCACGTTGTATTTGTCCAAACGTCTGAGCATTGGGAGGTGGCTGGCCTGCCACTTGTTTCAGTGAATAAAGGATGAATAAAGGAATCGGAGTCTACTTTTGGTTGTTTTGGGTATAGGAAAGAAGAATGGAATTTTGGGGTCCCGTGGACCTCTGGATGACCCTGATGAGGAGGATACAATCTGCCTTAGACAGGGAGTCTGTCAGACAGACTGCAATACTGTAGGATAACTGCGGAGCAGGGAAAGTTACTTTGCAGGAGAATGCTTGAAAACGACCCAGACATAACACAGATGCTTTCAGGCTATTCAGAACAAGAGACTGTGGATGAAAGTAGCAGGAGAAAGTCACCCGAAGTCAAAGGAAGAGTGGAAGACGCACGAGTGCCATCAAGACGATTTGCTTTCTGTAACTCTCTGCTTATACACCTGGCTAAATACTGATGCCCACACTCCATTCTCACTGAACACGTGATATGGGACAACGTCTTCGAACCATAGATGAGATATTAGCCCCCTCACAAACCTTAAATTCCACAGGATATGCACAGACTGCTTACTGTGACCTAGGCACTGCTCTGAGCATTCCCCAAGCCTTAGTCTACTGTTAAAAACTATAAATCAGGCTTTATTACCCCCTAAATTGTAGCTGAGCAAACTACCTAGAGAGGGCAAGTGCCCAAAGGATGATGGCACAATCTGAAAGGGTGAGGCCACCATGCCAAAGCCACACTGGCTCCAAGGAAAAAGCCCGATGAGCCAGGGGCCTGTGGGGGAAGGGCTCCTCCTGGTAAGGTCTGCAGTAATTCTTTGCTGCGAGTGCTCTCTGGACTCCTCTCTCAGGAGGTGGCACATCTGACACACTCTGGTCGCTGGTTTTGCAGGTCGGCATCCTACCAGATAACTGCCTGAGATAATGGACCTGATGATGGCCCGGATACGTAGGTTCCATGGTAGTTTTACAGAACTGCATTGCATCTGGGAGACAGGTGGAAAGAAGAAATTTATTTCCTGAAAGCTCTTCCTTGCAAACATAAAATACTGCAAACTATGCCAGAAGTATTGTGTATTATTTTACACACAATGCAAAGCCGATGCTGAGTATGACGGGGGACGTAGGCTGTGGTTTTCACTAAGACGGGAGGTGGGGTGAAGCTAGGATTCATGCAGCAGGCAAGCTCCTGTTGTGAAGTACTCATAGTCTCCATGAAAGGAACTTAACTTTACAGATCATTATCTGTTTCACAGGAGCTTTTGCAATCTGCTTATCATGATGTCAAAGGACTTCAAGGAGCAGACTGAGAAGCTTGCCTGAGAGTCCCTGCTCAAAGAACACATTAACATCTTGAGTGATGTGCACAAGTGTATTGTATACACCAACCGCTCTGCTTAGAGAACTCATTCATCTCAGTGCAGATCACTGAAAGCCAAGTGCATTCAACACTTACGTACTGGGGACTAACTGGAGGTGGCCATGGCACTATGGTCTAGAGGGGGAATGGACATAGAAACCTGGGTGGGACGTCCCTGCTTCGGTGAGCTGCTCTCACATAGGCCTCCAGCATTCCTTCCCTGCATGTCTCTTGCCTTGTCATGAGGTCTCAATCACCATGTGTGACAATCTTACTCTACAGGGAACACTTACTGTGGACAGGATGTGTCTGCTCTTGTGTTGGAAGACTGAGATGTCAGGCATAACCTGTGCTGCAGCATAGCATGGCTGATTCTTGAGGAAGACACATTCTCTGACAGGTTTAGTATAAACATTATCTTCTTAAACCCAGAGTTCTCAGTCTTCAGTACTGAACATTACTTCCCTGTGACTTCCCACTGCCCACAATTGCTTTGAGTGTGAAAGAACATCAGACACGGCCCTGTGCACTCTGTATCAACTTACGACCCTTTCACACTAAGACTTTCATTCTTCACTTGCCTGAGTCCTCACCTTCCAAACCCAGCTCTAATCTCACATCCGTGAAACCTTCCAAGTGGAAGTGGGAGGTCCTCTCTACGTTGACAGTTCCCAATGTCAATTCTACCTTGTCAGTGTCATACGCTTCCCCACGAACCCTTCTCAAGTGTCTTTGTCCCAGGGGCAAACACAAGACTCAGCCTCCATAATTGGAGGTAGCATGAGCGTTAAGAAGACTGGCGAAGCAGATGGGGCAAGGGAAGGCAGAGCAAAGGCCAGAAATCTCAGGGCAGCTTCGATGTGCTTCTAGAAAGCAGCAAAGACTCTGCTTCCAGTCATTCTCCAAATGGCCCAGTGTCTGCCTTTAAATTCCCTTCCTACTGAGGCTGTCAGCTGTATCCTGCTTCCCAAAGAGCTCTGGCTCTCAGACCTCTTCAAGGACTTTCTCCCATGTTACATTTGATACTGTGTGACTCAGCACTGGATAGGTCACACATTTGACTGACACGTATCCACTGTTTTAATTACTAGAATAAAAATCCCACAGATTGGGGACCATTGGAACAACAGGTCTGGAGTTTGGGAAGTCTAGATTCTTCCATCTAGACTGCCAGAGCTGCTCGCAAGTTCATGTAGAGTGCCCCTGCTGTGTCTTCACCTGGTATCAGTCAAGATTCAAGCCTGGGAACTCTGCCACATAACATGTGTCCCAAAGCCTGCACTCCTTTCATGGTTCTGGTTGTTTTCACAAAAGAATTTCGGGGAGACATGAATATTGAGTAAGCATTTCCCCTCCTAACACCCTAAAAGGCAAGTCCACACCCAGACTTCTGTATCTCAAGTGGCAGTTAACACAGTTCTGAAACAGTTTGGGCACTTCAGAGTTGGTGACAGAATTTTTATCCAACCCATTTTCAGTGGGCAGAAGAAGTGCCAGTGGTGTCAGCCTACAGTACAGACTGGGATAGCCCCTGACAAGTGGGACAGACTGGGATAGTACCTGACAAGTGAGACATAGGGTCCATTCTGGAAATAGTCACTAAGTGGAAATGGGGTGAACACATGTAGAATAATTACAAAATGACATGAAGACTCAGGAAAGCTCTAGAAAGCTGGGACCCACTCACCATAGGGGGCTGTGTTTCCAAAGAGGTGCATTATCTCTAAGCTTCGGAGGTGGGACAGACACCAGGGACCTTCCATGTTCACAAGCTGCTGAAGACAGCTTTTAATCTAACAAGTTTTCCCACCAAGTGTTGTCCTAGGTCTGACTAGATTCACTTCAAAACCGAGAAAAGCCATCCACAAATTAGGCAGTTATGCCATCAGGCTAACGACATTTGATTGCTAAGTTGAATAGATTGTGAAAAGCCCAGAGAATTAGGGAAGAACACCTTTGGTGTGGCTGCAAGGGTGCTTCCCGAGATGAATTGAGTGAGGGAGGCCTGCCCTGACCACGGGCTGCCCTGTCACTTGGGTGGGGGCCCCAGGCAGCATCAAAAGAGGAAAAGGGAGAAGGTGAGCTGAGTGCCTGCATCACTTCCCTCCTCCTTGGTCTACCCAGATGTGAGCCAGCAGCATCCCACCCCTGCTGCCACAGCCGTCAGCCACGCCTGCCTCCGTATGGTGAGGGAGGCTGGTGGACCTCACTGCTATCCTCACTGTCCGTCCCACTCACAAGAGTCACAACGGAATAGCAGAACCACCACAGCAGCCAGTCCAAAACCTCCACAAAGCTCAGGCTACTTTCATTGCTTGTATCTAAGAGCAAGTTCAGTGCCCAGATACTATTTTCAGTGAAGATGGAAACATGAGTGGTCTGGAGGCAACTGCATGCTGTACGTATGAGCAATTCAGGCTCCAGAGCCTGATTCTTTGCTTTTAAACTCATCAGCCTCCCTAGCTCTGGGCATCTGCCATTGCTTTTGTCTCAACTGCACTTCTCTCTCTGCCCTGCCCCAGTGGGGCAAAGGAGAAGGATGTGTATGTGAGCGCATGAACATGTGCATTCAATGTCACTGTCGGCATCTCCTTGTCATTGTGCACAGACATGCTGAGGACACTTCCCGGTGCTCAGCTGCCCACCCCCAGGCTACAGTAACAACACAAGGCATTGCAAGCCGCAAAGCTAGGCACATAGTAGAGGCTCATGAAATGGTAGCGGTTATTATCACGATTAAGACACAATTAGTCCCTTGATGCATGCAATTCTCCTCTGTGTGCCCAGTTCCAACCCTCGGGAGGAGGGAAATTATCATTGCTGATTGCACAATTAGGGGTTCAAGTGAGATGAAAGCTAATTGTTCAGCATCATCTTGGCTGATGATGCTCTGAATGGTACTCAGATTGATACACGAAAGGCAGCGTAAACATTCTACACGGCTTCCACTGACAGGATCCATACTAGTTCAGCAGTGTCCAAATAAACACAGGCTGGAAGGAAGTGTGGAGTAACAGCTATCCATCAAGTGTGTCCTAACTGATCTGCAAAGGAACAGACGAGATGCACCATGGCAGACAGCAAAGCACACGATATTACATGTGCTATGGTCTTAATTGTCTGTGACACCAATTTAACACTCCAGCAATAAAGAATGCAGTCTTGCATGGTTTAAACTGGGGGTGGGGGTGGAAGAAAACAAAAAGGAAAGGAACTGGAAAACCGTCTTGGGATTGTAGCCACACACTGGGGTGGAAGGAGACTAGGAAGGAACACACCCTCATTTGCTCCTAACACGGTTAGCTGATCTGTTTGAAATTAGATCCATTTTCAACTGTTCTAACTTAATTATTAAGCCATTTCTTAACTTCATGAACAAAGTTTTCATGTGCTTTCAAAGCTGGCCCTGAACTAATAGCCCCCTCACTTCAGTGGTTTTGGAAATGAATGTTAGATGGGAAGAAGAACATTTAACAGTGTTTGTCTAAGGGTCAAAGCCCTGAAAACACAGCATAGTTGTACACAGAATTCAGTTCATCTGACGGCCATGCTGGCCCTCTGTCAGGTAATGAAGCGAGCATGCCGCCCTAAAATGCTTGCTCTCTTACCGAGAGTGGCTGCAGGGTGGAAGCTGAGCTGTGCCACTTACTCAAGTGAGCCACACACACCATAGCGTTGCGTGTAAAGGTCAGAGGACAACTTGCAGATACTGGTTCTCTCCATCCATCATGTATGTCTTCCGGATCTAACTTGGCTGCTTTTTGTCGCTGAGCTGTCTCACAGGCCCTCCTGTGGTTTGCATTAATGTCATTCACATTATAGTCTCTTAAGGTGACCTGCTTTCTCCTGCCATTTTGGAAGAAGTCAACGGTTCATGGGTACATTAGAAATTATAGAGTAGAGTTCTCTGCACCCAAATCCCGTGGGAGGGAGAGCTAAACCTTCAGAGAGGCAGACAAGCCTGGGAAACCAGAAGAGACTGCTCCCTGCACACACATCTCGGACGCCAGAGGAAAAAGCCAAAGACCATCTGGAACCCTGGTGCACTGAAGCTCCCGGAAGGGGCGACACAGGTCTTCCTGATTGCTGCCGCTGCAGAGAACCCCTGGGGAGCACCCCACGAGCGAACCTGAGCCTCGGGACCACAGGTAAGACCAAAATTTCTGCTGCACGAAAGCTGCCTGGTGAGCTTGGGTCACACGGAAGCAGAATTTCTCTAGGACCGGGCACGTTCTGTGTTTAGCGGAAGTCCCACACCCGCGGATCCCGGCCCGCAGCAGCTCTCTGCTCCCAGACCCGGTGAGAGAGAGACCCAACCGCCTGGTCAGGTGGGCACTCCGGAGGCTGCAGAGCGGAAGAGACCACCAACACTGCTCACCCCTGCCCACATCCCTGGCCCAAGAGGAAACTGTATAAGGCCTCTGGGCTCCCGTGGGGGATGGCCCAGGAGCGGCAGGACCCCTGCGCCTGAGACACCGCCGGAACCTGAAAGAAACAGACCGGATAAACAGTTCTCTGCACCCAAATCCCGTGGGAGGGAGAGCTAAACCTTCAGAGAGGCAGACAAGCCTGGGAAACCAGAAGAGACTGCTCCCTGCACACACATCTCGGACGCCAGAGGAAAAAGCCAAAGACCATCTGGAACCCTGGTGCACTGAAGCTCCCGGAAGGGGCGGCACAGGTCTTCCTGATTGCTGCCGCTGCAGAGAGCCCGTGGGCAGCACCCCATGAGCGAACTTGAGCCTCAGGACCACAGGTAAGACCAAATTTTCTGCTGCAAGAAAGCTGCCTGGTGAACTCAAGACACAGGCCCACAGGAACAGCTGAAGACCTGTAGAGAGGAAAAACTACACGCCCGAAAGCAGAACACTCTGTCCCCATAACTGACTGAAAGAGAGGAAAACAGGTCTACAGCACTCCTGACACACAGGCTTATAGGACAGTCTAGCCACTGTCAGAAATAGCAGAACAAAGTAACACTAGAGATAATCTGATGGCGAGAGGCAAGCGCAGGAACCCAAGCAACAGAAACCAAGACTACATGGCATCATCGGTGCCCAATTCTCCCACCAAAGCAAACACGGAATATCCAAACACACCAGAAAAGCAAGATCTAGTTTCAAAATCATATTTGATCATGATGCTGGAGGACTTCAAGAAAGACATGAACACACTTAGGGAAGCACAGGAAAACATTAATAAACAAGTAAAAGCCTACAGAGAGGAATCGCAAAAATCCCTGAAAGAATTCCAGGAAAACACAAACAAACAGTTGAAGGAATTAAAAATGGAAATAGAAGCAATCAAGAAAGAACACATGGAAACAACCCTGGATATAGAAAACCAAAAGAAGAGACAAGGAGCTGTAGATACAAGCTTCACCAACAGAATACAAGAGATGGAAGAGAGAATCTCAGGAGCAGAAGATTCCATAGAAATCATTGACTCAACTGTCAAAGATAATGTAAAGCGGAAAAAGCTACTGGTCCAAAACATACAGGAAATCCAGGACTCAATGAGAAGATCAAACCTAAGGATAATAGGTATAGAAGAGAGTGAAGACTCCCAGCTCAAAGGACCAGTAAATATCTTCAACAAAATTATAGAAGAAAACTTCCCTAACCTAAAAAAAGAGATACCCATAGACATACAAGAAGCCTACAGAACTCCAAATAGATTGGACCAGAAAAGAAACACCTCCTGTCACATAATTGTCAAAACACCAAACGCACAAAATAAAGAAAGAATATTAAAAGCAGTAAGGGAAAAAGGTCAAGTAACATATAAAGGGAGACCTATCAGAATCACACCAGACTTCTCGCCAGAAACTATGAAGGCCAGAAGATCCTGGACTGATGTCATACAGACCCTAAGAGAACACAAATGCCAGCCCAGGTTACTGTATCCAGCAAAACTCTCAATTAACATTGATGGAGAAACCAAGATATTCCATGACAAAACCAAATTTACACAATATCTTTCTACAAATCCAGCACTACAAAGGATAATAAATGGTAAAGCCCAACATAAGGAGGCAAGCTATACCCTAGAAGAAGCAAGAAACTAATCGTCTTGGCAACAAAACAAAGAGAATGAAAGCACACAAACATAACCTCACATCCAAATATGAATATAAAGGGAAACAATAATCACTATTCCTTAATATCTCTCAATATCAATGGCCTCAACTCCCCAATAAAAAGACATAGATTAACAAACTGGATATGCAACGAGGACCCTGCATTCTGCTGCCTACAGGAAACACACCTCAGAGACAAAGACAGACACTACCTCAGAGTGAAAGGCTGGAAAACAACTTTCCAAGCAAATGGTCAGAAGAAGCAAGCTGGAGTAGCCATTCTAATATCAAATAAAATCAATGTCCAACTAAAAGTCATCAAAAAAGATAAGGAAGGACACTTCATATTCATCAAAGGAAAAATCCACCAAGATGAACTCTCAATCCTAAATATCTATGCCCCAAATACAAGGGCACCTACATACGTAAAAGAAACCTTACTAAAGCTCAAAACACACATTGCACCTCACACAATAATAGTGGGAGATTTCAACACCCCACTCTCATCAATGGACAGATCATGGAAACAGAAATTAAACAGTGATGTCGACAGACTAAGAGAAGTCATGAGCCAAATGGACTTAACGGATATTTATAGAACATTCTATCCTAAAGCAAAAGGATATACCTTCTTCTCAGCTCCTCATGGTACTTTCTCCAAAATTGACCATATAATTGGTCAAAAAACGGGCCTCAACAGGTACAGAAAGATAGAAATAATCCCATGCGTGCTATCGGACCACCACGGCCTAAAACTGGTCTTCAATAACAATAAGGGAAGAATGCCCACATATACGTGGAAATTGAACAATGCTCTACTCAATGATAACCTGGTCAAGGAAGAAATAAAGAAAGAAATTAAAAACTTTTTAGAATTTAATGAAAATGAAGATACAACATACTCAAACTTATGGGACACAATGAAAGCTGTGCTAAGAGGAAAACTCATAGCGCTGAGCACCTGCAGAAAGAAACAGGAAAGAGCATATGTCAGCAGCTTGACAGCACACCTAAAAGCTCTAGAACAAAAAGAAGCAAATACACCCAGGAGGAGTAGAAGGCAGGAAATAATCAAACTCAGAGCTGAAATCAACCAAGTAGAAAGAAAAAGGACCATAGAAAGAATCAACAGAACCAAAAGTTGGTTCTTTGAGAAAATCAACAAGATAGATAAACCCTTAGCCAGACTAACGAGAGGACACAGAGAGTGCGTCCAAATTAACACAATCAGAAATGAAAAGGGAGACATAACTACAGATTCAGAGGAAATTCAAAAAATCATCAGATCTTACTATAAAAACCTATATTCAACAAAATTTGAAAATCTTCAGGAAATGGACAATTTCCTAGACAGATACCAGGTATCGAAGTTAAATCAGGAACAGATAAACCAGTTAAACAACCCCATAACTCCTAAGGAAATAGAAGCAGTCATTAAAGGTCTCCCAACCAAAAAGAGCCCAGGTCCAGACGGGTTTAGTGCAGAATTCTATCAAACCTTCATAGAAGACCTCATACCAATATTATCCAAACTGTTCCACAAAATTGAAACAGATGGAGCCCTACCGAATTCCTTCTACGAAGCCACAATTACTCTTATACCTAAACCACACAAAGACACAACAAAGAAAGAGAACTTCAGACCAATTTCCCTTATGAATATCGACGCAAAAATACTCAATAAAATTCTGGCAAACCGAATTCAAGAGCACATCAAAACAATCATCCACCATGATCAAGTAGGCTTCATCCCAGGCATGCAGGGATGGTTTAATATACGGAAAACCATCAACGTGATCCATTATATAAACAAACTGAAAGAACAGAACCACATGATCATTTCATTAGATGCTGAGAAAGCATTTGACAAAATTCAACACCCCTTCATGATAAAAGTCCTGGAAAGAATAGGAATTCAAGGCCCATACCTAAACATAGTAAAAGCCATATACAGCAAACCAGTTGCTAACATTAAACTAAATGGAGAGAAACTTGAAGCAATCCCACTAAAATCAGGGACTAGACAAGGCTGCCCACTCTCTCCCTACTTATTCAATATAGTTCTTGAAGTTCTAGCCAGAGCAATCAGACAACAAAAGGAGATCAAGGGGATACAGATCGGAAAAGAAGAGGTCAAAATATCACTATTTGCAGATGACATGATAGTATATTTCTGTGATCCCAAAAGTTCCACCAGAGAACTACTAAAGCTGATAAACAACTTCAGCAAAGTGGCTGGGTATAAAATTAACTCAAATAAATCAGTTGCCTTCCTCTATACAAAAGAGAAACAAGCCGAGAAAGAAATTAGGGAAACGACACCCTTCATAATAGACCCAAATAATATAAAGTACCTCGGTGTGACTTTAACCAAGGAAGTAAAAGATCTGTACAATAAGAACTTCAAGACACTGAGGAAAGAAATTGAAGAAGACCTCAGAAGATGGAAAGATCTCCCATGCTCATGGATTGGCAGGATTAATATAGTAAAAATGGCCATTTTACCAAAAGCAATCTACAGATTCAATGCAATCCCCATCAAAATACCAATCCAATTCTTCAAAGAGTTAGACAGAACAATTTGCAAATTCATCTGGAATAACAAAAAACCCAGGATAGCTAAAGCTATCCTCAACAATAAAAGGACTTCAGGGGGAATCACTATCCCTGAACTCAAGCAGTATTACAGAGCAATAGTGATAAAAACTGCATGGTATTGGTACAGAGACAGACAGATAGACCAATGGAATAGAATTGAAGACCCAGAAATGAAACCACACACCTATGGTCACTTGATTTTTGACAAAGGAGCCAAAACCATCCAATGGAAAAAAGATAGCATTTTCAGCAAATGGTGCTGGTTCAACTGGAGGGCAACATGTAGAAGAATGCAGATCGATCCATGCTTATCACCCTGTACAAAGCTTAAGTCCAAGTGGATCAAGGACCTCCACATCAAACCAGACACACTCAAACTAATAGAAGAAAAACTAGGGAAGCATCTGGAACACATGGGCACTGGAAAAAATTTCCTGAACAAAACACCAATGGCTTATGCTCTAAGATCAAGAATCGACAAATGGGATCTCATAAAACTGCAAAGCTTCTGTAAGGCAAAGGACACTGTGGTTAGGACAAAACGGCAACCAACAGATTGGGAAAAGATCTTTACCGATCCTACAACAGATAGAGGCCTTATATCCAAAATATACAAAGAACTCAAGAAGTTAGACCGCAGGGAAACAAATAACCCTATTAAAAAATGGGGTTCAGAGCTAAACAAAGAATTCACAGCTGAGGAATGCCGAATGGCCGAGAAACACCTAAAGAAATGTTCAACATCTTTAGTCATAAGGGAAATGCAAATCAAAACAACCCTGAGATTTCACCTCACACCAGTGAGAATGGCTAAGATCAAAAACTCAGGTGACAGCAGATGCTGGCGAGGATGTGGAGAAAGAGGAACACTCCTCCATTGTTGGTGGGATTGCAGACTGGTAAAACCATTCTGGAAATCAGTCTGGAGGTTCCTCAGAAAATTGGACATTGAACTGCCTGAGGATCCAGCTATACCTCTCTTGGGCATATACCCAAAAGATGCCTCAACATATAAAAGAGACACGTGCTCCACTATGTTCATCGCAGCCTTATTTATAATAGCCAGAAACTGGAAAGAACCCAGATGCCCTTCAACAGAGGAATGGATACAGAAAATGTGGTACATCTACACAATGGAATATTATTCAGCTATCAAAAACAACGAGTTTATGAAATTCGTAGGCAAATGGTTGGAACTGGAAAATATCATCCTGAGTGAGCTAACCCAATCACAGAAAGACATACATGGTATGCACTCATTGATAAGTGGCTATTAGCCCAAATGCTTGAATTACCCTAGATCCCTAGAACAAACGAAACTCAAAACGGATGATCAAAATGTGAATGCTTCACTCCTTCTTTAAATGAGGAAAAAGAATACCCTTGGCAGGGAAGGGAGAGGCAAAGATTAAAACAGAGACTGAAGGAACACCCATTCAGAGCCTGCCCCACATGTGGCCCATACATATACAGCCACCCAATTAGACAAGATGGATGAAGCAAAGAAGTGCAGGCCGACAGGAGCCGGATGTAGATCTCTCCTGAGAGACACAGCCAGAATACAGCAAATACAGAGGTGAATGCCAGCAGCAAACCACTGAACTGAGAATAGGTCCCCTATTGAAGGAATCAGAGAAAGAACTGGAAGAGCTTGAAGGGGCTCGAGACCCCAAAAGTACAACAATGCCAAGCAATCAGAGCTTCCAGGGACTAAGCCACTACCTAAAGACTATACATGGACTGACCCTGGACTCTGACCCCATAGGTAGCAATGAATATCCTAGTAAGAGCACCAGTGGAAGGGGAAGCCCTGGGTCCTGCTAAGACTGAACCCCCAGTGAACTAGTCTATGGGGGGAGGGCGGCAATGGGGGGTGGGTTGGGAGGGGAACACCCATAAGGAAGGGGAGGGGGGAGGGGGATGTTTGCCCGGAAACCGGGAAAGGGAATAACACTCGAAATGTATATAAGAAATACTCAAGTTAATAAAAAAGAAAAAAGAAATTATAGAGTAGTATATAATTTCTATTGTCAGTTAGAGTAGGATCATGCCTTGGAGTAAATCACAATAATGCTGCTGGTACTGCTGCTTGCAATGTGGCAATGTTTACTGTGCTAAGCCTCTTCTGTTGTATCCTGTACTAGGTGTTCCTGTGGGTCTCATAAGCAGAGACCTGGGCTGGTTACCCTTCTCCAAGTTCATACTGTTTGTAAGGGGTGGAACGGGGATGTAAACCCAGGCTATCAGAATCCTGAATGCATGCTCTGAATTGTTATACTGTACTGTATATCAGAAGCCAATGTAGTAAAATACTTTAAAGAAGTCTATAGTCAAAATAAAGGCCAGGAAATTGCTGTTATGCTTACAACATTCATATATCCACTATGTCCGTGCCCATGTCTACACTATTACTTTAATCTTCCCTGATTGAGGTAATAACTACACTCTCTGGAGAAGCTGTTTCAAGGAAGTGAGCAGCACAGTATTGCAGGAACTGTGACTGTAATTTGACCCAAACCTGCCAGACCATAAGCTCTCCTGGCCTTTCACTAGTGACACACCTCTTTCTTAAACCAATTCTACCACCAGGAGAGAACTCAACAAAAGAATAAATCTTTGCAATAAAACCAAATATTTGTAGTCTTAAAATCCAGGAGAAAATGTTTCTGCTAGGCATGGCCTGGCAGACTTTTTTTTTTTTTTTTTTTTGCCCAGCGGACTTCTTACATTCTGATGCGAGACGTGGTCAGATCAAGTGTGTTGAGTAGGATGAGTCACAAAAGCCTTGCAAGGGGTCAACAGCTCTGTTCTCTCATAGCACAGAGTCTAATGCTGCTGTGACTGAGTACACAGAAGGTGGCTAGTCCCACCTACTTCCTTATCAATTTCTGTCTCTCCTTCCTTCTCTTCTTGGATCCGGTGAACCAAAGTCTGGTATAGAAAGAGGATTCCTGAGCAGAAGGTATCAAGTAAGACTCTTGCAATGTAAAGAGAATGGAGCTGGGCTTTAACTGATTGGCATGCCGGATGGTCTATAGCAAAGCCATGAGATGACATGGTTATGAGTGAATATCACTGATGGCACAGCTGCCATGGGAAACAGCACAACCACATCCCATAAAAGCAGAAGCTGAGTCACTCTGGGATCTAGAACAGGGACTTAGGCAGACATCCGTACACCATGTTGCCAGGAAGCACCTGGTGGCAGCACTCCAAATGTGTTCAGATAGAAGACTAAGCAGGGGAAATGTCATGGAGCACTCCCAATGTGTAATGGCACAATGACATGTCACCCAGCCTTTGGGAGCGGCACAAGACGGATGAAATTTGAGGACAAGAAGCAAGTCACAAAACGGCAAAGGCAGTACAACGTCTCTTTCATCAATCATCTCCAGTAGGTAGTCATGGGCAATGAGATCATAAATAACAGAGGGGTGGAAGGGGAGTGACTGTTTAATAAGTACAGAGTTATAGTTTTTATAGCATTAATAAGAGTTCAGGAGCCTGCTTGCTGAACAATGACACTATAAAATGGTTATAGTGGAAAATGTATTCATATTCATTATCCCTTTCTCCTTCCTTTTCTCCTTTCCTCCTTCCTTTCTTATATCCATCCATCCACACATCCATCCATCCATCCATCCATCCATCCATCCATCCATGACTGTTGAGTGTTCAGCTGGTATCTTTATCAAGCCCTCCAAGGCTCAGAGAGTATCACTGAAAAGAAAACAGAGGAAGGGCTGTGATTCTGTCTCTTGGACATGACATGTTGAACTCATAGCAGTAGAGGCTATTTACACAAGACAGGCCAGTCAGTATTTTATATTTATGAAGAAGGCTCATTGGGCCTTATCCCTTCTTAAGAAGCATGAGGGCCGGTGGGGTCCTATTCCCCAGTAGTGTGGCCATTGATAAGTTGGTTGTCCTTGCTTAAATAAATAATTCTTACTTCTCATGCAAGAAACTGTAATTAAATGCAAAGGGGTGTCCCACCCCACATGTGAGGTAAGAACTATATGAGAGCAAAAAGGGAACTCTTTGGAACTAAGAAAAGATTTTGAGGAAGGAGATAAGATAATATGCCTATAATATAAGCAACATTTTATATGTTCATGAAGTTTATATGTATGAAGTTGTGAAAAAAATAATTTAAAAATAGATCCTGTGCCACAGTGATATACACCTATAATCCTAGTTCTTGAGGAAGAAGTGTTGGGAGTTCTGGGCCAGCCTTCTACATAGTGAATTCCAGACCAGCAGGTACAGTGTGGCTTGATCTAAAAAACAGGGCAGGACAAAACAACTCAATATCCCTAAGAATACTTCACTGAGTCACCCCCAGAGTCTTTGACCTAGGAGGCTGGGGAGCGGGGAGGGGTGAAATCTGTGTTCTTTCATAGTTCAGAAGTAATGCTGGAACAATGAAGAATTGTCTTAGAATGCATGTCACCGTCCCTTCCTCCTCCCCAAGACCATGGTTCCCTGGCATAACTGTTCTCCAGGAAAGGCCAGTCTGGGCGTCCTTCACTTAAGTTATTCCATAAACTTTCCTAAATCAACCACACTTCCTCAGTCTACTTCTTAAGTTATGAGTGGCATTTGTCTCCCATCTTCCCTAAGAATAGTCAGACTAATGGTGTCTCTTCTTTTCTCTTCTCCTCCTACACATCTCTAATAAACCTAGAGAGAATCAACAATCTATGACGCTTCTGTCTTGCTTGTGCACACCTATATGCCTAGCTTCTGAGGGAACTGAAGCAGGAGAACAGGGCAGGCTGGACCCTGTCTGAAAATAAAACTTATAAATGTAGTAATTATACAGTAGAAACTTTGCATCATATGTGGGAGGCCCTGGGTCCAGGTCTCAGTACTTCAAAGAAGAGGGGGAAAGGTTTCTCTGTCTTTTTCCACCAAGATGTATTTCTTAGAGACAGCAACTCTATAGTTCCTCTTTCCTCCATGTTCCAGGAATCTAGACATCATTTAAAATAATAACTTTATTCATATTTGTGGAACTCTGAGTTCTTTCACAGAGCAGCACTGACTATTCTGTCAAGTGAGATATTTCAATTACTGAACAGTAGAGACAGAAGTTTCTTCAGTGCTCACTATGCATGATCATGTTGTATGTGAGACACCAGGGTTCAGGGAGCCTGGTGATATACATTCTGACAAGTCAATTAAAGAGACAGAACCCCATAGCACAGACCTCTTATTCTCCTTGCCTAGACTGCCTCCCTAATCAGCTGTCCCTCTTACCAGCTCCAGTGAAGGATGTCTGCAGGTCCTGACATGCGATGGAGTAAGCCCAAAGAACAGGACTTAAACATCTAGACCATGACCAGAGAGATGGCTTAGCCATTAAGAACACTTCCTGCTTTTTCCAAAGACTTGAGTTTGAGTGCTAGCATCCACAGCTCACAACTTCCTGTCACTCCAGTTCCAGGGGACCCACTGCTCATGCTGGGCCTCTTCAGGCACCTGGGTTCACTTGCACATAAACTCATGCAGGCACTCACATGTATTTGAAAAAAAAAATAAACAATTCACTAGAATGGCCATGAAATCAACAATTAGGGAAAGGTATTCATTATTGAAAATAACTTTTGGCACAGTAACTTCCTTCCAGTGCTTTGGGTTTCTCTCCCCATACCTTCTCCTTTCTGAGATGGGGTCTTAGCTATCTACGTAGCCAGGGATGCCCTTCAACTCCTGATCCTTTTGCCACCCTACCCCAGTGGTGAGATTTTAGGATAGGCATCAAGCTATTCCTGTTCTGTTTTGACTTCTCTACAAAGGGTGTAGGAAGGGATTATTCTAGGGGAAAAAAAAAAGAACTAAGCAGAAGCCTAGGAAGTTCAGACAGTTAACAAATTCTGATAGGATTAGCTCTGTGGCTTCATCCTAACAAAAATACCATCCCTGCCAAAGACAATGAGAACCCATTATTATGGCTAAAGTAGTCAACAACACCAACATGGAGATGTTTTTCCTGAAGTCTTCACCCTACTCTTCTTGAATACAACAAGATTTGGGGAGAAGCTAAAGACCGTATGTAATTCGAGCAAGGAAATGAACCAGCTGAAACTTATTCAGCAGCAGGGCTGATTGTATTCCTTTACCAACACTGCAAGGTGGATACTTCACTCCCACTCAACAGGCAGAACTAAAGCTTGGAGCGCTTCAGACCCAGGTGCACTGGCAAAGCCAGGTCCCTGTGCCCAGACTCCGAACACACAGAGCTAGGTGTCTCCCAATCCAATTCCAGAACTTTTCCCTGCTATCAAAGCTCAACATGCCTGAGATGGAGTTATTACCTCTCCTGCCTGCTTGAAAAGCCTGAAGCTACTATTCTACCCCCCCTCTTCCACCCCCCCTTGGTGCACTTCTCCTAAGGGATACAGTGAGTAACAGAACAAATTCACTGGCAAGGCGTTCTGATCCTGGCATGCTGGGTAAATGTGCAAATAACAGCAAAAGAGGAACAACGATGTAAGACAGAGCTTAATACAACCCCACCACAGCCTGTCCTTGCAGTTTCACGAAGGCAGAAGAATCCATCTCTCTAAGCCCAGGGAAGCCACACAACCTCATCATACCTGGCTGTCTGTGCTGCCATGAGCAAAGGCAGGCTGGTGGCAACACTATTTCCTAGGCTGAATGAAGGGAGAGAGGGGAGAGGAGCTGAGTGGGCTGCACCTTTAGAAAGCATAAGGTTTGTGAAAACAGCAGAAAGGGTTGCTTTCCCTTGTTCAGGGATTGCTACTAAACAAAATGGTTTTAGAACTTGAGTGCTTACAGGAGATGCATGTGTGCGAACCAAGCCAGGCAGGGCCTTTAAAAGATTTCGTCCAATTTGCTGTTAAATTCTTTCCACTACAGCCACTGGAAATCAGCTTCCTAGGTGTGGAGAAACCACACAGTGATAGGCTTCCTAGCACACATGCAGCCCTGAGTCTAAGCCTCAGAGTGTCGGATAAAGAAAAGTCTTTTACAGCACACTCTGCAGTACAGCTATTTTCTGAAAAACAAGCCAAGAGCAAACTGACACAATGCAGTTGAATTTCTAGCCATCTAATTTCAATACCAGACTACTGTTGCTTCCAGACTATTCTCTTCAACTTCCAAATAAGATTAAACAACACCAACAAAAGCAAAAACAGTAACTAAAATACCTCCAAGCTCCAAACGGATGTAAGTGATTTTGCTTGTCAAGTTTTAACAAGATGGCAGCCTCAAACTGGATATAGCGGTACATGCTAGCACGTGGAAGGTGAAGGAAGAAGGATTAGGAGTTCAAGTTCATTGTCAGTTTCAAAATGAGTTCAAGACTAGTCTAGTGTACATGAAACCCTGTCTCAAAAGTAAAATAAAATAAAATAAAATAAAATACTGGTATAAGATAGCTCAGTGAATGAAAGTTTTGCTGTATAACCCTGACAACCTGAGCTTAATCCCTGGATCTCACAGTGGAAGGAGAGAACCAAATCTCTATAGTTGTCTTCTGACCTCCACATGTTCACTTACACACACACACACACACACACACACACACACACACTGAACGATAGTGATGATGATGATGATGATGATGATGATGATGATGATGACGACGACGACGATAAATTATGTACACACAAATGAAGAGTGATGGCATGGCTTTGACACACGCTAACCCATGGTCCTCTGCTGTGGGTCAGACATCATATATGGGTATTGTCCAATGCAACAGCCAAGCACAGAAGAGGTACTGTTCTCACCAGATCTGAGTTTAGCATCATTGGTGAAGACAGGCAGAGGCAACACGATTGCCACTATTCCTGAAGTAAAGTCGTATTTCTGTTACTTTAATGAAGAAGTCTGTACCATTCATCTGAAGGAAGGACTGTAGATCTAAGTGATCCAGGGATTGCATGGGAGATAAGTACCCGTCATCTTTTTCCGTATGTTGTCATTGCTATATGCTTTTATGGAGGGGATGTTTAACAATTGTGTTGAAGAAAGGATATCAAATGATGCTTAGAAATGTGATACACATTTTCATTTCACACTCCCTCAGCTTTTACAACTGTAGCTCAGTGAAATGTGTGAGAGAGTCTGGCAAACGGCCATATTTACAGGGAGGGGCCAGGTTACTTGTTTATGGAATGAAGACCATATTTGATTTTCAGTCCATAGGCCTCAAGTATATGTGCAGCTCACACTAGCAGAAGACCCCACCACCACACGTGTGCCACGGCTCAGTGTCTGTCCACCTGTAGGCTTTGTCAGCAGGGAAACACGGGGTCCTCTTCACCCTCCCTTCAGGATCAACGAGACAGAACCACACTGGATCTGGTCACCCTTGGTGTTGAATCTCTTACCTGCAAAAATGGCTTTTTGGCCTTCTGCTTCTGCCCTGGAAAAGGATGTTTATTCCCTTTATGGGCAGAGAAGCAAAAGTGTAGCCATCAGCAAAGCCACCCTGCGCATTCAGATCTCCATCTGCCAGAAAGGAAGGAGCAAAGCCTTGTGCCTCCTTGAAAGGGGGGCTGGTACGCGATCACAGATGCAGGGTCAGGGTCACTGAGCTTCCTAAGCTGCCATGGCATCAGCAGCCTGGAGGGAAGGAACTTGAAGCTTACCGTTGTCAAACCTGAGACTTCTCCCTTGGCCAGCGGCTTGCAGATGGAGGGTGTATAGACTCTGGTTTCTGATACTGGCTGTCCTTTCAAGAAGTGTTTTCCTGATTCATAAATGTCGACCTCAACCATTTTTCCCATGAATGCAGGGTTCTTTGGCACTAAGACCTTGAAAACAGATTTCAGAAATCAGGAGTTTTCACATCAGCATTATTTAACAGTAGTTCTGGGTTTCAGGACAATGATGTAGGAAGACGTCTTGCCTCCCACATCCCTCTGCCCATCATTAACATCTAACAGCAGCATGATGTGCTTGCTACTATGAATAATAAAAGAGCTATATGCCACGAAAAGCTCAGTCCACACTTCAGATGCCCTGGGATCCCACTGCAGACAGCTCTATTGCCTGGCTGCTGGGGGATTTGGAGTCCTGGGGCATGGTAAGGCCTTTCTGAGAGGAGCCAAAGGGCTGCAGACCCAGTGCCCTCACCAGATGCCAGCTATTCTGAATGAAGCACAGTGGCAGGAAGCCTGGGGAATTCCCAATAGCCAGCCAACCACTTCTGGACAGGCCTTTCATACCTGGGCCTTGCCTGTCCTGCGCAATAAAGGAAACAAATTAGAAAATTATGAAAGCCTCACTCACAATAGCTTCAAGTTAGCTGTCCCTTCAAATGAAGGAGTGCGTGCGTGCGTGCGTGTTCATGTGTGCAAGAGGGTAAAAGGAAGGGCATTTCAAAACAACTCTCAGTAACACAGCACATTGGTGCTTGCCTAAATGACTTCTCTGGCTAGTGGCTGCCATTCACACCTGTTGTTGTGGGAAAGGAGATGCATTTGTTAGTCTCCTGAGCCAACCTTTGTTCAGAAGCAGCCACTCTGAAGGCTACTTTGGCTGGCTCACAGGTTCACAGGCTCAAATGGCTCTTTCTGCTCAAGCTTGCTGATAAGATGATAGAGGTATGTTTACCTCAGCAAGAGTCTCCTCTTGCTGGGGACTTACAGGTAGATGTAGTCATTCTTTCCCCTCACACACCAACTTTAGTACTGTAGCTTCTTGTGAACCTCTTCAGGTCAGGCTCCAACACAGACCAGTTCCAAACTGTTAGCATTCTGTCTAAGTTTTACCTCACAGTTACCTGGCAAAAGCCAGGTATGCCTGACACTATAAAAGGGGCTACTTGCCCTCTCCTCACTCTCTTGCTCTTACCTCCCTGCTCCTGCTCTGTCCTCCCACTGCCCTCCCCCTTCCCTCTCCACGTGCTCATGGCTGGCCTCTACTTCTCTACTCTCTCTTTCTCTCTGCCTTTCTCTGCCTCTACTACCCTCTTGACTCCCCCTCACCCCCCATGCCCTGAATTAACTATACTATACGGTCCCTCAGGGAGAAGGGATGTCTCATCATGGGCCCATGGAGTCACCCCCTTCCCCCATACCTGAATACACCTCCATAAAACATATCTCCCCTCCCTCTCTTTATCTTTTTATAAACACATCACAAACCATCAATAGTTTGATATTTTCATACAATCTTATTTAGAAAAATAAAAGGTATGGCACTGTTCAAAGGCTTGGTTAGAAAGACAGGAAAAAAAGGGGGGTAGGTTAAGGAAAAGAGCCTGCACTTGCATAGCCGATGTCCCTGAGAAGCCACACTGGGTGTTGGTCTTTCTGAGGTTGGTTTTTATGATCATTGCACACATAGCAGACACAGCTTCATCAAAGGATAGGGAAAAGGTGACCTAGAGGGCCTTAGTATCAGGCCCTTTTAAAATAATTTTCATAAAGTAAGAAAATCCCTAGCCGAAGCTATGCCTAGAAATATTGGTGCTATACCTGGGAATGTAAGTCGTCTTGATCTGCTGCCTTGACCTGTATGAAGGGCTCGGGTTTTAATAATTGGAAAAAGTCCACCTGCCTTCCACAGAGGAAGCAGCTAACGAGGCAGGCAGTTGCATTTAAAACGAAAGGAAAGATTCCCGGCTGAGGTACAAACCCAGATGGCCAGAGAAAGGAGAGGGAAGACATGACCGAAATATATCCTGGTCCTCCTCAGGGCTGAGCAGAGGGTTGGCAGCATAGGGAAACAGCTCTTCCTGAGATGGGACAGGAAGGGTTGGCTTTAAGGTGAGGCACAGGGGCTCCTTCCTCAGCTGCAGCCTTTCCTGGATACCCGACAAGTGTGTCTTCTTGGGTTTGGAGAGGCTCTACCTAGGAACTCCTGCCCAGTTTGATAGTATTTCCTGTGGGTAAGCAATAGTGTAGCCTCTTCATTGCTTTCTAACTCCAGTCGTCCTTTCTCAAGTGCCCACGTAATTCTTAAAAATCCCCAAATTCCAATTCTAGTCATGACCTAGAGAAGAGAGAAAAAAAAATCCACTTCCCATCTGATGAGAAAGAACATAAGGATAGGAAACCCCACCTAACACTAAGGAAAATTAATACGGCTCAGAACCATCTGTGGCCATCCACTCTGAGTGTCCCCTGGTCACGGGTCCTGCTCAGATCTTTCAGGGTTCTTCCTGGAGGGAGCCACTCTGTGAGTCACGTCTGACATTCTCTCACCTATTGGGGAAGTGAGACCCAAGTGCTGACAGAAGTCAGGTCTAAACAGCCCTCAACAGTGGCTGTGTTTGGTTTGAGTTGATACTTTTGGGTTCATTTAGATTTTGTAAATATTTTTTAATTCTACTTTGCTGAAAGGCAGGGAACAAAAGAGAAAGGGTCTATTCTTTGGATTCCCCTCAGAGTGATGAACTACTGTGGAGGCCTTGTGAGGATGAGGCAAGTTCCCTTGGAGGTTTTAGAGGCTACTCAGGGTTATCCTTCTTGCCAGCCTTCCTTACCTTACCTGCAAGTGAGTGAGAGAACCCTACAATTCACACTACTGTGTTTGGTATATACACTCTTCCTGCCTTCTCAACAGGACTCCCCTCTCCATTCACTCAGTGGTAGCTTCTGAGTCCCAACTCCCAGAAGCCTGAGGCTGTCCTATCCAGGACTTGCAGGGCCTCCAGTACACACAATGACACTTACAACCTCTGTGAAGTAAACTAGGGATCCACCCTGCTAGCCTGGTTCCCTTCAGTCATACAATCCATTCTTCTTCTTTTCCCTTTTGCTCAAATGTTCAGAGCCAGTCTCACTTCGAAGAAAAAGCAGAAATGTGGTTGTTACCTGCTCATAGAATCGGTTATGTGCAACATAAAACTTGGAGTCAAAAGACTCTTCTGTGACTAACACTTGTTGTCTTTCGCCAATCTGTGGGGAAAAGAAAAGACAAGGATAAAGAAGCAAGAATCTGAAAATAAATAGCAGCCCATATATTCCTGGACCATAGCTGCTGCTGTGTGAATTTAAAGTAGACTACAGATGGTCAGTTGTTTAACAGACAACACTGTGCATAACTAATTCAAATCTCTTGAAAAACATTATCTATTCAGGAATGTAAAATAATCATAGCACAAACCCTTATTTTTTTACATGACTATGAAACAACTCAATCAGATTCCTTTCTTCCACATTAGATACAATGAAAGCTTCTGAGTGCACTAAAATCCAAATAGCACTTTGCTTCTTTCAACAAACTTGCACAACAAGCCAGAACAAGCTGCTTCTACTCCAAATGCAGGAAAATATTTTGGCAATATGGGAGAATAGTAATAAACATTAATTTGAGTTATAAGGGATCTAACACTAAGGAAAAATGCACCCAAAACTAGTCATTAGTGGCTGCAGAGACAACGCTGATGAAGGATGCACACAGCTTCTCCAGAAGATCCAGGTTTGAGGCTGGCACCCATACTGGATGGCTTCCACTGCCTATGCCTTCACTTCCTAAAGATCTGATTTCCTCTTCTGTATGCAGGGGTTCCTGAACTCACTAACGTGCACATACCTCCCCCACCCACATTAATTTTAAAACAGTACACACAATTTAGAAAACAAAACTAGTTTTTAAGCCTTCACTCTTCAGTGTTACACTTGTTCCATACAATTCTGAAATTATGACTAATTTGCATAAGTCATTTACTTCTTATATGTATTTTCCTCTGTCATAGGCAAGTGTCTCATTGTTGTCGCTACAACTTCATGTTCTTGTTACTTCCTAAAGAGCAAACATGGAAATTATGAAATTTGAGGGTCAATGGATGGGACTAGAAAACATTATACTGAGTGAGATAACCAATATCAGACCCAGAAAGACAAATGTCACATGTGCTACTCATGAGTGGATCTTTGGATGTGCTATTTTATCGGGAGTACCTGCAGAATTCAGAAAACCAGAGAGGCGTTGGTAGGGAGCAGGAGAAGGACCTTAAGGTAAGAAGGATGGTAGGACACAGATGATACATAGGGGAAAAAGGAAATAAAAGGGAGGAGGTTTAGGTGGAGAGAGGGATGGGAGGGTAGGGCAAAGGAGGGACGGATGACTAATACTAAAGATCGTGAAAAAGCCATATGTACTTATAAGCTTCATACACACACACAACACACACACACACACACACACACACACACACACACACACACACACGGTCAATAAAAGAGTTTAATTGGAGTTACCCTACATGAGATAATGCTCCTTCCTGTGCAGGGTAGATTTTTGGCAACTTGACAGAAGCTAGAGTCACTTGGGAAGAAGTAACCTTGAGTGAGAAAATGCCCCCTCCAGTCTAGTTTGTAGAAAAGACTGTGGGACATTTTCTTGATTGATGACTGGTATGCTTGGGCCTACCTCACTGTGTGGATGGTTCCACACCTGGACAGGTGGTCCTGGGTGTACAAGAAGCAGGCAAGCAAACCACGGGGAACAAGCCAGTAAGCAGTATTCCTCCAAGGCCTCTGCATCAGCTCCCTCCTGCAGCTTAAGGCCTTGAGTGGTGGCTCTGACTTTCATGGATGATGTACTTACAAGTTGTAAAATGAAAGAAACCTTTTCCTCCTCAAGTTGTTTCTGGCTGTGGTGTTTTATCCCAGCAATAAAAACTGAGATGCTCCTAGATGCCATAGTCTGCAAAACAAAAATCTCAGAGCCAGGTATGGCATACCTCCCCTTGGGAGATGTCTTGGAGACTTCCAAAACAATACTGGCCACTGCCTTGTTCTTGGTTGCCCAACTTGATTTTTTAGGGCAAAACCCTATTGTTAAATGGCATACTTTGGTCAAGGATCAAATTAATATATTTAGAGTCCTAGTGCAGCTCTCAGATCTCATCAGAGACGTTTCTTTGTGCTGTAAATGGTAGTTAACCAATAGAGAATTAGTGTCACTTGAGTGCTCAGCCCCAGGCTCATGGCACTGCACAGAAGAAGTGATGGAAAGACTCTAAGAGCCAGAGGTAAGGGAGGATGGGTGCAAAACAGTGTCTTCTGGACATGACAAGATGCTGACCTCATGGGTTCATAGCACAAGACCGGTACAAGGTCAAATCGGTTAACATTCTAGTATGGAGGAGGGGAGGGGCTCACAAGCTTCCATCTCTGGGGAGCTCTTGATAGTCATTTTCTTGTGGGGGAAAGGAGTGTCCATTTTCTTTAAGAGTAGTGTAGTTCCCAAGGGCTGAAGAGACAGCTCAGCTGTTAAGAGCACTGGCTGCTCTTCCAGAGGCCCTGAGTTCAACATGGTGGCTCACAACCATCTAAAGTGGGACCAAATGCTGTCTTCTGGCATGTAGAGGTGCAAACACACAGAGCACTAACACACATGAAGTAGATAAATCTTACAGAAATATTCTCCAGTATGGCCATATACCCATGAGTATGTGGGCAGCAGAAAGTGGGTAACTTAAAAAGAGAGGGAGAACACAAAGCTGGGAAAGGTAGGGAGATAGGGTGGATCTCTGAAGAGTTGGGGAAAGACAAATGGGGTGAATATAATAAACTATATACAATTCTCAAAGAATTCATAAAAATACATTTGAAATTTCAGCAACCAATGGGTCTGTTAGGTCTATATTTCCAAATTTATGCAGTCATTGTTAATAACTATAGGTTACCTCAGCCAAACAATGGTTAAAGAAGAGTGACTGTGCTCTCTCCCAATTGTCATTTCCCAGTTTATTCCACTGTGAAATATATCCTATAAAGGATCAATTACTTAGAAAAACAAAACAAAACCCAACATTGTCAAAAATGTCTGCTCCATCAAACCAGCTGTGAAACTGCCTGGAATCACTTTTGCTGTTGCTGCTTGGTAAATACACCCCATGCTGGCAGATGGTTTGGTTTTTTGTTTTTTGTTTTTTTGTTTTTTTTTTTTTAAAAGAAAGTCCTATTCTCATTTGTGGGGACTTGTCACTGTGTTCAGGCACTTATCATTTAGGAAGTATAAACACAGCTGCACCGAACAGACCACCTAACAATTAAAAAAAACAACAGTAAGCTCTCCACTCCCCCTTCCACCAATACCTAAGTACACCCCAATGTGCCATCTCGCTTACTGCCCTATTCCTTAGCCAAAGGCTGTGAGGTCTCTGGTGACTTAAAAACACCAAACAACCCCCCTCCAAAACAACCACTGATCCCCCCCCCAAATGCATACTCCTATAACACATCTCTCTAAAAACAATCCAAAATAGACAGAGAAAAGTTCTCCCCATATTTATGATGAGCTTCTAAAGTTCCATTTGTCAAAAACGACTGGTAAATGGTAGGTTTCATGGGTGTTTATTCTTCTGGAGAAAGCTGGGATGTTTGCACACAGCTCCCAATGTGCGCGGCTTATGACACAGGATGAGTACCTGTCGATGGTTCTTAAGGTAATCTGCAATTAAACTCCAGCTAGCGTTAACCCTGTGAGAACACTGAGGGTGGGTGCTGCTCGCTGCTTTTCTGGGCTATTCTACTTCACATGGAGACATAAACAATGATGACGGTGAAAACAAACAAAGCTTTGCATTCTAATGTAGAACGAAGTCTTCTCAGAAGCCGTAAGATGTTGAGGAGAGGCATTTCCAAGAAGCACTTGGCTTGGGGAATAATAAAGACCTGATAGATCTAACAAACTGTATTGCAAGCCTCATGTCTTACATATTTTTTAAAACGAATCTCTCAGTGCTGGGCATGGGATTCAGGGCCTAGCACAGGTCTGCCACTGAGTTATACCCCAGTCATCAAACCTCATTTTAGAGGAAACATTTATTTTTTATGTTTTCTAAATGTGATTCGCCCACTCCCCATTAAAGACTCATCCATCAGATCTCCAGTGGGCAGCATGACAGGCCTTATCATGAGTGCTGCTGCCAGCCGAGTGAGAAGGCCCCACCCCAGAGATAAAAAGAGGGCATCTGGCAGAAGGGTCAAGCCATGGGCCTCCATAGGCCTATCAGACCATCCCTCCGAGCTACTCTGCTAGCTAGCAGCAGGGCTGATTTGTGAGAAGAGACCAGAGCTTATCTTACAGAATGATAGAGAACGCACTGGACCTTAGCCAGCACCAGACCACAAGTGTCCTCGTCTGACATGTGGCCTTCTGTACCTATCGCTCTTCAGTGACAGGACTCTGTCAAAGGTTGGAGCCACCCACAGGAATGAGAGGTCATGTCACTCTGTAAAGTGACCAAAGAAAATCCTGGGCTGGAAAACACGGTTTTTACAAGTCTTCCAGTGGCAGCACAATACCATATTCAGCAGAAAAAGTTAAGCCGCCACTGGCAAGTCTACAGAGTGTTCTACAGGTGGCTTCAGAGAAACCCTGAGATTGTAGGATAGGAAGAAAGGCATGGTGGGCCACAGAAAGAGCATGTGATCTAGCAGCATCCAAGGGGGGTGGGAAAAAACAAAAACAAAACCTCAAATTCCTTAACACCTAACCGAAAAGCACCCTGAATGCTCTGTACTGTGTAGGAGAGCAGAGCAAGCTACAGGGTGCCTGGCAGCAGATTACTTCCCAGATGACAGGGACCTGACTAGGCTTTGACTGGCACTTCTCCAGGGGAACTTGGGAGGATGGAGAGCGCTAAGAGGAAAGAGAATACTTAAAAACCTGGGAATTTGGTTCCCAGAGCCTACATCAAGTGGCTCACGACTATCTGTGACTATAGTTCTTGGGGATCTGATGCCCCTTCTGGACTCATCAGGAACACTCATATGTGTGAGCACATACACACTTACACACTAAATAAATACAAATATTAAACAAAAGACTTTTCATTCCAAGTCGGTTTTTAAAAATTTATATTATTATTATTATTATTATTATTATATTTTTAATCTAGACGTGTATTTAGGAACTGATATCAACACAAAACTTCATGGGTGTCTGGCAAAGGAAATTGTGCAATGGAGGTTTTTCTCACAGTGAGTGTATATAGAGAGCGCTCTGAAAACAACAGTCATTAATCTTTTGCACTTAGACTAACAACTTCATACTTAATGGCCACCAAAGGGTACTCACAAGTTTCTTAAAGGCTCATTGGGTCATCCATGAACCAATATCTAGTGAAAAATTTAACCAACCCCCCCTTTAAAAAACCCTCAGAAAGATGCCTCAACTTTTTGTTTTGTAAGGATGTAATTTTTCAGTTAGCTAAATAAAATGTTTATTTCATGTGTGACTCCCTTGGAGCTGAAGAGTTTTGCTCAGTTTCCCTTTACAAAGCTTTGGACTTCAGCTCATCTGCCAGGGAAACACACTCATTCTGACTCGGAAGGAAGGGACAATGTGACCCCCGTGCTTGTTTCTTAATTCAGCTCTCTGAACTTTCCAGGGTGGCTCCTGGTCTTGGTATCCACTAAGTATCCTTTGTCATTTATTCATCAAATGTCAGCGGAGAAGGCGATTTTTCCCAGGACGTACAAAACTTCATTCAGCCCATCTTAACCTAACTTTGAAAGGTCACTCTGTAAAAGATGAATTATAAACTATCCTGTAAAACTATCTGCTTAATAGACTGGGTGACCAAATGAGACAAGAACAAGTGTGCAGAAATTCTCACAGGACCCTGAGAGAAGGGGACTCCCCCATCCCGCCCCAAGAGCTGCCAGGAAACACAGTGAGGTCCAGTGGTTCAGGTCTTACAGAGAGGTGAGAGAGTCAATCTCAGTATTCTCAATCCCCCTTACCCCACCCATGTGGTCCCCCCTCCATCCTGCAAGTACAGCAGAAAACAGAAACTAAAGCCAGTCTTTCCACAGACTGAAAAAATTCTGAACCTGGAGGGTGCTTAGCAGTCTTAGATTTGAGAGAGGGATCCAGGGTCTCCCAAGTCAGCGGCCATGGAGAAAGAGGCCTCTGGACCCAGCCAGCTCTTGTGCCTCCTGGTCAACTAACTGGTTACTGAGCTGACCCCTCACAGCTTCAGGGACCTCATTCTGCAGTGTCTGACTTCTGAGCATGGAAACACCATTGAGGGCAAACAGAAAAGGACACTTCTCAACTTCAGTTCCTGTCCAGGCTTCCAGCCTGTTACATCATCAGAGGTTGTTGTCACTGGCCTCAAATCTCAGCTGTAGATTTCCCAAGTGCTCAAGTTGAGAGGGAAATTGGTTCTAACTCCACTGCTGGGAAACATGCGTAAACACACGGTACATAAGAAAGCAATGATTTCCCACAGGTTCTAACTGCTGACTGCATGCTGTCAGAACCACTCTATTCCCCCCATTTCTTCTCAAACAACACCCTGCAATACTATACTAAAAACTTTGGAGAGAAAAATGAGAAACAACTATTAGAAGGAAGGCAGCTGCTATTCAAGCACTGGCCTAAATTGGAGTATCTGGGTGAATGCCTTTAATTCAGTAAGAGAAGGGACTATATAACCCCACTTTGTATTAGAAAAAGCAAATGGGGTCTCTAACCTCGTGTGAGTCTTTGACTGTACACAGAATGTGAAGTGTTTTCTTTACTTTTCTTTCTTTCTTTCTCTCTTTTTTTCTTTTTCTTTTCTGTTTTTTATGAGCATTTTACACATAGAAAACCCAAAAAGTAGATTTGGAAAATAATGTCAATGTAATTTCTACGTTCAAATTCTACATTATAACAAGTTTTAATATTTCAATGTGACTTTCAAGAGGAACAAAAAAGAAATGCTACCCCCCAACAAAGTTCAGAGTCAGTTTGAAGAATTCATAAACATTCACACACACATATACACACCGTGAGAGAAACATCTATTGTTGGAAAAGCTGTAGGGGGGAAGAAATGACCTCCTGAAGGAACCTGGTAGTTGCTTTTTCTACGTTGGGCTTGGAGATGGCCTCCTGAGATTCTAGAACTTGGGTGGCTGAGGCTGGAGGCTCATCAGAGGTTTGAGGCCATCTGGCTACACAGGAGTTCCAGGCCGGTTTAGGCTCCAGTGTCTCAGAAGCAAAACAGTTTTTCTATCCATACTTGTTTCCAAAAAAGAAGGGAGATTAAGCTGTATAGGCTTATAATCATTTTATACCACAGTCCTGATCAGCTTGAATTTTATCTGTTTGCCCTACAAAATATTATGACACGCTACTATTGTGGCTACATTTTCTTTTCCAGTGTAGATAATAAAATACAGTTTTTCTACCTGACTAACTTCTGAATGCATGACTCTGGGAAATGTCAAATGTCTTTCATTAGCTCCAGTCAAATTAAGTTTGGATTTTTTTTTCTCTCTCCCCTAAGCTGCCTGGAACATGTTAAACACAAGGCTGTGACCTTAAACTGTGGAATAATCTTTCCAGTGTCTATGTGGAGAAGCCTGCCCTTACAGTACACACCTTTAGACTAATTACTGTAGTGTGCTGTTGCCAGTGAAGCGCTGTAATTACACTGGGAGAAAAGCATGGTCCCCTTCCCTGCTAATGAAAATGATAACCTTTCCATTTTGACTCATCACTCACAACAGGCAGAGCGTGCGGCACTGGGTCTCCATCACTCTCTTTCCTGACTGTTCACGCACACTTCTGTGTTCTCGTGTGCCAGGCGCTGGAACTGAAGAAGCACACTCAGGTATACTAACGACAGAGCCAACAGTGATGACAGCAATGGCGCTGGACTTTAACAGCATTCTCACTGTACAGTTCCATCCAGTCTGTAGTGCAAGAGGTATGCGGCACAGGAATGTGTGTCAGAAAAGGTGAGGCCGCAGAAAACAAGTGGTGAGCCTCAGATCGGCAGGCACAGAGCTAGCTCGCAGCTGCCTGGGCTGCTCCAGGGCCCGTAAGAGATGGTGGCATTTATGCTTAAGGGAATGTGTGTCTAATTATGAAACAACGATAAAAACATTTTAGTGTCTTAGAAAAGACATTTTTCCTCCACATGGAAAAACGTTGTTTAGCTACACTTATTAACGGGGCTAGTTTTAGTCAAGCGGGAAAAACACTCCTTTGAGGCAGAATGTCTGTACTTTTAAAGTCATCTCTATTTGCATACAGATTAAATGCTATGAGGACCCCACTGTATCTCTTATTCTTCCTTTCACTTAGACATTACCTAAACAGGAAGAAATTCTGAAAACCAGGTCCTTCCAAAGCCCTTTCAAAATTACACAGACACAGGAACTAGAGTCCAGACAGTTGAGGCTAACTGAAGCCACTGTGCCAGAAGCCTCAGACCTTTCCTGTAATGGTGGCCCTGTGACCACCCGGCCACAAAGGCAAATCTTGGTAGTTTCTTCCCAGCTGGAGGCCAAGCTTCATTCCAGCACTGTTTTCACAAAACTCACAGAACCAAAAGCAGTAGTGCCCAGCCGCCTGGTGACCACCTGAGACTGCTCCACAGTCGCCTACACCTACCTGCTTTAGTGGAAGTATGTGTGTGTATGAGAGAGTGTGAATATGTATGTGTGTGTATGAGTGTGTGTGTGTGTGTGTGTGTGTGTGTGTGTATGTAAGAACGTGTGAGTGCGTGTGTGTACTTAACTGAGGTACTGATGGACAGTGTGAGACACATGTTGTCAGTGAACTAACACAAATCCTTTCCCCTTATCAGATTTGGCACTGGTCCGTTCGATCTACTCTTTCCAGCCCAGGATAAGCTCTTCTATGCTCAGGGGTATGGCGACATGCTTAGCACTCAGAGCTAACCGACTTGTTTGGCTAGATGTTGGCAGTAAAAGCTACCCATGGAATCTTATTACTGTGATTACATGGCCTCATGTGAGATATATGGATAGAGTTCCCTACCCCTTTTAAGATTTAGTTTTGTTTTGCATTTTTAATAATGTGTGTGTGTAGGGGCATGGGTATAGGGTGTGTGTATGTCTGTATTGATGCCTGTGGAGGTTAAAGGCAAAAGGTTAAAGATAAAAGGTAAAAGGTGCCTCTGGGCTATCTGACCTTGGTGCCAGGAACAGAACCTGGGTCCTCTGGAAGAGCAAGACATGTTCGTAACCACTGGGCCATCAGCTCTCCAGAGCCCTGTTCCCCAAAGCCCAATCATAACAACTTAACCCTTGACTCACCTTTACCCCACTAGTTTTCCCCACTGGTTTCCTTTGGTCACTTTGGCAAGGCTGGGCCAAATTTTTTTGATAAGCATCTCATAAAGGAAGACAAACACATTACACACTATGACCATATGTCATTTTATCAACTATACAGAAAGGCAAAAAAAGTATAAAATGATTCAAAAATAAAAGTTTTCATAAAACATTTTGTCATAACTGGTATATGTCCATGAGATAACTTTACCACACCAATCCAGTTATGGAGCCTTGTCCCAACTGATATATCTATAGCATGACTATACATTTAAATTTTAATTAGTTTAATTTAATTGTTGCACAGGCAACAAATCCAATTGAAATGTGCTATAAGTAAAGTACCCACTGGTACAAAACACAAAAAAACAACATAAGGCTGCAAATGTGGCTCAGTTGTTAGTGTTTGTGTCCCACACAGTAGGTTCAAGGTTCTATCCCCAACACCATCAGAAGGGCGTGTGCTAGCACATGCTTGGGACCCCAGCACCTATAGAAGGGGGTGTGCTAGCCCATGCTTGGGACCCCAAAACGTGGAACATGGAGGTGGGAAGATCCGAAGTCTGAGGTAGCGCTTGGCTACAGGAGCATGATGCTGGCCTGTATAACTGAGACCTTTATTTAAAACAGAAAGTCAGGATGAATAGAATCATGTAGAATTCTCCACTGGATTTTAGACTGTTTTCTTGTTAAAACACCACTTTTGGTATACTTAAATTATATATATATATATGTATATATGTATACATATATATATATATCTCACATACATAAGAGGATCTGTCAGAGAATCTCACAGGTCACAGCACTCCATGTACTATTTAGAAGAGGACCATGCTGGTAATTTTTCAAAAGACATTAAAAACTCACCACGGATACTCTTAATTGTGGTGACCTATAAGTCTATGCTTCAGTCTTAGAAAAGAAGGCAGGTGTATCTGCAGATTGTAAAGTCAGGCTAAATTGTTGTTTGGGCCATTAAATTATTCTTGCTTCTCCCCAACTCCCTTCAAATTATAGCTTCCCTAACATTTTAGGGTGTAATCAACTTGAGACTTATACAGAGATTTTAGCGAGGTCTTGGGACCAGAGGAGAGATGATCCAAATTGTCACCTATTCTTTATGACTGAAAGAGTGGCCACAGAAACAGCAATGGCAAAGGAACTTAAAAGGAGGAGAGAGAATGGTCATTTTCAAATGAAAAACAAAAAACAACTTTAAGTCAAAACATGAAGGCCTGAAATACATACTGCCTTTGGTAAAATAAATCTTTTATTATCCACCTTCCTACCAAAGAAGTCAGTGTACACAGAACTGATAAATAGCAAGTGTGGTGAGACACAGCCCACTATCTGCAAAGCATTTGCCAGTCAGGACTGAGGCTGAGGAAACAGAAAGGATTAAGCAGAAATCAAAGACCGCCAAGCTCCAATGTGTCTAATTAGCATAACAAAAGACACAGCCACAATCTTTCAGCAGCGGGCCACACATCTCATTAAAGAAGGCTGAATAGCAATTATTCTCTCCAGCCATCCTTCCTTTTCCTTGCTTCTAGGCTTAGCTCTGGGAGACCCTGAGACCTGAGCTGGAGAGCCTCTGCTTTGTTAGCGACGCATCCAGGCAGTAAGGGGGAAATCCCACTCGCAGGACCAGACACCTGCATCTCTCAGTCTTCTCTGCTGGGGTAATGGATCTTCTTTAAGCACAAACAAGTCCTGCTATCCATCTGATCAGACTCTACTGAGAGATGTTCTTGTTGACTTAACAAAACAAGACCCCAAACTAAATCCCAACCCCCTTAAAGGTCTGTATGGAAAGAAAATGCCACCTATGTGTTTCTCTTCACCCATTCTAGCTATTCCTTTTCAATGCTACACCCCTGTCTGAGACATAATGAAACGAAATTGAAATCCTACCAAATTCTGTTGCAACCTGTAATTAGCTGGGTGCACATGTGCACGCACACATCCTGCAATTTAAATGAGAGTAGCTTGGTTCAGACCTAGTCTCCGTGCTTCCTTTGGATGACAGACAAGTGTGAAAATACATGAAATTCAACATAGGGAGGCAGGGCTTGTGGACAGGGGACTTTTTTGCACACATTTAAACGAAGAATAAAAGATCCTACATAACCAAAGAAGCAAACACACTTATTTCTCGAGAGTGACTGCTGAGAAAAACAAAAGTCTCACTGATTTCTAATATTCATCTTCTGGGGTGAGGACTGAGACGGGAGAGGAACAGAAACGTGACAGTCATTTACGCTAAGCAATCTTCAGTTCTGAGCCCTGCTTTTTGATCAGTAATGCCCTTTTCAAAAGGAAATTTGGTGCGAGGGTTCTTTGATTTTTTTTCCCTCCTTTCCCATAATGGCTTCAGCTGCCAAACACAATATTGCATTGTGGACCAAAGCCAAATCTAGCCAGGTCTGTGGGCTCTCTAGGAAAGCTGTTTATCACAGATGCAGACAGGAGCCTCTGCTGCAGCTCCCAGGACAGCACGGGGAAAGCCAGCCAACTGGCTGGACCGGCTGGGAAAGCCTAGGCAGTATGTCTGGGTCTTCCAAACTTCTCTAAGACTACTGTATGGCAGGCACCAGCAGACACTGGGACTACTGAAGCCAGGCTGAAAGTCGGGCCAGACATTCTAATGCTATAATACTTTGTGTGAGACCGTATATAGTTAAAGTAACCTTTGGAGAACACTTAAATCCTAAAACGCCTTCTCTGTTCGGTAAAGGACTTGGGATTCAAGAGTTGTGCCTGTGGCATACATCCTAACCAGGACTAGGCCCACCCATGCCAGCTCCCTGTGTCCTCCTGATGCTCCAGCACACCAGGTGCTGTGAAAGTCCCTGTTGCCCTAAAGTTACAGAAAGTCAGACCTTTCCTTTCTCCTAGTGATTGGTGTGAGACTCTTCGGGGAGACTGCCTGGGGTCTACATATAAACACTACTTTCTGAAGAGGCCCATCAGCCTCCGCCCACCATTCCTCTGGTGGTGGCTATCCTTGCCCTCTCTTACTCCAACCCTTAATGAAGTTTCTCTCCGGGTTTTAAAAGGAAGCCTTCGTGAGGCCCTATCTTTTTCAGACTGCACACACTGTATCGTTTCCATCCAGTGCACTTCCTCCTGCCTGGAGATTCAGCCAGGTCTTGAGATGTTCTCATCCTCTTAGCAAGGGAATGACACGTGCTAGACTCCTGTGCAAACCAAGCATGCTGTTGTGATTCTTCTCACATGCCAAGTTAGTCTTTCTTGACATTTCACACTGGGGGCACAGCAGGAATTTTTTTTTTTTGATTCCCCAATGACTCTCAATCCTGTTTAAGAGATCAAGATTATTATAGAAATATTTATTTATATGGTGATTTAAAGCTTTGACTCAAATATGCAATAACATACTATGAATGGTAGCTTGTTCTCACTTTAAAGTCCATTCACAGTTCATTTCTAAGTTATGTCTGGAACTCTCAATGTGAACTCTGACCCTGATAGGAGAAGAAGCTAAGGACCCTCAGGAGGGAAGGTCTTTTACTGTGGATTTTGTCTAGGAGCCGAAAACTTGACTTCAAGTGACAAAGCTGAAATTGCCTACAGGGACTGTGCAGAGATTTCTGAAGCAATCTCAAAGGACAATGTTGGAGACCATCTCTGCTTCCTTTCTTGCAGTCAGCATGTTAGTGGCCCTTTCTTATCCCAGGCAACATGTGGCAACAGGGTTGGTCCTGCATGCTACCTGGGAACCCCTCTTGGGATTCTGAGTCTCATTAATAATTTAAGACCATATTTACAAGAAAGCTCAAGGACAATTTTGTCAGAATTGAAAAGAAAAAACTTCCAGGTACACAAGCTGTAAGTGTTGGCAGCTGCCTAGAGGAGAAAGACATTGAGGAGGAAAAGACAAAGCCACGACCTCTGTAAGCAGGCACATGGTGAACAAGCAGCCCCATGCAGGTTTCCAGAGAAAGAGTAAAACAGACCAAAGGACCAGAGAAAGCATATGTAGGCTCCAGCCAGCAGACAGAGACAGGTAGACAGAAAAGAAGGGGAAAAAAGTTTTGTCATTCTGAGTTAGGACTCAGAAAGGTGGAGAGACCTAACAGTATTCACAGTGTCTCTTTTATGACTGCACAAAGAACAAGGATTCTGGGCAGGAAGAGTACCTGATCTTAGTAAAGGGATGATTATTCCTCCTGTCTCTTTAGTGTGACTAAAGGCCAATCAGCCTTTCTGAGGCAGTCCCTTTCTTAGGTGATGGACCAGCCCAACTGGATTAACTCCTAGGTGAGGAGAAGAGGGCATGTAGACTCTTCTTTTGACCAAAAGGTAATAGCTTTCCCTTAATTGTCCCATACCACTACAATAATAAAAGGATAATGAAAGAATGGACAGAAGAAACTTTTACTTTCTGAACTGTATTATTAGAATAATTATGTGCCCTGTGTCTTGAGTTGCTTTCATATTAACAGGCTGACATGATGGAGGACGAGTCTATCTTATGAGAGCTGATAGCACTGGGCTGCCCTCTAGGTAGCACCACAGCTAAAGACTTCATGTAAGTCAAAGAGAGAAGCTCAAGAACTTCATGTGAGTAATCAAACTTCTCATGAACCTTTCATTTACTATGCAAATGTAGCTCTGTGAACAGAAACATTTATTGCAGTATTCTCTGTCTGTCTGTCTGTGAATTTGATACAAGGTTTCATGTAGCTCAGGTAAGCTGTAATCCTGCTGTGTAGCTGAAGAAGGTTTTGAACTTCTGCTCTTACTGCCTTAACTTCCCAAGTGATGTGATTACAGGTATGTTACACACTACAGTACCAATTATAACATACTTACGGTAGCTATGTTATTGCTGGGTGTCTTTTAAGAAACGAGTCATGAGATTGTTCTAAGTAGAATGAAGTTAACTATGCATAGGGCCTTTTTGAATTTCCTGCCTCAAGATGGTAGAAAGGTTGTGAACGTAACATGGGAGGAAGGGATGTGTGACTAGGGAGATGGCTCAGTGGGTAAGGTGAGGACCCCCATTCAGATCCCCAGCAACCCCATAAAAAGCCAGGTGGAATAATTTTGTAAGTCTCAGGGTTAGCAGAGACAGGAAGATCCCTGCCAGCCAATCAAGCCCATCAGTGAGCTTCAGGGAAGTGAGAGACCCTGACCAAAAAAAACCAAGGTGGACATTAAATGAGAAAGACCCTGGCCTCTGCAAGTGCACACAGGCTGCATGAACCTAAGTACAGGTGCACACACTCACATGATGGACTGGGATGTAGTTCAGTAGGTAAAGTATTTGTCTAGTACATATAGACACATATGTACTATATGCACACGAACATGCCTTCGATCCCAGGACCACATAAAACTTCTTGTGGCACAAGCCTGACATTCTAATATTCTTGTAGAAGTGACAGGACGGTCAGCAGTTCAAGGCCATCCTTAACTAGTGAGCGAGTTAGAGGCCAGCCTGGATGGAGTACATGAGGCCCAGCTTTCCTGTGAGTTTGCTTATTTATTTATTTTTAGCATCATATTAATATGCCACTCTAGATTATGTCTCAACATGATAGCTAGCAGAGTGAAGGGTTCCAGGAAGGATTGGGCTCCTGGATATGAAGGGCAGATCAGCATCTTGGGTAGGCACGTGGGGTCCTACTGAAGACCAGCTATGAAAAGCTAAGTTTGCCCCAGTTAGAAGCCATGGCTCAGAAAGACTGCCAAAGTAAGACTAAATATGTTTAATGGGGGCAGGGGAGGAAAAGGGAGTATTTTCAATACTGATAAATCTATAATTAATTTTAAAGGAGTTATTGGAAAAATGAATTATGTTGGGAAAGAAAAAGATCCCAGAAACAATTCCTTTCGTTTGTAAAACACAATCCGGTGCCTGCCTGAAAGAGTTAAGGCTGTGTGTGCAATATAAATATTTATTATTCTTCTTTCAAAAGGATAAGAAGAATTTCCTCTGCACGCATGAATTTCAGATGGCCAAGCAAACATGCAGATATGGCCCAGACCCATCATCTTAATGAGGATGTGGTAATGATAATGATTTTTCCCCTGACCTGCTTATATGTGATCAAAACCTAGAGGTTTTGATTTTATTCTAAGCCATGCACAGGCCCAGGGACGGATAATGCTGTTGGAAGCATATGAGCCGGGTGACGGGAGTATCAGCGAGGGCTTAAAGTGGGCCCAGGGTGAAAGATTCATTAAAAGTGATAAACAGATAGGCCTTGTCTAATGCTTGCCATTGCATATTCAACATAGCATGGCAGTGACGATGCATTCTAACTGTATTTTTAAGAGTGCTGCCAGGTTTTAATTACAGATTAAACAGTTATTTGAAAATGAGTACTTCTTCATTAATAAACCAAAACCATAATAATAAACAATACTTCGTTCCTAAACAGTACACCTGATAGCATGAAGTTTTTTTTTTTTTTTCATCTTTATTAACTTGGGTATTTCTTATTTACATTTCGATTGTTATTCCCTTTCCCGGTTTCCAGGCCAACATCCCCCTAAGCCCTCCCCCTCCCCTTCTATATGGGTGTTCCCCTCCCCATCCTCCCCCCATTACCACCCTCCCCTCAACAATCACATTCACTGGGGGTTCAGTCTTAGCAGGACCCAGGACTTCCCCTTCCACTGGTGCTCTTATTAGGATATTCATTGCTACCTATGAGGTTGGAGCCCAGGGTCAGTCCATGTATAGTCTTTGGGTAGTGGCTTAGTCCCTGGAAGCTCTGGTTGCTTGGCATTGTTGTTCATATGGGGTCTCGAGCCCCTTCAAGCTCTTCCAGTCCTTTCTCTGATTCCTTCAACGGGGGTCCCATTCTCAGTTCAGTGGTTTGCTGCTGGCATTCGCCTATGTGTTTGCTGTATTCTGGCTGTGTCTCTCAGGAGAGATCTACATCCGGCTCCTGTCGGCCTGCCCTTCTTTGCTTCATCCATCTTGTCTAATTGGGTGGCTGTATATGCATGGGCCACATGTGGGGCAGGCTCTGAATGGGTGTTCCTTCTGTCTCTGTTTTAATCTTTGCCTCTCTACTCCCTGCCAAGGGTATTCTTGTTCCCCTTTTAAAGAAGGAGTGAAGCATTCACATTTTGATCATCCGTCTTGAGTTTCATTTGTTCTAGTCATCTAGGGTAATTCAAGCATTTGGGCTAATAGCCACTTATCAGTGAGTGCATACCATGTGTGTTTCTCTGTGATTGGGTTACCTCACTCAGGATGATATTTTCCAGTTCCCTCCATTTGCCTATGAATTTCATAAAGTCATTGTTTTTGATAGCTGAGTAATATTCCATTGTGTAGATGTACCACATTTTCTGTATCCATTCCTCTGTTGAAGGGCATGTGGGTTCTTTCCAGCTTCTGGCTATTATAAATAAGGCTGCGATGAACATAGTAGAGCAGATAGCACCAAGTTTAAGAGCAGTGCATGCAGTGGTCCCCTGGTAGGAAAAACAGCCTACGTGATTGTAAGCAAGCTAATCGCCACCCATCTCGCACTGCTGTGTGTGGGGGGAACTGCGTCTCTTCTTCACACCGGTCTCTCTCTCTCTCGCTGGAGTGAACTCGGCTGCTAGGCTTGGCAGAGGCCACCTTTACCTTGAGTCATCCTGCTGGCCCTACCTTGAACATTTTTGAGAGAAATAAACATCCAAGATAAAAGCACACAACTATATTTTTTTCCATTTGTCCACCAGTGTTTGAAACAATGCCTCTGTCACAGCAATTCGCAGTATTTCCTGACTGGTGAATCAGCCTTTAGTGGGTATGTGGTTCTGTCTGAAGCTGTACCAAGGAACATCAATATTCTGAAAAGTCTCTAACTTGGACTCTACCCAGTGCTATCTTTTCCCATAGAGGCTTTACCTCTGTAACTTTCAGTAAGGGCCACAGACAATGTCCATCTTTCAGTTAATGCCTACAGTAGAGGGGGGCTGAAATAACCACCTTATCCACGAAGCTCTCGAGGTTTCAGTTTCACATCCCCCTTTGCTGCTTGCACCTCACAGAAACAGCTCCAAGCATCTCTGCGGAAGGCAACTGTGGGAGAGACCCCGCCCAGGCACCCAGTCCCCTGCAGATGCTTTCAGCATCCCATAGGCATTCTCTTTTTTGCTACTTCTGTAGGTGTCTAGAGCAACATAGAAGACAAGAACAAAGACATTGCAATAACCACTAACGGCACACATCAAAATCCTATCAGCTCGGGCAAGCCTAAAATGACGGGGAATGAAAGGAGGAATTCCAACATCATTCCCTAATTAGCTGAGAAAAGTAATTAAAATAGCTTATTAAAGATCTATGCACAGTTCTGTACTTAGGGCTAGATTATAGTACCAAATAGAGAACGGCACATGTCAAAATGCTGACTAGGAAAACTGTTCCAGTGAGATCTCTGTATCAAGCTGTGCTTCTATCATGAAGAAAGGGAGACTGGCCACCTTACATCTTTACAGTTCTGGATACACTGACATCTAAAATCCAGGCGGAGAAGCTGCCTAGGGCCTTCCTACTGTGTTATACCATTGGAGGAAGTGGACAGGCACAGAGACAGCTCTGTGTAAATGTTTAATACCACTCACTCACAGACTTCTGTGCTGAATACTGTGCTGTTTAGGGAGGCTAAGGAAGCATTAGGACGTGGGGCTCAGCTGAAGGACTTGGGGTGCTGGACTGTGTGTTATGGTGGTTTACGGTCTCACTTAGCTTCATTTCTAACCTATTCTTTCTCTTGGTATGCCAAGATGTACACAAGCAGCCTCATGCTCCTGCCGTCCTGACTTCTCTGCCATGACGTACTTCCTAGTCAGAATATCCTCCGCCTAGGCCTCAGAGAAAAGATGAGAGTGATACTGCCAAACATGTATTCTGTGCTCCTTAGGCTGTGACCGCATTCCTGACAAATATGCCTGTGAAATCATGCTGTCTTGTTCAGAGACCAAGAAGACTCGTGGTGGGCTGGAACCATTCCCAGTACTGCCTACCCTGCTGGAATTACACCCTGATATGGCAGAAGCAACATGTGACCTGAGCAGAGTCAGGCGAGGTGCAAGCCCTGCTGGGCTGGGCTGGGCTGATCCTCTCCATACATATATCAAATATATGGAGAACCAGTTCCATCAATGCATGCAAGCCTGTCTGTATGTATGTGGTGTGTGTGTGTGTGTGTGTGTGTGTGTGTGTGTGTGTGTGTGTGAAAGAGAGAGACAGAGAAGAGTGAGGCAGAAGAGAAATTGTTTCAGTATGTATGTAGCTCTGGCTGGCCTAGAACTTACAATGTAGACTAGGATGACCTTGAACTCAAAGAGCTCCACCTGCCTCTATCTCCCAAGTGCTGAGATGAAAGCCATGTAGTACCTCGCTCAGCTAGCACCATCTCTTATCACACTGGCAGCTGCTAGGTAGAGCCAGGTGGTTGGTTTACATACCACGTTAATTGTGTCAAACGGCTGATTGGCCACGGTTGCTGGGACACTGATGTCGTGTTGTAACTGGAAAGGTACCTTTTCAGTTTTTTTTTTTTAAATAAAACAAACTCCTCAAACTCTGGTTCTAATATTAGTAATGTTCACAAAAATATTCTTACACACTACATTTGTACATAGAAAAATTCCACAGCCAGGGATTAGAGAGATGGCTCAGGGGTTAAGAGCACTGCCTGTTCTCAGGGGATCGGTTTACTTCCCAGTACCTATGAAATAGCTTACAACCATTTTAGATTTCAGCTCCAAGGGATCTGACGCCCTCTTCTGGCCTTTGATTTTACGCATACACAGACAAACATGAATGTGTATAGATACAGAGACACATACACAAAAATAATAATACATCTTTTTTAAAAACCCACAAACAAATGCTTACACCTCAAATGGTTCTCTTATTGTATGTTCTCCAGTGAAGTTACTTTTATATTTCACCTAAACATACATGTCAAGAAAGACTTCCATTTAATGTGTTCACTTAGCATATAATGACAGTAAGTGTTTTATTAATATAACAAGATTGGTGTTCAACACCACTTCGACCTGGAGGCCCGAAGACACTGTGTCCCAGAGTGTCCCCCTGTTCCCATAGCTGGTAGGTGACAACTATTCACCCTCTCACTCTGTAGTCCGGCTCTAGAGCCTGAGCTTCCACACCATGTTACAGCCTCAAGTTTAAAGTCAAGTTAGGGTTATAAAGAAACATTGCAAATGCGCAATTAATCCTGGAAACATGATCAGTACAAATAGCTGGTGAGAGCTTAAAATGATTTTTTTATTATTAGATGACCTTTTCTAAACCAATATGAAATATTCATGTTAAGAGATAAATATCAAGTGACACCTTGACAGCCACCAAGGGATCAAAGCCACAGCATGGTTAAGATGGTGACTTTTATACTCATTCATTTATTAGTAATTTAAATCTGCCTGGTCTCAAAAGGTGGATAAACTGGTATACACTATTAAGCACACACACCATGTAGCCTTTGAAAACGAAAACCAGAGAAGAAATCTGTGGAGAAAAGCAGACACTGGCTGTACTATTAACCTGGGCTAGACCTACATCTAAGTTAGGCCCATGCAGCTGCTCAAGAACGTCAATGTCACATCGATGGGCTCCATCCTTTCAACAAGGACACAGAAAGCCAGTGAGTGAGAAAAATTGACCTCTAATCCTAAATAATTTAGCCAGCCGATGATTCAGTCAGCAGACCTATTTTATCATCTCTGCCTCGGTAAGCATTTTGTATGAAGAGCTGCCCAAGATATGTCAAAACGGAACACTAAAATATATTGCTACTTCGAAGTGTTTCTGGCCGGCACCAGCACTGTAGCTGCCATCTCAGGGGGCCATCATTAATGGTCAACCGAATTAACACTCTCCTAATGGGGTTCTCTACCCTAGTTTACGTCTCTCTGATCATTTTCCATAATCCATCCAAGAAGATATTTTAGAAGCTCGAGTCTGGCCATGGTATGCTTCTACTTAAAGCCCCACAACGGCTCCCTGTGCGCACGGAGGAAAGCCCAGCACTCTATGCTGGCGCATGGCCTCTGCTTCAGTTTTCATCTGAGTGCACACGAGGTCAGATGATGAAGATGTTATAATTTATTTAACAACTTTCCTATTAAAAGACACCTGGCTTGCTGCCAGTTTTTGACTATTAGCAGTAACAGCGCATGCCTCTTTGGATTTGTGGGCGAACATTTATCTAGGTGGGGAATTATCAGGAGGAAAGCGTGTTTCAGCATAACTGCTTTCTACAGCGGCTGTGCCAACTTATTCCTTTCTAGACAGTTTACAGCACTTTCTTTTTTTTTTACAACAACAGTATATAGTATCAATTTAAAAAATACCACAGCCCCACACACAACCACAGTCTCTGCTGACATAAAAGGTCAAGTTTTTGTTATAATTTTTATGTATTTTGACTTTGCCTATTTTTCTGCTGAGTTACAATGACGGAATTCCTCCTATGCTGTGTATCCCTAACGGCATCCTGTTATTTCTTATATAAAGTCTGTACTGCTTTGTACTAAAATTTAACAAAAGCCTCACTGGCTTTTTGATGAAGACTATCAAGTCTACAGAATCATGTGAGGACTTTGATATTGCCATAATCCAGTCTTACCCAGGGATAGACTTAAGCTTTATAATTTCATTTATGTATCATTTAAATTTTTAGATAATTATCACCTTTTATCATAAAGGTGCATATTTCTCTTTTCCCCCTCTACATTCATGTTAGTGTACTTGTGGGTGCATGTGTGAGGGTGCATGTGTGTGAGAGCCAGGTATACATGTTGAGGCAACTTGGGGGAGTAAATTTTTTCCTCCCAGCATGTGCATTCCAAAGGTTGAGCTTAGGTCATCTGGCTTTTCTGTAATCACTTCATCACTGAGCCACCATGCCTTTTCCTCTTTCTTTTTCACATATTTCTAGGGTATCTGCTTACTTAGGGCCTGTTACCTTCAGCATACCTGATCTTCTCCACTTCTTTTCTTTAGATTAACCTTTTAGTTGCTTTTTCCCCTAAAGGGACCTCATATCTGGATTACACTCATTTGTTTTACAAATAATTCTCTTGGACTTCCTGTAATTGTTATGTTTATATCTGTAAAGTATATTAGATTAAAAGTTTCTTTTTTTTTTTTTTTTGGTTCTTTTTTTCGGAGCTGGGGACCGAACCCAGGGCCTTGCGCTTCCTAGGTAAGCGCTCTACCACTGAGCTAAATCCCCAGCCCCTAGATTAAAAGTTTCAAGATGAAAACTATTCCCATTACTTCCCTGCCACTTTCCCAATACAGAGCACAGAACTTATTGTATATTGAGACAATAAACAATAACTTTTGAAAATTCATCTGTGGGGTATATATGTATATGCACATGCTGACATTTGACCTCTATATAACACACACACACACACACACACACACACACACACACACACACACACACACACACACACAGGCGCGCGTGCGCACCATAAAGTATATAGGTTGTAGGCAATTTGAAGGGGTCAGTGTATCCTACCATGCGGGTTCCAAGGATCAAACTGAGGCCATCAGGCTGGCAGCCAGTGTTTTACTCATGGATCCATCTTGCCAGCCCAGAAAGAGATTTAAAATATTGATGCAGGAACTTCCTTTTACATTTTGTAAAGAAGAAAAGAATGTAAAGAATAAAAAAAGGCCACAATTAATGATACAAATGAAGGAACTAAAGACAGATGTGGTCTTCCTTGTGATCTCAGGAGGCAGAGACAGACGGCTTGTTGTGAGTGTCATGGTTGGTGGGCTCCAGAGTGAGTTCTATGCCAGCCTAAACTACAGAGTGACTCCATCTCTTTGCAAAAGCTGAAGGCGTCCTAAAGTCCATAACAATCACATGGAAGCCAACACCTCCACCAACCCCAACCCTAACAACCCCAACCCTAACAACCCCAACCCTAACAACCCCAACCCTAACAACCCCAACCCTAACAACCCCAACCCTAACAACCCCAACCCTAACAACCCCAACCCTAACAACCCCAACCCTAACAACCCCAACCCTAACAACCCCAACCCTAACAACCCCAACCCTAACAACCCCAACCCTAACAACCCCAACCCTAACAACCCCAACCCTAACAACCCCAACCCTAACAACCCCAACCCTAACAACCCCAACCCTAACAACCCCAACCCTAACAACCCCAACCCTAACAACCCCAACCCTAACAACCCCAACCCTAACAACCCCAACCCTAACAACCCCAACCCTAACAACCCCAACCCTAACAACCCCAACCCTAACAACCCCAACCCTAACAACCCCAACCCTAACAACCCCAACCCTAACAACCCCAACCCTAACAACCCCAACCCTAACAACCCCAACCCTAACAACCCCAACCCTAACAACCCCAACCCTAACAACCCCAACCCTAACAACCCCAACCCTAACAACCCCAACCCTAACAACCCCAACCCTAACAACCCCAACCCTAACAACCCCAACCCTAACAACCCCAACCCTAACAACCCCAACCCTAACAACCCCAACCCTAACAACCCCAACCCTAACAACCCCAACCCTAACAACCCCAACCCTAACAACCCCAACCCTAACAACCCCAACCCTAACAACCCCAACCCTAACAACCCCAACCCTAACAACCCCAACCCTAACAACCCCAACCCTAACAACCCCAACCCTAACAATCCCAACCCTAACAACCCCAACCCTAACAACCCCAACCCTAACAACCCCAACCCTAACAACCCCAACCCTAACAACCCCAACCCTAACAAGTCTATCTTGGTGCTTTCATCCTGTGAACTCCAGCAGGCAGATTCCACAGTAGCTCATCTTCTTGTCTCTACATGCACACACATAAACACATACACACCCACATGTTCATCAGACTAGCATAACCATCAGTAGGTTTGTTGACATTCTATAGGATAAAGGGAAAGTGTTTTTTAAAGACCCCAAGTTTATGATTTATGCCTACGAGTGAGAGAAACAATGTACTGGTGAAGAGAGCTTTGACCGGATTGATGCAAGTCTTCAGTAGGTTTGTCCACTCACAGTAATTCTTTTCATGAGAAGAACATTGCACAATGGTCTAATTCTATTCTCTCTTTAATGCCCAATGTGTAGGCCACCTTCTTTGCCTCTGCCACATTACTTTCATCTGGATAAAAAACCACACCAAGCAGGTCTAGTTTCTCTAAATAAGCAGCCTCTTCCTTGCCTCTTATTGAGTTTCCCAAAAGTTTTCTCAAGCACAGACTCTGTCTTGTAGTCTACTGGGTACACTCAAATTAAGTTAGCTCCTGTCTTGGGCAGAAAAGAGCCTACTTATAACTGTTTCAATAAAAAAAAGATATTTAGAAATAGGACAAAGGGAAAGTGGGAAAAAGAGAAGCAAAGACAGAGGATGAATATCAACCTTTGTTGGTTTTAAGATTAATATTTTACCTGAAAGAAAACTGATAAAAGTCTGCTATTAACATGGTCTGTGAGTATCACAGTACATTAACCATTGTTTTTTACAGTTCTTTGAGACTACATTAGTTTTTAAAATATGCTTGTTAGACCTTAGAAACACATGGTGTGCTTTTATTTTGAAATTGCCCCTTCTAAATTTTCCCAACAGACGTGCATTTCATGATGATTTGGAAGATAATAGTTCTATGGGAGTAACTCCATACAAAATCTGTGGCTATCAGCTAGGCATTAAAGGCAATCCCACTAAAGAACCAAACTGATTTCCCTGTAGCTTCCATGTTACCTGCGAACATTTGCCCAAGTGGGTCATCGTTCTAGGCCAGTGCAGAATCTTTGAGGTGTTTTCAATGGGCATGGTTCTCATGACTCATATATTTGAATTCTTGGTTCCCAGTTAGTGGAGTGTTTAGGAAGGATTAGGACATTTGGTCTTGTTGGAGGAAGTGTGTCACTGGGGTATGTTTGGAGGTGTTAAAAGTCCAAGCCAGGCCCAGTCTGTCTGTCTGTCATTTGCCTGTGTCTGTCTGCCTGTCTGTCTCTGTCTATCTCTTGCTTTGTCTACTGCTCGTGTATCAGATGTAAGTTTTCAACTACTCTACAGTGTCATGCCTGCTTGCCTGCTGCCATGTTTCTCACCATGATGGTCGTAGATAGACTCAACCTCAGAAACTCCAAGGAGCCCCTAATTAAAGCTTTCACTTTAAGTTGCTCTGGTCATGGTGTCTCTTCACAGCAATACAACAGTCACTAAGACAGCTCTCGTAACTATTCCATATTCCATCTCAACCTGATCTCAAATTCCCTTTCTGTGCAGTAGTGATGAACCAGTCACAGCACTGGTCATTCAGGCATGGGTCTTGGCAGCAGGAGGAGACTAGCAGCCTGGTATTGATTAAGATGGTCTCCACTCTGGCATAAAGAAGGGCTGGTGTGATCAAGTCCATTTCACTGTGGTTACACTGATCTACAAGACTTTTTATTTTGTACTTTGAGCTTCCTGCAGGTAACTAATTGTAGTTATGGCTACAGGTAGGATATACCCTAAGAACACTTCCACACCCTTCCTGATTGGTTACAGGGCCAGTCTCTGCAAGCACTGGGTCAGTAACAGCATTCCTATGAGCTCATGACTGCCATGGCTGTGCCACAGCTAGAAGATGCTATTCTGCAAGGGCTACACCACTATGCTTAGCATGTTAGATAGAATCTCTGCTTTGCTCAGGCTCTCCCCACATTTCTCTTTTATAGCCTTAAAACTGGCTAGAACATTTTCTTTACAAAGTCTGAATCTAATACTCTGGAAACCTTTAATTGTCCCCTTTGTCTACTACACAGTGAAGTCCAACCATCATCTATGTCCCTACATTTCTGACTACTCCATAACCTTATATGTGATATCTCCCTTATGACAATACAGAAGCACATGCAGCTCTCAACACGGTTAACCCCGATACAACTGTCCCCCACATCTAATGTGTCCGCTTGATTCCAAGTAGCAGAAAGTAAGATCCAGGCATGTTGGCACACATCTGCAATCCCAGTATTCAGGAGGTGACTGCAGGAGAATCATTAGGAATTGGAGGCTAGCCTCATCTATATAGCAATTTAGAGGTCAGTCTGGTCTACAGTGACTTTGTCTTTGAAACACAGGAAAACAAGCAAATGGAGGAAGCAGACTCTACCGAGGACTGTTCTATGGAGCCCATATGTGACACAGGTAACGGAACATGCGCAAGGCTCAAAAGGACACTAAGAAGCACCTCTTCTATCATCTGTTTCAACCGTGTGCACAGAAGAATTAACTTACTTCTCAATGGCCACAAAGTAAATGGAAGGGCCAGTGGATGGATGCAGGGTCTCCTATTACACCCATCTTCCACCTGAAGACTCAGACTGTCAGGCTATGTATGGCTTCCTTTGGCAAAGTTCCCTAGTGAACCCTGATCTAGAGGTCAGACACCCCCTCATTCAGCACACTCACAGCATGCTGGGCGCTCTTCTGCTGTCATCCAGCGTGGCTTCCCTACGGTCCTGATGATGGAGGAGAGCAGTGACTATGGGCCTGGGACCTCAGCATGTGCTCTGTGCTCTGGTATGGCCAGGACTTAGTGCAATGAACTTAAAAGTGTGTTTCAAAGGAAAGTGCTGCCGCCTTCAGCCATTCACTGTGCTAGCTTCTGCTCAGGGCTCTGCAATGGGTCTGGTTAATATGTCCCTCAACTCAAAGCAAAACAAAGGAGACGGTGATCCATATCTGTGATAGCTTAGTAGACCTGCTCTCAGGAGTACAAATAATGCTATTTTTCTATTCACTATCCAATGCTTCTTTATTCTTTACAATCGCAACTTAGAACTTGACAGTGTCCTTTCTGTTGTTACTTTCCTTTCCAGGTTTACATCAGTGTATATTCGCTGTGTGTGGTACATGCACATACAGACACATCACATAATTAGAGTGTGCTTTCTATTATCACATTCCCCACTTCTGTTAGACCCCCTCATTTCACTTCCACTTAGATGCATATACACATAGGAACTGTGTATGCATCCACACAACATATAAGAACTGCAAATGACAGGAAACCTATTTGTGTGAGATTGACTTAATTCTCTTACTGATTATCTCCAGTTGTATCTATTCCCCAGCAAATGGCATAACTGTTCTTTATAGCTGAGAGGAAAGAAAAAAAAATGCCTCAGTTTTCTTTTTTATAGAACGGCATAAGAACTTGCACTTAGGAAAGCTGGGCAGTACAGATATTGGTGACATCAGGAGTGGTGTGATTGGGTAGAAATCTTTAGAGAATACAATCATTTCAATACGATTGTCCTGAACAGGGCATGTAAGTAAAGTCATACTATGTATATGACATATATAGCATATGACATATACAATAACATATACTATGGACAGATCAGGCAAAGCCAGGCAGCTTCTCAATTCACTGGGCAGCCAGTTTAGCCTACCCCAGAGCGGCCCCCCTTCCCCCTCCCCAACGAGAGATTCTATCTCAGTAACAGGTGGATAATGCCTGAGGAAGCACGACATCAGAAGCCGTCTGCTGGCCTCCACAGGTGCACAAGTGCACACTCCCCATATGCATGTGTACTTGTATTCACATATCAATATGCACATGAACACAAAATTGCAAACAAACAAGCTAAGGTGTGTTCTGAACCTATGATGATGAGAAAGACCGATTTTCGCTATGGTGCTATAAGGCTTGGTGACAGCAGGAAACAAAGCACAAAGCTTCTTTGCAGTCACACAGGCATGGGCTGTGGCGGCACCAAGTTGGTGGTGGGGTTGGAAATTCAAAGTTCAGTGGCTAGTAATAGTGGCTTTCTTTACAGTGGAGACAGACATTCCCACACCCCCAAGCCAGGGTAAAGCCCCAGAAGACAGAGGGCACTCAACCTCAACTTAAGTACAGGCGAGTTTTGGTCTCCCTTTCCAATGCCAAGCTTCTGGGTGTAGACAGTGATATCACTAATGTCTTTGCCCTTCCTGAGCAGTTTCAGGCAGAAATGTGTTTGAGCCAACTTAGTGTTAGGATAGTGAGTGGCAGGAGACACTGGTCCAGAGGGAAAATGGGGTCAGGGGAGGCCTTTGTGTACTAAGCCGAGGCCCCAGCTTGCTACAGATCAGGGTGGCTACCATGGGGTGGTAAGGGTGGGGCTGATCAGGCTAAACTCTGTTCTAGTTCAATCTAAGCTTCCTAATGTTTTAGATTCTAAACTTTTTTTTTTTTTGGTTCTTTTTTTTTTTTTTTTGGAGCTGGGGACCGAACCCAGGGCCTTGCGCTTCCTAGGCAAGCGCTCTACCACTGAGCTAATTCCCCAACCCAATGTTTTAGATTCTAAACATGACTAAAACTAAAGAAAAAAATGTTCCAAAATCAGGTTCTTCTGTAAGGATTCCACTTTTTACTTCATAAACAAGGACAATTAAAATTTTTTAATGTCGAAGAGACAGGAGGGGCGGAGAGAAGCCACAGTGGAGAGAAGACGTTAAGATTCCACTCTGTGCATTTACAGGCTGTTTTGAATGTTCTTAAGGGATGGATGTAGATAGGGCTTTGCATGTTTAGGTGGGCAATTATATCTTATCAATTGGATCAAAAATATTTAGTGTCTAGTGTCACAATCATGCCACAACAGCGATTCTGATGGAGAGCATATCTGTCTGTCCGTCCGTCCGTCCATCCATCCATCCATCCATCTATCCATCCATCCATCTATCTATCCCATCCATCCATCCATCCATCCAACCATCATCCATCAGTTTGTCTGACAGGGTCCCATGTAGCCAAGGTTAGTCTTAAAATTGCTATGTAGTAAGAGAAGGTGGTCTTGAATTTCTGATCTTGTCTCTACCTCCCAAGTGGTATTACAGGCCTGGGCTACCATAGATAGCTAGAAAACCCTATTAAAGGATCAATTTAAATGGACTATATTGTAGTGTGTGTATGTGTGTGTTTATGTGTGTTGGGGAGTATTGTGTGTTTTAAATTATGCCTGCAGATTGGCAAAAACATCCTTCGGGACAAGCATTCAATGGAGCAGTAATTAGGAACAAGGGAATAAATCATTCTGGGACCATAATTAAGCCAGAGCTGGAAGGACAATACTAGGGGTAGGGAATCTAGTTAATAATGAGGATAACAGCATCATTTTAAGAACACAAAGCGTATGAAAGATCAATTCTGCACTTCCTCCTGGCTGTTTTTTGTTATTTGTTAAGTTAAAATATAACTTAACAAATATCTATATTGTAGTTCAGGAGTCTTTACAGAATTAGGAATTTTGAGTAGTTAGCAAGACAACCTTGAGGACAAATAGAATTCACTAGGTAGAAAAAGAAAAATTGGGAAAATAAAGAAAAGGTGACTTGAAATGAAGACTTTCTAGCCCACTGGCTCTTAACCTTCCTAATGCCTCAACACTGTAATACAGTTCCTCATATTGTGGTGGCTCCCCAACCATAAAGTTATTTTGTTGCTACTTTATAACTGTAATTTTGCTACTGTAACAAATCACAATGTAAATATCTGAAATGTAGGATATCTGATATGCATCCCCAAAGGGGTTATGACCCACAGGTTGAGAAGCACTGTTCTAGACTATTCCCTCTCCAAACCACAGCGGCCACAACCCGGCATTAGCAGGGTCTGATCAAGAGACTAAGCAGCTGAGCTAAAGTGAGGAGCAATGGAAGTGAGGCCCTGCACTGCTGAGAGCCAGGCAGAGTCGTGTGTAAAGCAGTCTCAGGGAGAGCCGAAGAGCAGCTACCCCAGTTATGGCGTGTCTACCTATCCATCCCAGTCACTGTTTGAAGAAGCAGTATTGAGCTGGGCTTTTGTAAGAGGCAGAAAGGGCACTTACTTACCAGCCTGAGACATGGGCGTGAAGTAAAGGTCAGATTGTGTGTTGGGAAACAGACATTTTATTCTCATCCTGTCCTTTGAGTGTGTGACAACAATGACAAAGCAGACTGACATAGTGTGGTTCAGACATTAGAGCAGGTTCTTCAGGGTAAGCAAGACATAAGGACATAAGGACATAAGGACAGGGAGGCTGAGGCTGGCCACACCAGGGGCTTCTGGTGCCTCTATTAAGGGAAATGCTCATTTTATGATCCTAGTAGATTATGATTTTATGGAAGATAAGGAACCAACAAGGAAGGAAGACGTCAGCCATATTGCTGGTCTCTGTGTCCCCAGTACAGTATGTTTGGGAGCTTAATTCCCAGTGCAGGAAGGTGGGAGGTGTTCTGGCCATGGAGCTCCACCCTCACAAAGCACTGATGCCTCTTATAGAGGTTAGAGCTGTGAATTTGTCCTCTTGTATTCTTGCCCTTTGCCATCTACCATGAGATGAAATAACATAAAACACACTTATTTAAAGGGAACCTTCTGACCCTGGGCTTGCTAGCCTCTAAAACTGTAAGAAAAAACCTTACGTCTTTTTTTAAATGAATTAACCAACTTAGGGTGTTTTGGTAATAGCACAAAATAGACTAACATATATCCAATCTGTTGTCCTGACAGACACACAATTGTTCTCCACATTTTGGGGAGAAAACAATTGTTTGTGTGTGTGTGTGTGTACACATATATGTGTACGTACCTGTGGAAGCCAGAGGCAGATGTCAAGTGTCCTCTATGACATTCTACTTCACTAGGTAATTCACTTAAAAATACCATGTAGCTGAGTATTTGCCAGCGTGCTTAGGTATGTGCAGACACATACACATGTGTGTGAATGCACATACAGGCTAGTGGTTAGGTCTCTTCTCTGTTACTCGTCTTTATACACTGAGGCAGGGTCTAGCATGGAACCTGGAACTTGCTGATTGGATGCTCTGGCTGTTGGCCTTGGGGAGTTCCATCTCCATCTGCCCAGGGTTAGGATTACAGTGGGCTACCATGCTGGTTTAGCTTTAATGGGCTGCTAGTGCCCAAACTTGGTTCTTTGGGCTGCTGTGACGACTGCTTTCCTTTTGAACCGTCTCCTCAGCTTTCTACCTGAGACAGTTTGTTGACTGTCTTGATTGGCTGGCCATAAGCCTCAGACACTCTCCTGGCCTAGCATCCTAGCAATGGACTAAGGCAACACTGGTAAAAGTGACCAGCATTTTTTGTGGGCAAGAATTTTGCTGATCCCTAGTCCAAGAATATTTTTATAGTGATGTTATCACTATATGAATTCAGAAAAAAGATCCAAACAATAAAAGATGTCTTCACCAATATTTTGGAAAACACTTGAAGGAAAAAAAGGACTAGGAAGGAATCCAGTGTAAGCAGAAGACAGTGTTCAGCATTACAACCCACTCTAGGGTCTCTACAGAGCTCTGGACTGGCCTCAGTGTATTTCTTGTGACAGGAGTGAGACTGAATCTTAAAGTAAGGCTCAAACTGCCTTTGTGAATTAGAGTCACTCACATTTCTAGAGTTGACACAATCTTCCTTTCCTGTTAAGGCACAGCTCAGCCTTGAGACTCGACTTCCCGCAGTGAACACAGTCTCAGGGAAATACCAGCACCGAGGAACTGCAGCAGTAACCTGTCTGCGCTCCTGCAAAAGCCTCAGAGTGGGAGCCTTGACACCTGCAGTCAGCTCCGGGATAATGAAACGGCCCTTTGGATTTTCCATCCGAATCTGTTTTTCCTTTGCACAGAGACTGAACTTCCTTCCAAACGTGTCTCTCACTAGGAAATGACAACAATTATGAGCCCTCTGAGATTTAAAATCTGAAACCCGAATTATCAAGCCTTAATAAAAGCCTAATAAATTCCTTTCTGTGTTATGTCTGCTTAATTACTCCGAGCCCATCAGGGAGCAGTGCAGAGTTGGAGTTTTTATGTCAGCTTTACAGAAGAGTGGATGCTGAGGGTTTTTTTTTTTTGAAATTAAAATTTTATGTTCATATTTAAAGCACATATATTAAAGCATTACATGTCTGAAGTGTAGGTCACTGCTATAAACATATCACGTGTATAAATTCCCTTAATAGACACGATACATTTTTTTCTCAAAAGTGAAGCATTCTTAACTTCACTCTGGTTGAAATGGTGGATACATTGTACCCGTGAGAACTACGTTTAACATTGTCAATAGCGTAGCGGTGATTTAGTTATATCTGCTGCTGCTTATAAACAGGGAGCAGGAATTTTAATTTTACTGTGGCAATTTAATCTTATGCAATATTTTCAGTGAAAAGAGCAAGGAAGCCTTGTGCAGTACAGAGGGGAGGCAGGTTTCACCAGGAAGACGAGGGACATGCTTGTGCAGAGTGCTTGTCCCTGGACATCATCTTCCTGGATCCCAACACCCATCTGCTTCCGCTCCCTTTCCCTTTGCCCTCTCTCTCCCGTTCCTCTTTCCTCCTCCTTCCCTTCCTTCTTTGCACTGAAGGTTCGACCTAAGGTGGCCTCCTGCATGTTAAACCAGCAGGTCCTCCACCACGGGTTACAGCACAGCCAGTCTACTTCCCGGGCAGGCCAGGCACTGTCAGCTAAACTGTATGTGCTCACAGCTTAGACTACATCATGTCCCTCCCCGTCGAGGGCAGTCACGATGGAAACGGAGCTGGCTGCCAGGAGTACCAGCAAGCCTCAGAGGGTTCTGCTGCTGAAACTTAACATTTTCACACTGGGTTCTAAGAGGAGCTGGACACTACTTGCGGGACTTTTAATAACAGCCAAACTAAATGTGAGTGACCCAAGATCATGAAAGCACAATAGGCCTGGGGCACTGTGGACTGGTTATGCACATCTTCTCGACATACACGATATGAACCCTGTCAGGCTGCACTGTCAAGATCGTCCTCAAAAGTGAGGAAGGCACAATCTTCCCTTGCCTTTTGGTGTTTTTGGAAAAGGTCCACTCTGTATCCTGAACTGACCTGGAGCTAAGCAGACTGGCCTCACAGACTACCTCAGCCCCCCAAGTGTTAGGATTAAAGATGTGCACTACCGTGTCTGGATTTCTCGTGCCTCTTTAGAAAACTACATCTTAACTTCATCTATGATGGAAGCAGGGGAAGGCAGGACTCTCAAACAGGCTCCGACACAGTAGTTTACATTTGAAGGCCAAGTTTCAAGGGCAGACCAAGGACAGGAGATGTGATCTCAACAAAGTATTACTCAGGTCAAGTAGGCTTCTCTCCTTGTAGCTATCGGTGGGAACCAGGGTAAATGAGGACATGCTTTCAGAAAAACCAAGCATCATCTCTTCGTTTACTCTTTTGTTTTCATAGAAACAAGACAACTTTCACATATAACGGCCCACCCCACCATTCCGACACTTGCACTGTGCAGCTACTGCATGTTAGATTAGGCATGGTCTCTGTCCTTCTGGAGTTTATCCTGTATGGAGGGAGATGAAGAGCTATCAAATCAGTACGTAAATATTAAGTAGTGCTATACATTGAATTCTAAATAATTCCCAATCTCATGCTGAAAGTCAGCCCATGGTGTTATGGGGATTTTAGTAGGTGGGGCCTGGTTGAAGGGCGTAGGTCATTGGCCCACCCTGGAAGGGTGTATTAAGAACTGAGCCTCCTCTTTCTGGCCACCATGAGTTGAGCAGTTCTTTACCACACTCCTCTACCATGACTGTCTTACCACAGATCCAAAATAACCAGGGCAAATCACCACACTCATCTCTTAAACTAAGCAAACATAACTTTCCTTTCTTTTATCACAGTTTCATCATAGCGAGGGAAGGAAAGTGGAAAGACACTGCTGTGCACAGAGGAGTGTGGCAGTCAGGAAGAGTGCAGAGTGAGCTGCTCTGAGCAGGACAGGAAGGTCAGAGAAAGGTTCTCTGAGGCAGCTTCAGAGATGAAGTCTAATGGTGTCTAGAAGTCACCAGGCAGGATGAGCCTTTCAGGCAGAGGCTGTCCATCAACAGTACCTGGGGACTAAAGGTACTTGCTTACTGGTAAGAGGTTCTTGGCTGGGGAACAGCTACCCACTGACCAGTCTGAGAACTGACGCCTGGGGAATCAGAACTTTGGGCATGTCTGTGAAGGCATTCCTAGAAAGGATAACTGGGGGTGGTATGTGTGTGTGCATGTGAGTGTGTATGTTCCCCTAATCTGGTGTTACCATCCCAAGAGCTAAGTCCTGGGATGAGTAAAAGAGAAAAAGGGGAAAGCCAGTTGGGAGCTGGCATTTGCCTTCTTTTCATTACTAGTCTCCAGAGATGTGAGCAGCCGTGTGCCACAAACTTCTGTCACCAAAGAGGTGCCTGCTGCCAGGTCTTCCCAACCGGGATGGCCTTATCTGGAAATCATGAGATAAAATAAACCTCTTCTTCAAACTGTTTATTGTTGGGCACTTGGTCATGGTGACAGGAAAAGCAGCTGATACAAGAGGGGACAACTAAGGGGACCTATCGATCAGGAGGTCACAAATAGTGCCAGTATCACCAGGAGCTTTTCACTACGGTAGCTTCCTTTTCACCAGAACAAGAAGGTGGCTCGTATCTGGAAATGCATTTATTACTCTCAATTCTTCCACACTCATTTTCAAGAACACTTCAGAAATGACCTTTATGATAAGATATAGAGGTTACTTAAAACTATTTTTTAAAAGTTAAGAAGAAAAGAGTTGCAAGACCTTGATTAAGGCATTAGGTAAACAATTACCAAGTGTGCTGACAATGATCAAAGCAGATATATTTGAAACATCAGTTGTCATAACAAATCTGCATAACGGAAAGCCACACTATGTATAATTAGGTATATAATTACAAATAGGTAAAACTAAAAATATATAATTAGTTCATATGTTTCCAAATGAAAAAATGACAGAAATTGAAAACAATAAGTTGTAATTTCATGCTAATGTTTGGTTATTCCAGGATGAATTTTAAAGGATGAAGTATCTCTCCTTATCTCAATTATAGTTCTCAGATTAGTGAACACTTGCTTGTCGGCAGTGATGGAATTGACAGGAAGCTGCCGTGTTTACACTGCTGCTCTATGGACTCCATCACACAATACTAGACTTGTGGATACTCAGGAGTAGAGGAATGGATGTGTACAGGAAACTAAAGCTGTTCACAGCACAGAATGCCTTTCTGTGGCTTGGAGTCACACGGCAGGGTTTAAAGCCACCATGTCAAGCTCCAGCGAGGATGCTGACCAGTGCATGCTCCATTATCTGGTTCACAGTCTTCCCAGAGCTTGTCTGAGTAGCCTCCAATCCTGAGTAGAGTGCAAGCAGACCGGGTCCCTGCAGAGGCCGGAAGCTGAAGGCAATGGAACCAAGGGCTCCTGCCATGGAGGTGGAGGACAGAACAGGCTGAAATACAGAAGTAGGAGCAGGATGATCACAGCATGGGTCTGTAAGTATCATCGGGTTCCAAGTTTAGTTTGGGACAGGAAATAAGGAAGAAGAGAGAGAATTTCCTGTCCTGGCTGTGGCAGGCAGGGATGTATGAAACTGGAGACAGAAGCCTGCAGTGCACATGGAGGATCCAGTTCAGTCAGTCATACATGTAAGTGAAGGTATATACGGGATTTACACAGAGGTTTTGTGTAGTGTGCATACCTCTGACAAACACATGTCAAACATAATGCTTACACATATTATAACATATAACGGGTCTTGTGGCCGACAATACACGATGACAAACCCAAAGGAAAAATGACTTGGCAAGGGTATGATGGAAGATCAGATGACCGATGCTAAGCTTGCCTAGTGTCACACTGTTTGCCACTGCTACACACAAAACATCCCCTTCCCAAATGACCGACGTTAAGCTTGTTTAGTGTTACATTGTTTGCCACTGCTACACACAAAACATTTCCTGCCCAAATGAGCAGACATAGATTTTGACTGTGAAGATTAAATTCACAACAGAAGGATGTTGCTTGTGGAGTAAGAAGTGAAATCGCAGTTCCTCTGGGTACATCCAGGTGCTTGGCCAGTTTTCCACAATGATGCTAGGGGATGTGCTTGCCTTTCTCAGGGACTGATTGCCACAAGGCCACTTCAGGTGACAGATCAACGCCAGCAAACATAAGTAACACTCCTGATCCAAGCAAGCAGTTTGCTTTTATGGTTGGTGTTTTTGACTTACCAATTTCTATTGCTTAAGGCTATTCCCTATCAGGAAAGAACACAAAGCCCACCCCTAGAAACAATCACAATGCAAACAAGGTATCTATACCAGCCTGTGGTCTTGTCAGTTTATAGTACTGTAACTCTTGGAAGAACTCCTTCCAGAACAAGGCCAACAATACACATACCTGCCTTGCTCCCAGGTGAGTTGGGTCTATTGGCACCTAAGAATCCAACCTTAAAAGTGCTCGGTGGCCATGACTAAAAACAGCCAGCCCGTGCTGTATTCTCAACTGTGCATACTTCTCCATTCCACATGGCCTAATTCTGAGCCATTTGCCCCACAAAAACGTATCAAGAAGCTTTCCTTTCCCCGCTTTTTACAAGAGGAATTAATGTCCACTTTAAAAATTTCCAACAAGATTTTCTTTTAGAAAATCAACAAGATAGACAAACCCTTAGCCAAACTGAACGGCACAGAGATAGTATCCAATTAACAAAATCAGGAATAAAAAGGAAGGCATAACAAAATCCAAGGGGAGGGGGAGCCTTACTTCAAAAGCCACAAAATTGGAAAATCTAAATGAAATGAATGGTTTCCTAGACAGATACCAATTACCAAGATGAAATCAAGATCACATAAACTATCTAAACAGTCCTATAAACTTTAAGAAAACAGGGGCAGTCATTAAAAGTCTTCCAACCACAAAAAAAAAAAAAAAAAAAAAAAAAAAAGGGCCAGATGGTATTAGCATAAAATTCTACAAGATTTTCAAAGAAAAGCTAATACCAATAGTCCTCAGATTGTTACACAGAATGGAAAGAGAAGGAACACTGCTAAATTCATTCTATGAGGCCACAGGATACCTAAACCACTCAAAGACTTAACAAAGAAAGAGAATTTCAGACTAACTTCTCTTACGCACATCAATGCTAAAATACTCTATAAAAATTTCACAAAATGAATCTAAGAACACATCAAAAACATCATTAACTGGTGCTCAGCAGCACACTAGCAGCAGGTCCCCTGCGGTCCAGTCACTGCCTGGACCTGAAGAGACCCGGTCAACAGTTCTCTGCACCCAAATCCCGTGCAAGGGAGAGCTTCAGAGGGGGAGACACGCCTGACAAGCCAGAAGAGACTACACTCTGCCCACATTTCTCTCTCTCTCTCTCTCTCTCTCTCTCTTTTAAAATTTTATATATTTACCTTTATTAACTTGGGTATTTCTTATTTACATATCGATTGTTATTCCCCTTCCCGGTTTCATGGCCAACATCCCCCTAAGTCCTCCTCCTCCGCTTCTGTATGGGTGTTCCCCTCCCCATCCTCCCCCAATTACCACCCTCCCCCACAATAATCACATTCACTGGGGGTACACTCTTGGCAGGACCAAGGGCTTCCCCTTCCACTAGTGCTATTACTAGGCTATTCATTGCTACCTATGAGGTTGGAGCCCAGGGTCAGTCCATATATAGTCTTTGGATAGTGTCTGCCCACATTTCTGACTCTGGAGGAAAACACCGAACGCCATCTGGAACCCGGGTGCAGGAGGGCCCCGGGTAAAGGTGGCGCAGGGCCTCCTGGTTGCCACCCTCATGGAGAGCTCAAAAGCAGCCTCCCACAAGCAACTTGAGCTGCAGGACCACAGGTAAGACCAACTTTTCTGTTCCAAGCGACCTGCCTGGTGGACTCAGGACACAGGCCCACAGGAACAGCTGAAGACCAGTAGACAGGACTACACGCCCAAAAGCAGAACACTCTGTTCCCATAACTGGCTGAAAGAAAACAGGAAAACAGGTCTACAGTACTCCTGACACACAGGCCTATATGACAGTCTAGCCACTCTCAGAAATAGCAGAACAAGGTAACACCAGAGACAACCTGATGGCGAGAGGCAAGCTCAGGAACCCAATCAACAGAAACCAAGACTACATGGCATCATCGGAGCCCAATTCTCCCACCAAAGCAAACGCTGAATATCCAAACGCACCAGAAAAGCAAGATCTTTATTTAAAGTCACATTTGATCATGATGATGGAGGACTTCAAGAAAGACATAAAGAACTCCTTTGGAGAAACGGAGGAAATCATAAATAAACAAGTAGAAGCCTATAGAGAGGAATCACAAAAATCCCTGAAAGAATTCCAGGAAAAAACAATCAAACAGGTGAAGGAATTAAAAATGGAAATAGAAGCAATAAAGAAAGCACAAAGGGAAACAACCCTGGATATAGAAAACCAAAGGAAGAGAAAAGGAGCCATAGATACAAGCATCACCAACAGAATACAAGAGATAGAAGAGAGAATCTCAGGAGAAGAAGAAGACACAATGGTCAAAGATAATGTAAAATGGAAAAAGCTACTGGTCCAAAACATACAGGAAATCCAGGACTCAGTGAGAAGATCAAACCTAAGGATAATAGGTATAGAAGAGAGTGAAGACTCACAGCTCAAAGGACCAGTAAATATCTACAACAAAATCATAGAAGAAAACTTCCTAACCTAAAGAAAGAGATGCCCATAAACGTACAAGAAGCCTACAGAACTCCAAATAGATTGGACCAGAAAAGAAACTCCACCCATCACATAATAGTCAAAACACCAAATGCACAAAACAAAGAAAGAATATTAAAAGCAGTAAGGGAAAAAGGTCAAGTAACATATAAAGGCAGACCTATCAGAATCACACCAGACTTCTCATCAGAGACTATAAAAGCCAGAAGATCCTGTACAGATGTCATACAGACCCTAAGAGAACATAAATGCCAGCCCAGGTTACTGTATCCTGAAAAACTCTCAATTAACATAGATGGAGAAACCAAGATGTTCCATGACAAAACCAATTTTACACAATATCTTTCTACGAATCCAGCCCTACAAAGGATAATAAATGGTAAAGCCCAACATAAGGAGGCAAGCTACCATAGAAAAAGCAAGAAATTAAGCATCTTGGCAACAAAACAAAGAGAAGAAAAGCACACAAACATAATCTCACATCCAAATGTGAATATAACAGGAAGCAATAATCACTATTCCTTAATATCTCTCAACATCAATGGTCTCAACTCCCCAATAAAAATACATAGATTAACAAACTGGATACCCAATGAGGACCTCGCATTCTGCTGCCTACAGGAAACACACCTCAGAGACAAAGACAGACACTACCTCAGAGGGAAAGGCTGGAAAACAACTTTCCAAGCAAATGGGCTGAAGAAGCAAGCTGGAGTAGCCATTCTAATATCGAATAAAATCGATTTTCAACTAAAAGTCATCAAAAAACATAAGGAAGGACACTTCATATTCATCAAAGGAAAAATCGAGCAAGATGAACTCTCAATCCTAAATATCTATGCTCTAAATACAAGGGCACCTACATATATAAAAGAAACCTTATAAGCTCAAAGCACACATTGAACCTCACACAATAACAGTAGGAGATTTCAACACCCCCTCTCATCAATGGGCAGATCATGGAAACAGAAATTAAACAGAGACATAGACAAAGAGAAGTCATGAGCCAAATGGACTTAACAGATATTTATAGAACATTCTATCCTAAAACAAAAGGATATCCTTCTTCTCACCACCTCATGGTACCTTCTCCAAAACTGACCATATATTTGGTCATAAAACAGGCCTCAACAAATACAGAAAGATAGAAATAATTCCATGCATCCTATCAGACCACCACGGGCTAAAGCTGGTCTTCAATAACAATAAGGGAAGAACGCCCACATATACATGGAAGTTGAATAATGCGCTATTTAACAATAACCTGGTCAAGGAAGAAATAAAGAAAGAAATTAAAGACTTCTTAGAATTTAATGAAAATGAAGGTACAACATACCCAAACTTATGAGACACAATGAAAGCTATGCTAAGAGGAAAACTCATAGCTCTAAGTGCCTGCAGAACGAAACAGGAGACAGCTTATGTCAGCAGCTTGACAGCACACCGAAAAGCTCTAGAACAAAAAGAAGCAAATACACCCAGGAGGAGTAGAAGGCAGGGAATAATCAAACTCAGAGCTGAAATCAACCAAGTAGAAACAAAAAAGACCATAGAAAGAATCAACAGAACCAAAAGTTGGTTCTATGAGAAAATCAACAAGATAGATAAACCCTTAGCGAGACTAATGAGAGGACACAGAGAGTATGTACAAATTAACAAAATCAGAAATGAAAAGGGAGACATAACTACAGAATCAGAGGAAATTAAAAAAATTATCAGATCCTACTACAAAAGCCTATATTCAACAAAACTTGAAAATCTGCAGGAAATGGACAATTTCCTAGACAGATACCAGGTACCAAAGTTAAATCAGGAACAGATAAACCATTTAAACAACCCCATAACTCCTGAAGAAATAGAAGCAGTCATTAAAGGTCTCCCAACCAAAAAGCCCAGGTCCAGAGGGGTTTAGTGCAGAATTCTATCAGACCTTCGTAGAAGACCTCATACCAATACTGTCCAAACTATTCCACAAAATTGAAACAGATGGAGCACTACCGAATTCCTTCTATGAAGCCACAATTACTCTTATACATAAACCACGCAAAGACCCAATAAAGAAATCGAACTCCAGACCAATTTTCCTATGAATATTGACGCAAAAATACTCAATAAAATTTTCGCAAACTGAATCCAAGCGCACATCAAAACGAACACCTATCATGAACGAGTACACTTCATCCTAGGGATGCAGGGATAGTTCAATATATGGAAATCCATCAAAGTAATCCACTATATAATCAACTCAAAGAATAAAACCTCATGATCATTTGATTAGATGCTAAGGAAGCATTTGACAAAATTCAACACCCCTTCATGATAAAAGTCCTGGAACGATCAGGAATTCAAAGTCCATACCTAAACACAGTAAAAGCAATAAACAGCAAATTAGTAGCTAACATTAAACAAAAAGGAGAGAAACTTGAAGAAATCCCCCTGAAATCAGGGATTAGACAAGGCTGCCCACTCTCTCCCTACTTATTCAATACAGTGCTCAAAGTCCTAGGCAGAGCGATTAGGCAACAAAAAGAGGTCAAAGGGACATAGATTGAAAAGGAAGAAGTCAAAATATCAGTATTTGCAGATGACATTATAGTATACTTAAGTGACCCCAAAAGTTCCACCAGAGAACTACTAAGCCTGATAAACAACTTCAGCAAAGTGGCTGGGTATAAAATTAACTCAAATAAATCAGTAGACTTCCTCTACACAAAAGAGAAACAAGCCAAGAAAGAAATTAGGGAAATGACACCCTTCATAATAGTCCCACATAATACAAAATACCACGGTGTGACTTTAACCAAGCAAGTGAAAGATCTGTATGATAAGAACTTCAAGCCTCTGAAGAAAGAAATTGAAGAAGACCTCAGAAGATGGAAAGATCTCCCATGCTCATGGATTGGCAGGATTAATATAGTAAAAATGGCCATTTTACCAAAAGCGATCTACAGATTCAATGCAATCCCCATCAAAATACCAGTCCAAGTCTTCAGAGAGTTAGAACAATTTGCAAACTCATCTGGAATAACAAAAAACCCAGGATAGCTAAAACTATCCTCAACAATAAAAGGACTTCCGGGGGAATAACTATCCCTGAACTCAAGCAGTATTACAGAGCAATAGTGATTAAAACTGCATGGTGTTGGTACAGAGACAGACAGATAGACCAGTGGAATAGAATTGAAGACCCAGAAATGAACCCACACACCTATGGTCACTTGATTTTTGACAAAGGAGCCAAAACCATCCAATGGAAAAAAGATAGCATTTTCAGCAAATGGTGCCGGTTCAACTGGAGGTCAACATGTAGAAGAATGCAGATAGATTCATGCTTATCACCCTGTACAAAGCTTAAGTCCAAGTGGATCAAGGACCTCCACATCAAAGCAGACACACTCAAACTAATAGAAGAAAAACTAGGGAAGCATCTCGAACATATGGGCACTGGAGAAAATTTCCTGAACAAAACACCAATGGTTTATGCTCTAAGATCAAGAATCGACAAATGGGATCTCATAAAAATGCAAAGCTTCTGTAAGGCAAAGGACACTGTGGTTAGGACAAAACGGCAACCAACAGATTGGGAAAAGATCTTTACCAATCCTACAACAGATAGAGGCCTTATATCCAAAATATACAAAGAACTCAAAAAGTTAGACCGCAGGGAGACAAATAACCCTATTAAAAATGGGGTTCAGAGCTAAACAAAGAATTCACAGCTGAGGAATGCCGAATGGCCGAGAAACACCTAAAGAAATGTTCAACATCTTTAGTCATAAGGGAAATGCAAATCAAAAGAACCCTGAGATTTCACCTCACACCAGTGAGAGTGGCTAAGATCAAAAACACAGGAGACAACAGATCCTGGCGAGGATGTGGAGAAAGAGGAACACTCCTCCATTGTTGGTGGGATTGCAGACTGGTACAACCATTCTGGAAATCAGTCTGTAGGTTCCTCAGAAAGTTGGACACTGAACTACCTGAGGACCCAGTTATACCTCTCTTGGGCATATACCCAAAACATGCCCCAACATATAACAAAGACACGTGCTTCACTATGTTCATAGTGTCCTTATTTATAGTAGCCAGAAGCTGGAAAGAACCCAGATGCCCTTCAACAGAGGAACGGATACAGAAAATGTGGTACATCTACACAATGGAATATTACTCAGCTATCAAAAACAATGACTTTATGAAATTCATAGGCAAATGGAGGGAACTGGAAAATATCATCCTGAGTGAGGTAACCCAATCACAGAAAAACACACATGGTATGCACTCATTGATAAGTGGCTATTAGCCCAAATGCTTGAATTACCCTAGATGCACAGAACACATGAAACTCAAGAAGGATGACCAAAATGCGAATGCTTCACTCCTTCTTTAAAAGGGGAACAAGAATACCCTTGGGAGGGAACAGGGAGGCAAAGTTTAGAACAGAGGCAGAAGGGACACCCATTCAGAGCCTGCCCCATATGTGGCCCATACATATACAGCCACCCAATTAGACAAGATGGATGAAGCAAAGAAGTGCAGGACGACAGGAACCGGATGTAGATCTCTCCTGAGAGACACACCCAGAATACAGCAAATACATAGGTGAATGCCAGCAGCAAACCACTGAACTGAGAACGGGACCCCAGTTGAAGGAATCAGAGAAAGGACTGGAAGAGCTTGAAGCGGCTTGAGACCCCATATGAACAACAATGCCAACCAACCAGAGCTTCCAGGAACTAAGCCACTACCCAAAGACTATACATGGACTGACGCTGGGCTCCAACCTCATTGGTAGCAATGAATAGCCTAGTAAGAGCACCAGTGGAAGGGGAAGCCCTTGGTCCTGCCAAGACTGAACCTCCAGTGAACGTGATTGTTGGTGGGAGGGTGGTAATGCGGGGAGGATGGAGACGGGAACACCCATATAGAAGGGGAGAGGGAGGGGTTTGAGGTTGTTGGCCTGGAAAATGGGAAGGGGTATAACAGTCGAAATGTAAATAAGAAATACTCAAGTTAATAAAGATGGAAAAAAAACATCATTAACCATGATCAAGTAGACTTCATACCAGAGAGACTGAGATGGTTCAATATACTAAAATTCATCAATGTAATCCACCATATAAACTGAAAGAAAAAAAATCACATGATTATCTCATTAGATATTGAAAAAGCCTTTGACAAAAATCCAATACCCCTTCATGTTGAAAGTCTTAGAAAGATCATGGATACAAGGTGTATAGCTAAACATAATAAAAGCAATATATAGCAGGGCAATGTCAACATAAAATTAAATGGAGAGAATCTTAAAGCAATCCTACTAAAACTACGGACAAGACAAAGCTGCCGAACCTCTCCCTATCTATTCAATATAGTACTTGAAGCTCTAGCTAGAGCAATCAGACAACAAAAGGAGAACAAGGAGATAGAAATTGGAAAGGAAAGGAAGAAGTCACAGTATCATGATTTGTGGATATGCTGGTATACATAAGTGTCTCCCAAAATTCCAACACAATTTTTTTTAAACAGACCTTGAAAGAGGAATTCTCAACTTCATGTGGAAGAACAAAAAGCCCAGGATAGGTAAAACAATCCTGAACAATGAAAGAACTTCTGGAAAAATCACCATTCCTGACCTCAAGCTGTACTACAGAGCGACAGTGATTAAAACAAACAAACAAACAAACAAACCAGTCAACTAACCAAACAACCAACCAAAATGCATGGTACTGGTATAGAAACAGATAGGTTGATCAATAGAATCAAATCAAAGACATAGAAATAAACCATCACACCTATGGACAGTTTATTTTTGACAAAGAAGCCAATCATACAATGGAAAACAAAACAATACAAAAAAGATCTTCAACGAATGCTGCTTGTCTAACTGGAGAGCTGCAATATAGAGGAATGCAAATAGATCCATATTTATCATCCTGCACAAAACTCAAGTCCAAGTGTCTCAAAGACCTCAACATAAAACCTGATGCACTAAATCTAATAGAAGAGAAAGTGGGAAATAGCCTTGAACACCTTGGTATAGGAAACAATTTCCTGAACAGAACACTGATGGCTCAGGCTCTAAGATCAACAATTGACAAATGGGACTTCATGAAACTGAAAAGCTTGTGTAAAAACAAAGTACACCACCATCAGGACAAAATTACAGCCTACAGATTGGAAAAAAAAATCTTCCCTAGTCCTGTATCTGACAGGGCTAATATCTAGAACACAGAATGGACAGAAGAAGTAAGACTCCAACAAACCAAACAACCCAACTTAAAGATGGGATACAGAGCCAGAGAGAATTATCCACAGAGGAATTGCGAATGGCTGCGAAGCACTTAACAAAATGTTTTTCCTTTCTTAGTCATCAGGGACAAGGGAATCCAAACAATAGATTCTACTACAGAGGTACAGAGAGGGCCGGAGGAGGAAACTGAATGGATACCTAAATGGATATTTGCACTTTCCAGGGGTTGGGGACATCTGTAGAAAGTGCCAGAGACCTGGGATGGGGGAGGCTCCCAGGAGTCAGTGTGAGGGACCTTAGCTGAGATATAGCAGTGGTGATAGGGAACTTAAATAGACCACCTCTTGTTGCCACACAGGATCCTCAGTGGAGGGATAAAGATACACGAAGCTTTCCACCCCAAATCTGTCCTATCTACAAGAAGTGCAGGGACAAAGGTGGAACAGAGACTGGGGGAATGGCCAATCAATAACCAGCCCGAAATAGAAACTCCACAGAAAGACCAACAGAATCAACTAACCTGGACCCTTGGGAGTTCTCAGAGACTGAGGCCCCTAGCACATATGTAGCAGATGTGCAGCGCTGTCTCCATGTGGTTGTCCCTTAAGCTGTGGCCTGTCTGTGGAATCCATTTCCCACCTAAGCTGCCTTGTCTGGTCTCAGTGGGAGATGATGGGCCCGAACCTTCAGAGGCTTCATGCGCTAGGGTGGGGGATACCCAGGGAGGGGTATTTCTCCACCATCTCAAAAGAGACATGGAGGGGGAGGGAAGGAAGGACTCTCTGAGGGGGTGGGGAACCTAAGGAGTGAAAATTGCAAAGACACAGGCATAAAAAAGAAAGCAAGATCACCTGTGTTTATATATAACTTCTGCTAACATCATGCTATGTTATTTACCAGTCTTGGTTTTTCTAAGTATATGTATACTATTATTTTGATAAAATTGATATCACACATATAGGCTATAACAGTACAGTTTTTGACAAGTCAATAAAAATTCCTTATCATTATGACATGGTTAATTGGCCACCTGGCCCTGTGTTATAAATCGTGGTATATGTAACTTATCACCTACTGCCCACTTAGGCGGCTCCATTTGATTCTTATCAACAGTTCTGTGATGAACAGCCTGCAGACTCATGTTTACTTGGCCAAGACTTACTTTATAATATATTCCTTAGCACATGTGGCTAGCTTTGATTTGCCCTTCTTACGGTTTATGAAATTTCTTTCCCAGCAGACTAATTACGAATGCATGGGAAATGGGTCTCTTGAACATAATGAATAATCACCAAACTGCACAATGACTTATAAGTGAATTAACGAATTCATTTAACACATCCTCATTAACCTTCTACACGTGCTAGGGACAGGGGATCCAGCAGGCAGGCTGTTCCCTGCTCTGAGAGCTCTTCCTGTCTCCAGGGAAGGGTGACCATAGCTTGTGCAGGAGGAAGAAATGTGTGTGTGTGTGTGTGTGTGTGTGTGTGTGTGTGTGTGTGTGTGTGTGTGTGTGTGTGTGTTGGGGATTGACAGGAGGAACGTCCAGCTGGGCTCTGCCTGGCCTTCCTTACAGTAACTTCTCCCTCTTTCTCATCCTTCTGGACACTAGACTCCCAATCCCCACATTTCCTATTTCTATTTCTAGCTTGAGCTGAAGTAAAACAGTCTTTCATTTTACCCTTCCACCTAGAAAAAGAATTGCTATTGATTGATAACAATTTCTTAACATACTGCCCCCTTAACACAAACACTGATTACAGAGTAAACAATTTTGGAAGATATTAAGTTTAAAAAAATGATTTAGTTTTCTAAGTATTTTTTTTAAATCTGATATTCAATGTTTTCTAATGTATGAGTATTGAAATTATAATATTTTCCATGACTAATTTTAATTTCAAAACTGGCCAGAAGTGAATGACTTAAATATTTTTTAATTGGAAACGATCAAAACCAGCTATTATATTCTAAATTAACTTCATCACTCTTGAATTTTAATATTTTACACGGTGTAGCACTTGACCACCAGTGAAGGTGAAGCACTTTTACAGAATGATTTGCTTTTGTGCACTAGAGGCAAATGAACAGAGCCTTCCCCTGTAAGTACAGAGCTGCACTGTAACTGAGAATAAGACACAGACTTCCTTAAAAGAGCATGTGCAGAGGGATCTGCAAACACATCAAGACCTTCATAAAATTTTGGTCTCTGTAAATTCATGGTGACCCAGACTGAGCCAAAAACAAAACAAAACAAAAATAACAACAACAAAAGAACCAAAACCAAAAACAACAAAAAACCAACAAAAAACAAAAAAACAAGCCCCCCCCAAAACAAAAACAAACAAACAAAAAAACCCAAACCCACTAGCATAGGAGTGATGAATTAAAACTAAACTAATCTATTTGTTTACAGAGTACAGGCTGAATATCTTACATAAGAAATGAGGTTGGTAGAGATAGGGACTACTGAGCTAGTTTTGTCCCCTGATAATGAGCTTTGGTGCATTTTTCCTTTATATTCAGCTATAAATCAAGGCGGGTATGATGGAGTATGCCTTGCAATCCCAGTACAGTCTTCAGCACAGACAGGAAGAGGGAGGGGCCAGGCTGGGCTGTGTAAGGAAACACTGTCCTAAAGACGGAACATGTGTTTCCCATTAAGTTCTATCATACAGCTATCTCAGTTTATACAGAAATGTGTGTGTGATCTCGCTCCGATTATCCACCGAATGGATGCATATAAACACTTTCAACCTTCACTAGTATTACTAGTATTTAATCGCCAAGGAGAACCAGTAGGAAAAAGTACCTCATCATTTCTCTATGGAGAGGAGGAAGCGGAGGCGTGGAGCAGCAGAATGTCACCCACAGTGTGTAAGAGTCAGGGCTGAGGAGAGGAGGCAGGCAGGGGCGTCATGGTCCTCAGCTGTCCAGGGCTGCAAAGGGACAGGCTCCAACCTCCCACCTTGCCCTGTGAGGAAGAAACCAGTTCTCTTCCTTAAGTGATTTTGAGTATCTAGAGAACCTAGATCATTGTGGTCTGATCTTGTCCCTAATTTTTGCTCTTCTGATTTAAGTCCTGTGACTAAGTATACACAGGGAACAAAAACAACAAGAACAAACACCCAAAACCAAACTGCAAACATCTAAAGATAAATGTTGGCTATTCTTCATTCCTTCCCCTTTCTTATTTAAAATTTAAACACTGGATTTATTAATTTCTTTTCTGTGTGAGTGTTTTTTCACATATACATGTGCACCATATGTATGCTTGGTGCTCACCCACAGAGGTGAGAAGAGAGCCTCAGACCCCTTGGCACTAGTGTTAGGAAGAGTGGTGAACCATCATATAGGTGCTGGGAATCGAACCTGGGACCTCTGCAAGAACAAGTGCTCTCAATCTATAGGCCATCTCTCCAGCCCTGCTCGTTTTCTTATTTATGGTAAATTTACAAAAAAATTTATTGCAGAGCAGTTAGATCTATCTTTCACAGTCTGCTTCCTTCTGGTGGCCTCAGGTTCTAACTGTGCACTGAACCGTTTATTAGGGCTGCGTTCTAAGAAAAGCCAATTCCATTTCCAGGTGGAATTCTGCTGCTAGCTAGAGAACTATGCCCATACATAACGGGCATGCAACATGAGATGGTTGACAGAAAGCATTGCTTCTGAAGATTAATCAGCTGCTCCATAGAACAGATCTGAGCTATACTCACGCAAAGTTCAAATGACATTAAATCAATTCATTAAAGTCTTAAATAAATCCATATGTAAGGAATCACTTTTCCTTGTACTTCAGAATCCATGGTTATAAATGACAATGCTTAATGACAAAGAATTCACCACCTCCATCCCTGCCAATGAGGCTGTCAATACAGAAGACAAGTGTCAAAACAGTATCAGAAAAAACAGGTTAACAGTGTAATTGGGGGCATACACAAATTACTAAATCATATATATCTAATTCAGATAAATGTGAAATTTCAAAACATCACCTACATCTGAACCAGTGCATATGAATTATTCACATGGCTTTATATAGTAGGAGGACTAAAAAGAGATGAAAAGACTCGAATAAAGTGTAGAATGGGGGAAACAGCTCTCAAACTGCTCACTTCCTAAGTCAATTGGGTTCCAGTGTGCACATAAGTGGGCTGCAGTTTATGGTGGAACTGGGCATATGAAGAGGCCCTGATTTGGGGATACTTTTTGGCAATGGTCAGCAAAAATACAGGGAGACTGTTTATTGAGAAACAATCTTTGCCTTCAAAATGATTTTGCAGTAGAGCTTATGAGCTAGACACTCAGGGGTGAACGTGCTTGCCATGAAAGTACAAGAACCAGGGGTCAGATCCACAGTGCCCACTAAAGGCTAGGCAGGCAGGTTTGGGGACTGGCCAGCCATCCCAGTGCTCAGGAGTCAGAGACGAAATTCCCAGGGCAAGCTGGCTACGTATAGCAGCCAACTGCAGTCTGTGAATGTTCTATTTCAATAAATAAGGTGAATAGGACTGAAGAAGAACCCTGATATCAACTTTTGTCCTACACACACACACACACACACACACACACACACACACACACCCCAATTCTGTGGTGATTGCAGGAGGACACTAAGCATACTTCAGACACTCACAGAACATGATTTATCATTGGGGAAGTACATAAGTAAGTGTTGAGAATAAGAGTTACAGTTTCTATAGGCTGTAGGAGGAGTAAGTGCTTTGTGTGGTCTTGAGAGCTGGGATTTCCAAGCAGGGGACCTAGCTCAGTACTTGCCTAGTAAGTAGAGGCATTGGGTTTGATCCCTAGATCCTCCAAACTGAAATAAAATATCAGCTTATTAAGGAAGAGTGAAGACCGGCATTGTCGTAGGTGGTCCCTGACCTTGACTTGGTAAATGTTTGCTGAGTGAATGTTTGTTGAGGTAATAAACAGAGCAGGATACCTCCTAAGTAGTTTTGGCAGCTGAGAGCTGGTTAAGAGAACGGACTCTGGGGTTGCCTCTTGCTCCTTGGCTCCATGCCTGTGCCTACTGAGTGGCCAATTCATGGCTAGCAAATTAATGACAATTAGAAGACAGCAGGCTAAATTGAGACTATTACTAAACTCTGCCACCTGAAAGCAAAGGCAAGGTGTAAGACACACAGACTCCTGGGGGCAACTGGCAGAGGTCCAGCCAAGGCCTGACACAGATGACAGAAAAGAGGAACCTGGTTAAAGAAAAGCCATTCTGTGATAGCATGCCAGGGAGTTAAGGTTGGAGCAGTGAATTGGGAGTGAGCAAAGGAAAGAAGGGAAAAGGGCACAGGCGTCTTCCCCTTCTTGTTGTTTTTGAAGCCGAACTCCTTACTCTACAGCCCTTGCTGGTCTTAGACTTGCTATGTAGGCCGACCAGGCTGCTCCTGAATTCACAGATGTGTGCCTGTGTCTGCCTCTGCTGGGATCAAAGGCCCGTGAGAAGAAAATTATGTTAAGAGAGTGAGTCGATCATCTTCAGTAAAGGTTGTTACAAAAGTATGGAGTAAGCAGGACTTGGGCATTGAAAATGGCAGAGAAGAAGAGAAGCCCTCTGTCGTGGGGGGAGTGGCAGGTTGTGCAGAGCTGGGAAAGCCAGGGCAGATTTGATAGAAACTACGCTTTTCAAGCCAAGGTTTTAATTGCTCCATGGTTTTTATCAAGTACTGTGCTAGGCACTGCAGGAGAGTCAGAGAAAGGTAAGATATGGCTCCCATCCACCAAAAGTTAAATAACAACTCTGAGATATCTCAGGGTAGAATGTGAGAATGTGTATATATCTATATATCTATATCTATATCTATATCTATATCTATATCTATCTATCTATTTATCTATCTATCTATCTATCTATCTATCTATCTATCTATCTATCTATCTATAGAGAGAACTAGTTCTTTTCTATCTACCAATGGTCTCCTCCACTGTTTCTGATCCTTTTTAATATGAAGTCATTTTCTGTGTTCTATGCTGAGGATGACAGCAGATATTTGAGTTGTCTGCTTGTGGGAGAAGTTGGAGGTCCGAAGATCTGACGAACAAAACAGGTCAGGGGGCTTTTGGTTGAACCTAGGACCATCGTTTTTAGGTAGACAGTTTAGATTTTTGTTTCCAAGTGGGCCTTTTTGCCAGCAGGTGAGACCTGGGGCACAGACACGCAGTTTCTCGCACCTTGATGAGGGTCTGAGAGGGAGAGCAACACAGCAAGCCATCCTGCTCCTCTCCGGCCCATCCAGCTTTGCCAGAGTCTCTAGTGCTAGTAGGCAGCTGACAGCATGGATTTTTATTGAAGAAATGCTATGACATTTGTTTTAAATGTCACATTTCTCCCCCACAAACTAAAAATAGCTTGTCACCATACCCCTACCCCTAATAAAACTGTTGGCTTGGAAATGACATTGATAAGCAAAATGAAGCATATAACCTTTTCTCCCCTTTTCTATAAATGTTTTATTTATTCCCAAGTAACATTTTGTGTCTTTTGTTGGCTGAGATCAAAGGGACAGAGCAGTAAATTTTACTGTGCCAGTAGTCTCCTGCAGTATGGGACTGTCATTTTTACAGCACGTTTCAGCCAGGCACGGCTGTCATTTGAGTAGTGATCTACTGACTGACAGAAAATATCTGTAGAAATAATATGTGCTCTCATAGCCATGTGACATTTTATGAGCAGTTTGACTGTTTTCATTACTCTGATTTCAGTCTGCTGAGGAGGAAGTTGGAAAGCCTGTGATGGGCACATGCACAGTCTGCCAGGATGAAACCGACAGGACAACCTTGAAATTGGGCTGCTGCATTTAATAAAACCATGTGGCAATTATCTGAAAGCATTTTAAATAGTAAGTTGAATAAACTGCCTAATCTGATCAATTCTAAGGTCACCAGCCTTATTGATAAGTGTATGTGGCTAACTGACAGCCTAAGTCCACATTGCACAGCCATTATGGCAGCCTTTATAGGACTCGCCTTCAATAGCCCAGTTAGGATTTTTCTGGAGTAGGGTGGGTGGGAGGGTGTCAGGTAGCCCATGCTGGCCTCCAACGTGTTATGTACTGAAAGACGATCTTGAATTTATGATCCTCCTGCCCTCAGCTCCTAATTGCTGAGATAATAGGTGTGTGCTACTACGGCTGGTTTATGCAATGCTGGGTAGGGACCCTAGGCTTTAGAAACACTAGGGCAATCACTCACTCTAACTGAGTCCTAGCCCTGGACCTTTTAAGTTTTTAACATTTAGTTATTGTAGGGGGAAAAGAAATCTCCTTTTAGCAAACCTTACACCCAAAGTGCTCTCATTAGTGATGGAATTTTGTTACAACAAGATTAGAACACATGGTCTAGGAGTTTGACTTTTTATTTTAAAGCAAGACAAATAAGGAATAGCTATGTATTGTGCTTGTAAATACAACACATTCTCTTCTCTTATTCCTGGAAGGGTTTTACAGCTGCTGGAGGACATCTTTGGTCTCACAGCTTCTGGTGTGACTAGTTTCAGGTTGTGTACTTACTGTGTCACTCCACTGATAGGTAGTTCAGACGTCTCAGACCACTTCCTCATCAGAAATGAATGACTCACCTGGGGAGTAGCTTTAGCCAACTCCCCAGGGTTTGCATCTCAGGTGGCTTCCTGATTGCCTACAACAGTCACCTTCAGAAGGCAGAGCTTCAGATGTTCAATGACCTGCCACGTGCAAAGGTTCCACTCTGCTACCCAAGGTGTGGAGTCCTAACTCTAATAGAGATGCTGGGAGAATCTGAGATCTAAGCCTCTGAGAATCTTAGGCTTTGGGATGCAAGGTCCAAAGAAGTTCACACACAAATGACGGCAAACATACAGGATGCTATCTCAATGGCCTACTGATGAAATAGAGAGAAAGTGTGTGTGTGTGTGTGTGTGTGTGTGTGTATTCAGTTTCTAATGTGTGTTTAAAATAAAGCAGCACACTTTCTACTTTGTTGCAACTCTTTGTCATTCCCCACAGTCTACTGCACTGTCAATCTCGTCTTCATCCGCATTTCTAAGCCCTAGAACCTGGAAACATGCAATACCTACTGATGTTTCCCTAACGCCAGTGTGCCCATGCTTCAGCATGCTAAACTTCTATTCTAGGACTCAGTCGAATATTTGGCCTCTACTCTGTTAACTACTTTTAGCTACCAATCAATGATAAAAGTTTCAAACACAAAAGCATTTGTATTTACTTTCCTGTCAGTAAGTCTGGGACTCACAGTGTGTCTTGATTGCCTTCCCCATTTTTATTATCTGCTTTCATGGGATTTTTAATCCATATATCATTCTTTAACATTTTTCATTCTTTAAAATTCTCATTTCTTTAATTCTGAAATGCTATTAGTTTCTTCAAAAGGTGTGTGGCAATGATTACTAGTAACAGATACAGAAGATTTATAATAAAAATAGAATAAAAATTTACCTAGAGCTCAATAGTACTTTGACTCTATGTTTTATTCAGGATATATAAGCATTAAAAATAAATGCTTCTGTATTTTATAAAATAATCATGCACTTTTTTGTATCTATAGTCTGCCTGACATGAATAAAATTAGATGTTCTTTGTGAGTCTGAGTATATGTGTGGATTTGTATGTGCATGTGTGTGCACATGGAAGCAAGTGTATATGCATGTATGTGCATGTGTGTGCAGGTGTACATGGAAGCAGGTGCATATGCATGTATGTGCATGTGTGTGCAGGTGTACATGGAAGCAGGTGCATATGCATGTATGTGCATGTGTGTGCAGGTGTACATGGAAGCAGGTGCATATGCATGTATGTGCATGTGTGTGCAGGTGTACATGGAAGCAGGTGTATATGAATGTATGTGCATGTGTGTGCAGGTGTACATGGAAGCAGGTGTATATGCAGGTATGTGCATTTGTGTGCAGGTGCACATGGAAGCAGGTGTATATGCATGTATGTGCATTTGTGTGCAGGTGCACATGGAAGCAGGTGTATATGAATGTATGTGCATGTGTGTGCAGGTGTACATGGAAGCAGGTGTATATGCATGTATGTGCATTTGTGTGCAGGTGCACATGGAAGCAGGTGTATATGAATGTATGTGCATGTGTGTGCAGGTGTACATGGAAGCAGGTGTATATGCAGGTATGTGCATTTGTGTGCAGGTGCACATGGAAGCAGGTGTATATGCATGTATGTGCATTTGTGTGCAGGTGCACATGGAAGCAGGTGTATATGAATGTATGTGCATGTGTGTGCAGGTGTACATGGAAGCAGGTGTATATGCATGTATGTGCATTTGTGTGCAGGTGCACATGGAAGCAGGTGTATATGAATGTATGTGCATGTGTGTGCAGGTGTACATGGAAGCAGGTGTATATGCAGGTATGTGCATTTGTGTGCAGGTGCACATGGAAGCAGGTGTATATGCATGTATGTGCATTTGTGTGCAGGTGCACATGGAAGCAGGTGTATATGCATGTATGTGCATTTGTGTGCAGGTGCACATGGAAGCAGGTGTATATGCATGTATGTGCATGTGGAGGCCAGAAGGCAACCTCAGGTGTCTTTAGTCAGGAGCTATTCCCCATGCTTTTTGAGATAGGGTCTTCACGGGGGCCCGGGGCTTACGGATTGGGTAGGGCAGGCTGGCTAATGAGTTCTAGGGCTCTTCCTGTCCTGTCTCCTCAGCACTGGGAGAGAAACATATACTTGGCTTTCTACCTGGATGATGGGGCTCACACACAGGTTCTCATGCTTGTTGGGCAAGCACTTGACTGACTGGGCCCCTTACCCATCTCCAGTCATTAAGATTTTTGCAAAGCTGGTGGTTAGCAGCATCCATTAGATTTATTTATTTATTTATTTATTTATTTATTTATTTACTTACTTACTTTTGCTTACAGCTGGATTAAGAGTATTTTCCCAAACAAATGTAGCTATAAAGTGAGGCAGAGAAAGAAAGCCAAATTTTCAGTCATAAAAGTCCAGAGTTTTACTCTGTGGCTCCTCAGGTAAGGCATAGTTTCTTTGATTCATTCATAAACCTTCTCGGATTCCTGCCCGCTTTCCCATTCCCCTCCAAAACAAAACATTTATTAACGAAAGCTTCCAACTGTGACAGAAATTACAGTCAGGTTAATGCTACAGATGGTGTAAGAAATGCAATCTAAAAACATGATTAAAAACTCAGGAGCTAGGTAACTCAAGTTCCTCTCCGACATGGCTGACCAGACATCTGGGAGGAAGGAAATGCACATTTTTGGTTAATTAGTTTGCTTTTATCCGTCCCTGTAATTAGAACATGCTTTTCCCCTACTTAAGCCTAAGTAGTCATTAGATTTAATAAACCTTTCTAGATTGTCATAAGCAAGAAAATGAATCAGTTAAAAAATAAGCACTAAACTGTATTAGCAATGTGATTGCAACATCATGAGGATAAAAGTGTCTCTGTTTAATTATTAAAGACTAAGTACATCATCTTATAGCTTGTTACAAAAAGATTATACAGCTCCCCCACCCCCTTTCTTCATAGCGGTTTATTTAGTAAAAAGTCCTAATGTTACCTCCACAGACTACAGTCCACCAAACAGAAGTGACTATTAATCATTCTTTGCAAAAATTAAAGCTAAAATTAGCTGCTTCGTGGGTCAGTCAGATTTTGACATGGCAAAGGGTAGGCGTGGCCTTGGTTGGCACCCTGACTAGGGGGAGGGGCTGTGCTTTCTCCCCAGGTTCTTGAGGCCTGGTACCAGGACAGCCGGTTCTACTCTTACCATTCTTACGTCTAAGCGTCTGAGTGACAGCCTGACCTTCTCCCAGACAGTCCAGCATGGCTGTCTAACACCACTCCCTATCAGTTTCCCAAGCTCCTCAGCTAGGTGTCGTTGCTTTGTGGATGATCAAACTTTTAAAAAAATATGTTTTCTTTAAAAAGGTTATATACAAAGTCACAAGTCCAGTTTCTTATGCTTCTTCCTGTTGGCTTTCTCTACAGTTAAGGAAGTTTCCCTTTTTTTCTGTGTCAAGAAACTCTGGAATCAAATGATCTAATGTGTAAAAAAGCCCAGGTTAGTGCATTGCTAGACTGCAGGTTCTGCGGCACTCACATGGATGGGTATGTCTCCTATACACGCTCTGTGTGTGTTTTCCTGAAGAGACCCTTGCTCATGGCTTCTGCAAACATGGCTGCGGAGAGATCGCCAGTACCCACAGCTTCCAAACGTGCAGCTCCGAGGCTGGACTGAGACGAAAGGGGCAGGGCAAAGCGTGGAGGCCTGGTTATCTTTTCGGGGACAGTCCCATGTAGCTGAGGCTAGCCTTGGTTTTCACTATGTAGTCAAGGATGGCTCTGACCTTCTGGTCCCCCTGCCTCAGGCTCTTCAGGGCTATTTGCAGGTGTGTGCCACCATGCCTGGGCTATGTGGTGACAGGCTGCGGAGCTCCCCCCACTTCACTGTGCAGCCCACAGAGAGCATGTGCAAGACAGTAGACTCCTGGAGGCTCAGGTCACCTAGGGCTCAAGCCCGGGGAAACAGAACTGACTATGGACAGGTGATGAGGTTAAAGGCACTTTGTGTGAACTTCAGATAGTGGGATCTGCATTTCAAGCAGAAGGGATTTGGATCAGTGGTGTTTGGCATTCTTCTTACCCCATGCTTCTGCAACCCACACTTCCACTGGGCTCACCTGGTCCGGTTTCCTTGACTTTTATTTAGTGTTTTATTCTGTGGCACACATGGGTATGATGTGCGGCACATACACTTGCTATACATACATACTTGTGTTTAGAGGCTGGAGGGTGATGCTCCTTTCTCTCTCTACTTTATTTGTTTGACGCAGTATCTCTCAGTGAGGCCAGAGCTCACTGAGGAGACTGGTTGGCCAGTAGACCCTGGGATCCAAGCCCTTTCCATCCCTCTCCCTTTGGAGCAGCAGGGTTGCAGATGTGTACCACTGTGTCTAGCATTTGCAGGGGGAGCTGGGATCTGAACTCAGGTCCTTGCGCAGCAGGCACGTTACCAAGTGAAGCTCATTGGGGTTGTAAGGACTGGTGTGGTCTGTTAGTGGGATGCACACTCACTGCCTGTCACTTAACTCGTGGCCCTTCCTTTAAAAACAAGAATGGGGGGTGATACAGGGGAGAGGTTAGAGGGGGAAAGGAACCAATGAAATACAGTATAATTAAAAAAAATGACAGAAACACCTGCTAATTTATGATTTCAAAGCTCTAGGTCATTTTCCCTTCGCAGTTCTGTGAGGTTAAGAGCACTGTTTGCAATTGTATGCCCACTTTACAGATCAGAAAATGGAGAATGAAGAAAGGATAGAAAGAAACCTGTTTGTGAGTGCAAGATTTTATAAAGAGATGATTCATCCCTATAGAGTACTACACCAATTAGATTAATGCGATCTCTGTGTGTAAGCCGAATGTGTATGTTTCTCTCTCTCTCTCTCTCTCTCTCTCTCTCTCTCTCTCTCTCTCTCTCTCTCTCTCTCTCTCTCTCTCTCTCTCTCTCTCTGTGCCTATGTGCCTATGTGCCTATGTGCCCATTTACATGTATGCCTTTGGAGGTCAGAGGTCAACTTCAGGTATCCTTCCTTAGACTGTCTATCTTTTTTTTTTTTTTTTAAGATAATTTCTTTCACTGGCCTGGAACTTACCAAACAGTCTAGGCTGGCTGGCTAGCAAACGTAGGGACCTACTTGCTTGCCTTTTCAACATGGATTACAGATTCCTGTTGCCATGTCTGGCTTGCTAAAACTACTGGTGTTAGACTCTCTCTCTCTCTCTCTCTCTCTCTCTCTCTCTCTCTCTCTTCACCCAGCCCACGTCAGGCCACAACACAGGCAGTTTGGCACTTGACATGGACTGCTGTATGTCTTGAGTTGCTCCAGACAGGCTGTCACTGGCCTTTCAACAGAAAGCAGAAACATGCACAATTAACCTCCCAAGTTGGGTCTCTCGTGACAGAGGACTGGAGAATCATGGCATTAAGCAATAGTGTTTGGTATAATCACCAGTTTCTCAGGTTGACTTAATATGGAAAGAAAACAGCATCAGACAATCATCCCGTGGCTGCCCACTCTGTATGAGAGCAGCGTGGGTTACTTCATGCATTTGCTTTTGTGTAGCACAAATGCACCTGGAAACAGAAACGAGTCCTGCTCAAAGCAGCTCAGCACTAAAAGTGACAAGTTTAAATCCCAAATGCTGGCCTCTGGTTTACATGTTATCAGGCCAGCTGCTATTCAGACACAAAGCCTAGGCTGTTGCTGTGGGTCTTCAAACCCTCACTTTTCTTCAAGAGGCAAATATGCAGAACCTGGGTGAGAAAATGCCAACAGTAAGAGCTCCATGGTCCACCTCACACTCAAAAGATACATTTATCGTCACTGACATGCTTGTTTTGATGAGACACCACTTGAAAAGATCCCCCCACTTTGCCCCAAACCCCAACAAGCCGGAGAAAGGCTGAAAGGAAAATGCACTTGGAAATTTATTACAGTGGCCCCGCCTTTATTCAGGATGTAGTGAGCTCCTCCCTATTGGATGCTCTTAGATTTCTTCTTCAGGCAAAAATTGTGTTTTACCCCAGTGAACGTGATTGTTGGGGGCAGGGTGGCAATGGGGGGAGGGTGGGGAGGGGAACATCCATAAAGAAGGGGAAGGGGAGGGATTAGGGTGATGTTTGCCCGGAAACCGGGAAAGGGAATAACATTCGAAATGTGAATAAGAAATACTCAAGTTAATAAAAAAATAAAATAAAATAAAAAAAGAAAATGACATCACACACAAAAAAAAAGAAAATGAAATAAAAAAAATTGAAGAAAGAAAAGAACTTGGAAGGAAGGAAAGAAACTCAGAAAAAAATTGTGTTTTAACTTCTAAGAAATGAACTGTGACTACATGGAATATGTATTTGGATGAGTGAGGACCAGGGTGAGTAGATTAGTCTGTCCCTGCACTCTGGGCCAGATGACACGATGATATGGCTACACGCTGGCGGATTACACATTCCACTCTGTTACAAGGCAAATGAGGTATTTATGCTTCTCTTCCAAACAAAGCAGACACGCTGTCTGGACCGACTTTTCTTCTTCTGCCCTAGTTAGAACGCCTGTAGTGAGCTGTGAGTTTTATCAGCAGGCTCTGCTGCACACTGGCCGTCTTATCGGGTTGTACTGCTGAATACAAGTAGTAAACACGGGGCTGCAGCAGCATCTCCCGTCTTCCAGGAACCTAGTGAACGCAATTTCCTTGCTTTATTTTGCTCACAGACTAGTTCATAAGTACTTTTTAGAGTTATAGTAGCATATGTTGTGGTTCCCTTTCTCTTAGGTGTCGTCTGATATCTTGCATTGTGACATGATGCTGTCATCCACGATATCCACACTGGAGATCTGTATCACCGAGTTACCAAAGACAAAACAAAACAAAAAACCCAAAAAATAAAAAACAAACAACAAACCAAAACACACACACACACACACACACACACACACACACACACACACACACGAACTCAAAACCAAACCACAACAAACAACAAAGCCTGCAAGGCCATTTCACAATATCTTGTGGTTCTATAGTGAAAGGAACAGCACTTATTCCACCTCTGACCCGGCCAGGACACACCCTTGACCTAGGCCTGTCAGCCACAGCCTCGTCTCTGCTTCTCTCCTGTCCACAGGTTCAGGGGGTCACAGTGTCTGACTTCAGTGGTTTTGTTCAGTGCTCAGCAGCTCATCTGCAGGTGGCTCCCCAGAAGGACGGTGACGACTGAGCAGTGAGTACAGAGGCTGGTGTGGAGCCCTGGCTCCTTACACAGCAGCCGGGTTCTCCTTGTAGAGCACCTGTCTCTCACGAGGAGCCCAGGGGTCCTGGGTGCACTGGTGAGGTCCTTCTGTCTTCCCTATTGCTCTAGGTGTTCAGAGAGGCCCAACTCCCGCTGTGTTCACCCTGGTCACAACAGTGGCTGATGGGAAGGGAAGACGGACTGCTTTCTTTGCACCTAGCTAGGAATCTTCAGTCAAACGGCCACCAATGGCAAGATCTTCCTTCTTTGAAAAAAGTTCAGATCCACGAGGAACCAATTTATTTATACAACACGATGAAAAGGAATGCTCAGAAAATGGAATTAAAGGCGGCCCTCTTGTTTGTAGTAGATTAAAAGCATGAACTTATCCCCAAACTCCTAAATACTTACTCTAAATTCTAACTTTCGGGTCATTCTTTTGTGGCCAGGTTAGTTCTAAGGATCAGCGATTAGTTTCTGCTGTCCCCCTTCCAACTTTGATGGATTCTGCCCTGGTCTTGAGGCCTCCGCTAGCCCCAGGACAAAGGGTTGGCTTTTCTTTATCTATTCTCTAGCATCAACAGGAAAGGTCCCTACTTGTACTGCCAGGGTTGCTCCCATCCTGGAATACTTAGTACTGGGTTCTTCCTCATCAGGATAAAATGACATTAACTGTTGTCTAGATAAACTGCTTCCTACCTGACAATGTCACCAATGGATTCATTTAATAAAAGCTTATTTATCAAGTAACCAGGAAGATGATAGGCAGTGAATGAACTGTTGAGACTCACTTTTAATCAAGTGGGAGAAACAAAAGGTCACAACCAACTGAGGGCTTAGCATGTCAAAGAGCCGCCTGCCCCATCCGGGATGAAGCAAAGGCTGCACTGAGAAGCTTATGGCTGAGCTGAGTCCACAGGCTTTAAAGCCCTCGCTGGAGGAGAGAGGAGCGGGGGAAGATGGAATATCCAGAGGTGTGTGAGAACACAGAGTGGTTTGACGAGGACGAAGCAATTCAGCAAACCTTACACAGAGTGAAGGTGTGGGGGGAGAATAAGACTCGAGTGCAATTCTGAGTACAAATGCTAAGAAGTCCAGCTTGTTATTAACAGGTGCTAGGGGCTATGATTGTTTCTGTGACAGATGGCAACATCCAGGGTGTTCTGCATCCTTGGTCCCTGGGTTCCAAATGCCAGTGGCATCATTACAAATGATGTGCCCCTTCCTCCTCCTGTATACCCAATGGAGAGAGTGAGATTAGCTCTGGGTAAAATCCTAATGCATGGAGATGAACTGGTCAGGGAGAAGGGCACGGCTTGTCTGAATGAAAGCATTATCCTAAGGAATGTCTAAGGGGTGGTTGGAGGCACAGGACCACAGTGTGTCCACCGAACTACATCCAACTCCTCTTGGTGATTTTGTATGGTCTTAGTATAAATGATTTATATGTAACATGACCATAAGGTCAATTCCACTCAACAAGCATTTACTTACAAACTTTTAAACATCGACTCCTTTTCTGTGTTCCTTGAGGAGTACTTGAGAGCAGAAGACATGGTCTCTAATCTGGAGAAATTTATATTCTAGCAGCTAAGGTATAATTAAGTAAAAACACAAGGCCATATATAACCCAGCATTTGACAGTATTATTCAGATGCTTCATGGGTACATTTAGCCAGTAAGTGGATTCTTCTCTGTTCCTCCCCTTAAACTTTCACATTTAGCTTAACTCTCCTATCAGAAGAAGGCAACACAGAAACACAGTCAGCAGAAAGCTATGATGCCAGCAAGCCTGGTCTTTCCCTTATTAGAGACTGTGGGGAAAACGCCATCTCAATTTACGTAAGGGGAAAGTTACACTCGTGCCTGTAGTGGGTATCTTCATAATGAATGAGATTTGTTGTGTCCCACACTTTCTACCAGCACAGATGCCTTAGAAAGGCATCGTGAGAGTTGCACTAAGGTGGGAGCTGGCTTCCTTCTTCAGTTTTACCAGATTTTTGTTGGGGCATATTGAGGATCTCAAGTAATGGCATCCAGCAGATGCCATCCTATGTTCAGTGCTGCCTGCCTTCTCTGGTGACCTCCAACCTCCCCAGTCACTGATACCAGGCTCTCTGGTTGTGATGGGCTTCTGTCTGAAGAAAGCAGTTTCCAGTGATCTCCTTGATCAGGTCACAAGACATAAAAAGGGACGTCTATGGGGGGTACAATTTAAAATGGATAATTTTTCAGACATACCAGAGGATGCATTGCAGAAAGCCTGCTATGAAACAGGAAGGTTTGCTATCACTGAGCACCACCGACTGGTACTTTGGATGTCAGCTTAAATACCTTCCTGTTTTCAAATTGAACAGAACCAGGAGTCTCTCCTGCAGATGTTCCTTAATAATTTATACTGGAAGTGGCTAAGATCACTGTATTGTCTTGGAAGCAAGTGTGTTTGTGGGTGACTAGGAATGACAGGAGGCAGCTGAGATCCTCAGCATGGAAAAGAATATGCAGCAGTGAGGGGACACACATTGCCCTGAAGCGACTGTGACTTCACATATGTCTCTGTAGGATCAGCTCAGCTGATGATTGGAAAGATGTAAGAAGCAGTAAGACATAAAATGTATTCTTATATTTAATACTTCAGCGTTTCCATGTCTAGACTGGATACATTACATAGACATTACTTAGCAGGGAGGGAAAGGAAACAGACAGGAGATTTTTCCAACTATTTCTACAAATCAGCTCTTTGCAGCTTCATTTGCTACAAGAAGAAGATAGTATTCTCCCTCTTTCCTGGACGACAAATGTGTGGGTCAAAAGGATTAGCAAACGTGCCCGGAGCTTCCCTAAGTAGTCAGTGAGAGTGTGTATTTGTGGGCCAGAGCACGCTGGACGGAAGTACGTGCTTTTTCATATCTATAGATGCTGCCTGGGGTTTTAGCAAATCTGGATTACAAAAATATTAGAAATGAAATCATGTGTGTTAAATGTTAGAGACTTTAAACACTTTGGGTTGTGGTTATCTGTGAATGAAATGACAACAGAATGTTTTGCGAGAAAGGGGGAAGGGAAAGGGAGAGGTGGAGGGAGAGGAGTTGGGAGGAAGAGGAGGAGGAGGAGACTGGGGGGAGAGGGAAATGAAGAATATTACGGCCAAGTCACTGAATTTTGCATGACAAAATGCAGATGCCAATAAACCATCTACTCACACTTCCACTTGAAATAGAAGTGAGACTTTAGTCACTCATGCAGAAGTCAATTACTGTTTACTGTGAAGGAAAGAAACAGACAAGCAGAGCCCCTTGTCAGAGTGCTTTCCCAACACATACAAGGGCCTGAGCTCTGCCCCAGTACCACCCAAAGAAAAAAGAAAGGGAGAAAGGAAGATAAAAAGAAGGAATGAATGACAAAAGGGACAGGAGGAGAGGAGAAGGAAGAGCAAGGGAAGGGAGAGGACAGAAGAAGAAAGACTAGGAAGCTAGCAAAACAGCAAGACTAAAACTGAGCAAGAGAAGCAAGGCAAGGATGTAGCACACGAGCCTGTGAGTTGTACAGAGCGGTCTCAGCTATGGACGCCAGGGTTTGCAATGAGAAGGTGAACAGCTTTATGTCACTCCTACGGAAATCATGGCTGCACCGCCACTTTGATGGGCAACTTCTCCTGTTTACTTATAGTAACTGTATTAGGGGCACTCCCTTTATTAGTTTGTATCTCTGCCATCTGATCCCATGAATTCAAAGAGCAATCACACTCAATTTATACCATGCATAGGCTCTTTAACCAATAATTCTAATGAAATTATTGCTTTATGAAAAAATTACTTTCTCAAAGTGTTTTTAAAAAAACTCCAAAGAAAGCTCTCTCAAAAGACAAGTATCTAACTATGTTATCTACACAAAAGATGGCTTTAGCCTTTTGGTTTGTGGCTTTTCCTGCTGAAAGCTTAACTATCTTCTGAGAGCTTGAATAGACTGTGAAAACAGTAAGAGTAGCTTCCTTCATTTACGTGACAAATCTGTCTTTGGCAGTGAGGGTCAGGAACAAATCGTCAATAACTGAAATACTCATAATTAGTAATATATGATTACAAATAAATGGCTTTTTCCCCTAAAAGCAGTATCTTCTACTTGGAACCAAGTAATTGTAATACAGTAGGTCAGTGTACAACAAAGACTTCCTGAACGCAAAGAATGCTATCACGACGCGTTATAAGTCAGTTGAGTTCTGGTGGCCTGCAGCTCCTGCACATGCTGACTGAATGCTGTTGTATTACTGTCCCCTTCCACTCATAACGTCTGCTTTTTTTCAGGGCTATATTCTGGAGGATGTAGGCCAATATTAGTAAGAGATAGGGTTTGGGAATGACAATGGTGACCATTGGTGTGGGCCACCAATAACCATGGAGGCTTGTAGACAAGGTGAAAATAATTTATTGCAGCATCGGACAGGTGGCTAATGAGTAATTCTTCAGTATGGCCATCCTCTAAATTCTGGGAGATGGTGGCAAAAGCCACCCCCTGAGGTCTTAAAGGAAGAAGAAGAATACATTTCTTTGGTCCAAGCAATGAGTCATAGTTCTCACAACACTTTTTAGGATCAACACTGCATGTGAATTCTTCATGCTTTCAAAGTTCCAAGACCCATTGGCTAAGCTTTCACAATGTTTCAAAACTACATGTAAACATTGTTATTAATACTACTGGCAGCTAACAAGAGCGGTGCTCCTGGTGTTGTGTATGAATAGCGGAGTTTAAAGAGCTGTTTACTCCATCCCACAACACACTGACAGTGTGTGAGGACAAGGGCACACAGACCCTCACTGTTTCTATGTCCAGAGCCTCACATGCAGTGGGAGAAGTAATGACTGTGAGCTTGTAGTGTGTCACAGAATGACTACTGAATCCCACTCACAAAGACAGACTGTCCACACGCTGACACTGATCTACCCTGTGACACTAATCACAAGTCATCAGAGGACACCTGACTTCAGCTAATGGCCATGGGAACAGAACTCGTAGCCCGTAACGGAAGTACTGTTCTCTGATTTGGAGAGCTACACATATGTCTGGTTGCTTCTCGACAAGACGGCAACATTAAAAACTATAAAATAAGACGAGGAAAAGCGTATTCCTATGTTGTGGATAAAGCAAAACTGTAGCAAAATAGATCCAATACCAAGTGGTTAGCCCCGAAAGCACATACATACAAGTAAAATTACACAGAATGAGCAGTTTGCATTTCTATACTTAGGAACACATTTGTCTCTGTAATAAAAATTAAAGAAATAGAGCTATGAGTTTGAGAGAGAGGAAGAGGGGATATGTGAGAAGGGCTGGAAGGAAGAAAGGAATGGAGAAAATGATGTAATTATATTTTAATTAAAACATATTTGAAAAAGTAGTTACAAAGAAGGTCCAGGTAGAGAGCCCAGTGGGTTAAGTGCTTGCCGTACATGCATGACGTCAGTCCAATCAGTGGAACCCAAGTAAAAACACCAAGCACCGTGGCACACATCTGTAAGTAGTGGGGAGGTAGGCAGGAGGACCCCTGAGGCTAGCTGGCCAGCATACAGAGCCCAAATGATGAGTTCATGCTAATGAGACATCCTACCTCAGAAAAGAAAGTAGACAGGGCTAGAAGAGTGATATTGTAGTTGATCTTTGGTCTCTACATGGGTGCGCACACAAACACACATGTCATACACAAGCAAAGTTACAAACATAAAAGTCACATGTGTTTGGTATATATAAATTATAGATGGATTATTTACAAAGTTGGTGCATATTCAATTAAAATCGAAGGACTGTGGAGGAAGAAAGACCTCGGCTTTCTGACATGTTTGTCCAAGCCCTGCCCTGAAGCAGAAAAGCTCTGACCTCTTAGAAGTTGCCTGCCCTGCTTTCCCGAGCTGATAAGATTTTAAAAGAACTCTCCTCATACCTGCCTGGCCTTCACAATGAGTGCCCCTAATTTCCAGAAGCACAGTCGAACAGCTTACATGTTGCTCAAAGAAAGAAATGACATTGTGCTGCCGTTCACCAGTGCTCAGTCCCTGATAGGTTAAGGATAGTTTTTAGCTTGAGCCAGAAACCCTCCAGGGAACTCATGCAAGAAGGGGAATTCAGGCGGCAGGAAGCACTCATATTCACCATTCACAGTGACTGGAGCATAGGAGGAGACTGGATCCCAGGGTGGGTACTTACATGTGTGCTAGATACAGTGCAGGAACTGTAAATCAGAGTGCACCTTTACAAGTGGTGACACAGAGCTTTACTGAATGCCATCTTATAGACTAGGGAGTAGAAATGACCTCCCTTTTCAGGCTTGAGGTCACTAAGGTTTTCCTTTATTATTTTGTAACAAAAAAGCACATTAAGATGTTAAATCTCTTAAAATGGGGTTAACCTGGAAACAGCCTAGCTAGTTGACAGCTATTTTTAGATCATCCAAGGCAAGGCACAGCCAAGAAACCACCCTGTGCTCTCTGGCAAAGTCAGCATTCTGCCTGCATTCTGGGCTACACGAGCATCGCCACAGCCGGAGCCTGATTCTAGAGGTTCTGCTTTCTCATTTGTCTATGCAGTGTTGGTGACTGTGAGTGCACTGAAAAATCAATTAATAAAGTGAATTAAGCATAATGAATTCTACATTATTGAAAGAAACATAAAAATGAATTTTGAAATAAGAAACAGATGAACCGGGTGTTAAATGATGGATTTTATCCCCCGGAATGGTTTTCCCAGCTCTCCATGTGCCATTTCAGTCTGACAAGTCTTAAGATGACAGTTTCTGAGTGGGTAATGTCATGTCGGGCATACATTCTACGGCCATTGCTCCTGGTGCTTAGGCAACTAATTAAACCTCACGAAATTACATTTCAAATGGAAGCTGCAGTGCGCTTATTTCTCAGCGCAGACTCGGAGTGTGTGCCTTCTTTCCCAGGCTTTACTCCATGATTGATCACTATTATACTGTGTGCTGTATTTTGCATTCGGCGGCATAAGAGCATTAATCTTCGCTCACACTTCAATGGTATAATTCATTAAAACACACACTTTGAGTTTGGCACACATATAAGAAGATGTAACCACATAGGAAGGAATATGGTATTGTTATGACAAAACACAATTAATAAAACATAAAATGTGCTTTTTTGAAGTTATGGTTTTAATTTGCTACTACAAAAAAAAATATGCTCCCACACAGCTGAGCGAGGTAACTTCCCAGGAGAACTGAAGCCCCTCCCCCCCTCCGCACCATACTGAAGGGAGCATGATTTATGCTCACTAAATGTCTCCTCCTGGAAAAGGCCCGGCAAATTTCTAAAACCAAATCTGAACTACTGATAAGGATGGAGGCCCTAAATTTTGAGTCTGGTCTATTTGATTTGTGAATTCCTATCCTGCTTTTCCTGGTCCTCCTCCTTTCTTAACATTATTACACAGCAGGGGACAGGGCTTGTCAAGAGTGGGGCCAGCCAGAGGCAGCACAAAAGAACCGGGTCACAGTTGCTCCCAGCGACCCCTGTGAACGGATGCTGACATTTGGAGCACCGAGTTCACATGACAGAAAAGCTATCGGCTTGCCACTTGCATTTAACCTGTATTTCAAGAGGCAACTAGAGAAGACATGGTATGGGGTGGTGGAAATACATGACTCTAAATCCGCATGAGGGGCCAGCAGAACATGGCATGCCATGTGAATTGTGGACATGGTCTTTTTCTTAATTCCTCAATCTTCATAAACAACTGTGTGAGGGGGAGGTTGGTACAAGTAAAAACAGCATTAGTGGGTCTCATATTAATATTTATGCTTTACTATATAAAGACCTTGCGTATATTATGACTCTGCCTTGCAAGCTGAATGAATAACTAATGTTACGTTATGTATGGGTACATATTAGGCAGACATGTCTATACTTCCTTAGTACGGGATATGATTAATGCAGCCTATCAGAAGCCAGATGGTGCAGAACCAGAGGCATCAATCAAAATGAAAAGACCACTGCGTGCTATCCACAATGAGGTTCTCACAAATGGAGATTCTGTTCACAGACCCTAACTGGTAATAGGCAGAAAACGCCAGGAACATAGCTGCACTGTCCCACTGGGATAAAAACTGGGGGCTGAGGCCTGGCTGGATAGAAAATCTGGGGCGGGAACACTGAGGCTGGAGTCCTTAGAACCAGAGCCAGGGAGGCCTGGATAAACCAACAGCCCACCCTTAAGCTTAGAAAAGGAAGCAGCAGCTTTTAAATTATTTTAATAATGCTAATGCTGATGACAGATCTGTCAAACAGCACCCATCTCCCATCTGATTTAGGATGGGGCAGTGCCACACAGTAACGAAGCAGCTGCCGATGCCCGTCTGACAGTGCCCGGCGGCTCACTTCTTTTGGAAGGGCTTTATTATAACTAATTGCAAATGCTTCAGTGTTATTTTGCAGTCTTTTTCCAGGGATCTATGGGAAACAGTTTGAGACGACTGTGTTTAATACTAATGACTATTTCTGGGGCAGCTGTAGGGAGAGAGGGGCCGAAGGGCATTTCCTGTCCCTTTAATAGCTTTACATAAAGCCAGCTATAGGAACACAAGGTGCCTTGTCTTCGTAAATGGATCATGTGTACTAAGAAAATGTTGAAGGATCCCTATGCACCGTCGGACCTCACAAAAAATGAAAATAAATATACAGGAACTGCCTTGTAATAGCCATTGGAATTCTAGTTTCAGGGAGAGAGACGTGCACAAGTAAAGAGAAGTTTAAACAAATACAACTTCTGCAGACGGGTTTTGTGGCAAAAATGTTGAGATACTTAAATGGTGTTTTAAAAGTCACGAGCACAAAGGTTAAAAAAGTGAGAGCTTTAATGTGTTATGTAAAGATATGTTCCCTGTAGGATAAAAATTATACTGTAAGCATCTACACTTGGAGGGAGAGTAAAAACAATGGTATCCCCTTCTATTTTCATTCTGTAGTTTTGAAAGAGGGAGGAATTTATAACTCATGTGAAGATGTTTTCCATCTTTATTACAGGGGCCGTCTTCTCTAGCGGGAGCTTCTTCACGTGAGCAGTGGCGTGGACCCCACGTACACACGCTTCGGTGTCCTTGCTTAGGTTACTGCGCACACGCGGAACTGATTCCTGGAGGCAATCTTAGCCAATGACCCAGAGGTGGTATGCGTAGTTTCTTTAAAGGCAAACATCTACGGTTTTTCTGCCTCCCTCCCTCCTTCTCTCCTACTAATACAGCAGAATGGTATATTTTTGTCTTGAAGATTATTTCTTTAGGGTAGATTTCTCAGAAGCTGAATTATTCTGCTCATATGAATTTTAAGGCTCCTTCTGAAATTAATATTCTCATCCTATATTGTAGTGTCAACTCAAAAATCCATTTTAAACATTACAAAAAGAACACTGATTTATAGCTATTTAATTTATGTTGTTTTAATTATCAACTGGGTTTCACATTTTTCTGTGGCTACACATTTTCATTTTATGTCTTTTGATATCTTAGTAAAGATATGCTGTCTATTCATTCAAATGATCACAACATGGGGCTGGCAAAATGGCTTAGCAGTCACAGGAGGCTTGCTGCTCATGCAAAGAAGCCAGGTTCCATTCCCAGCAGCCAGGCTGATCTTCTCTTGCCACAATTCAAGGGAATCCAATGCCTTTTTTTTGGCTTCCAAGAGCACCTGAACTCATGTGCCTGTGACCTCAAACAGAAATGCATACACATCTATAGAATATTTTTTAATTTATAAAAATATGACAGCATTTATTATTTCGGAGTACTGAAAGACCTATTGCTTGAGAGCAGAAAGTCGGATAAACGTTTCTGAAGAAGGACTTCCCACTACTTCAGGCAGGCCTCCCTTTGAAGCAACTCCAAAGCATGCAACACAATTAAGTGCTCTAGCACAACCAACACAGTCCTCTAGTTTCTGGCCACGATGTTTCCAGTATTGATCATTCCAGAGAATAAGTCTTCGTTTCCTGGGTACCAAAACTTGTACGGTTAGCACCTAGTGCGTCTGGCTTCTTTTTGGAGACTTGTTTGATTTTTGTATTTCAGAAATCTCACAGGTAAGGAAGACACATGGCAAGAAAGGAAAGAACAGTGGGCGTATGCAAATGATGAGAAGACCAAGCAGCCCCTTCGAAAGATCACAGTGGTTCAGATACAGCATATAATTTAGGAGCTAAGGCAAACCACCTGACAGGAAGTTACTACCACACACAATTGGGATTTCCAAAACATGGCAATGTTTATGCTAAGAATGAAAAAACAAACAAACAGGTAATACATGAGTAAATATATTCAAATCTTCTCTGACAAAGTCACGGTCTTTTCAAAAGGAAGTGGTCTATTCCTTCTTTCAGTCTTCCCTATGGATAGACAATGATACTGCATAAAAGGAGCCCTCCATTAGACTGGGAGTCACTGCCTCTTGTGTATGCTAGAGACGTGTGCTGTCATTGAGATACAGCCTTTTATTCTTGTTCATACATGTACTGTATATGTGGTATGTATGTATGTATGTGTGTATGTATCTGTCTGTCTATCTTGTAGGTATCTGGTGTGGCCTGGAGTGTAGACTAGGCTGGCTTAGAGTTTGCACAGATTCTACCTCTGCTTTCCAAGTGCTAGGATTACAGATGTGCTGCCACTGTGCCCGGCTTGGGACTTCTGGACTTTGGAATAGTTTATACATTTCCCTAAATCATAAGTAATCTTTGGAATCACATATTTTCTTCAAAAAATTTTGTGTGTGTGTGTGTGTGTGTGTGTGTGTGTGTGTGTGTGTGTGTGTGTGTACAAGCCCTGGTATGTCAGGGTGAGCCACGTGGAGATCAGAGGACAACTAGTGGGAGGTAGTTTTCTACTACGAGGGTCCTGGGGTTCTAATCCCAACTTGGGTTACAGGCTTGGCGAGAAGCATTTCTGCTAGCTGAGCCATCTTGCTGGGTCCGGGGATCTCACTTCTTCTAATACTATCACGGAGGTGGTGCAAGGGACAGCCAGAACTGAGAGGTTTTACAGCACCACTACCTGGTCACACACTCACATTGCCACCTCAATCACCATGGGCCTTCCGTGGTGACAGCGGGCAGTGGTGAGGCTGTCAGGAGGCAGGGACTACTAACTAGTCCAGTCAACTCTGGATTTTCTGTCAGTAGGAAAGAGAGGCAGGTTACCACCGCTGTCTCTGACCCAAGACCATGCAGCTCTTTAGCAAGGTTTCTTACATTTGTTCCACCTGCCACATTTTTCCATAAGCAATGGTCACATGACTCCAGGTATATAAGTACATAAGCCAGGTAAACTAATATGATACTTATTGATGATAAATCATAAAAATATTTATTTTAAGACTATTTTTGGTATACATATGATTATACTTTTAAAGCTGAAAACACATTTGCATAATAACATGGAGAATGTTTTTATTTATTTTGGCATAAAGAATTAAAACTTGGTTGAGTGATGCTGAACTGAATGATAGGAAATCAAACACTGTAACATAATACAATCAGAAGTTATGCTGAATTGATACTTACTTGCTGAGGAAAGATAGTAGGGAAATACTAAGTTATTGGTTTTTATACCTAGACATTACATACGGATAAAGAGCACTTAACATACACTTGATGTTTCAGCTAGACTGGCTGGCCAGGAAGCCCCGGGATTCTCTTGCTCCTTTCCCCTCTTGAGTTGGGGGTCACATGTCTTTACTGTTACACCTGGCTTTTCACATGGGCTCTGACAATCCAGACTCAGGTCCTTGTGCAGGACGGACTTTACTTCTCTAGCCCCTAGATAGTTTTTATTGTTTCCACTTTTTCTTAAGCTCCATAGTCAGTTGGGCAACTCTCGTTTAAGGAGCTAGAACACAAGTGCAGCCGTGCACTATTCTGGCCACTATAATTTCTGAGAGAGGATGGCTGGCCTCCCATCAAAGCCAAGGAAGTGAGAAATTCACATTAAGTTGAGTGAAATCAAAGGCCTTGTTAAAAAGTTCAATCTTGATCACTAAAAGGTGGGGTATACCAGAGTTATGAACTCCAGAGTAAAAATCAAGCTGCTTTTTAGATCACAAATATTGGAAAGCCCCAAGATCTAAAAACAGAAATAAATAACAGTGGGGGTTGAGGGGCAGAGAGAACGACCTACAAAACCCAAACACCGTGTAGTATGGTTGTCACCACACCAGAAACGGTGTCAGCTAATCTGAATGTAAGGTGTTGACTTATCATTACAAAGTCAGCTACCTGTGGGCCTCTGTTTCTACACATACATCACAAAACAAGAAAAGTGATGGGACTGTATCACACTGACCCCCTAACACATCAGAGCCAAGGTGGAGTGACTTCAAATACACACCCCTTTATTTTTATTATGTTTAATAAGCCACCCGCCATCAACAGATCACCATATAAAACTAGGTAATCATAGTTTGGGTTATGTCTAGAATTCTTATTATAACTTACTTCACTGCCACTGTGCCTTTGTTCATTTATTTTTGCTAACCTAGAACATGAACTGTCTTCTAAGTGGATAGCTGGACCACACCTACTAGGTACAATATATTAATGGGCCTTCATACATGGCAGCACAATGCCAAGGGTCAGGAACTCTGAGGGTTCATCCTGAACTCACACCGAGGGACCCTGGAGAATCACAGTGCTACTCTCGACTGTCTTGCTTTCAAAAGCACCAGAAATTTTTGATTGGCTCACAGAGAACCAGAACAATATTTTCATTTTTCTTCATTAGATTTCCAGATGGCTGGATTTTTAAAGTCTGCTATAAAGACCCTGGTGATTTTTCTGAGTTTTCAGTCACATGCTTCTTTTAATAACAATGAGATCATCTCAATGCTAATATTCTTTTCAAGATAATTAATTATGGCAATAAATGTTTATTGACAGAATTTACAATACTAATTACTATAACAAGGAATCCTTATGGAGCCTTCATTGCCTTCCAAGCCCCATGCTCCTCTCTTCAACAGACGCCTCTCATCTCATCTCTACAATTACCCTATGGGGTAGGTACTGCTTTTTTGTTCCATTTTAGAGAAGAGAAAGCTAAGCCTAGAGAAGGCAAATTATGATGTTGTACACAGGAGGTTCAAACTCTGGGCACAGGGCACTGCTACCATGCAAAGCAGCTTCGGATCTTACTAATGTGGGTTTTATGATGGAGAGGTCCATTATGCTGTTTGCTGTGCTCTCATAGAAGACTGTGCAGTGTGTAGTCTACTTAAGAGACTCACCCCAAGGAACAGCCATCACTCCTGAATGATACACTTTCCATTAGCAGAGCATAGAGTTGTTCCCTTAATGATCTGCTTCCCAGAAGCCTAGGCACTTACTCATGACAGTGGCCAGGACTCAGATTTTGTTGGCAACACAGCTGCTATTGTTGTTGTTGTTATTACAGTGCCTCACATGTCTAACTTGTGTTAAGACTCAGTGTGATCTGAAGATGGCCCTGATCCCACCGCCTCCATATTCTGAGTGTCCTGCTACATCTATTTCGTATGAGGCAGGCTCTTTACCTCCAGCCTATTAATTTATTGTAGATTTTCAATGAACGAAAGTTAAGGTTTCTTTGGACAATGATGAAAATATTTTAAGTATAAAAGGTAATGAGTTGACCAAACAGAATTATCTTTTAACTATAATATTTTATGTAGCTAGGTAAACCTCATGAGGTAGTGAACATCAAAAGTAACATGAAACTCTAACTTGTCAAATGGAAAGTTTGCTTTAATATACTCTCAGAAATTCTGTCAGTCATGTTTATTTAGCATGAAACTGGTGGTCAGAAGACAAACTACTTACTCAGAGTTGTCTAATTGGTGTGTAGCAAAGCATGACTTCAAAGATAGCTTTTCTAGACTCCATTCTACAAGTCTTCTAGAACATCAATGAAGTGATATTATTTATAAAACAGTATAACACAATCAAACACACACACACAGACACACACAGACACACACAGACACACAGACACACAGACACACACACACACACACACACACACACACACACACACACACACACACAGACACAGGATTCCCCAGAATTTTTAGTAGAAACTCAAATGGTTTGGTAACATCAAACAGTTAAATATATATCTGTATGTATGGCATCTCAAATTAAATATATATAATTCAAATGTCTTGGAGACTCTTATACATTGATAATACTATTCCATAGATTTCTCAGTAGAAATACAAACTAGTACAATCTGACCAAACAATTCAATTCTATGCATATAACATTTGAAATTAAATACACACACTTCAGATGTTAGTGAGACTTTTAAATATGGATATTACGATCATGTGCATGTGCAACACTGTGAATATTTCTCCTCTCTTTCTGCCTCCTTTTTCCTCTCTCCTAGAACTCACTAACCTTTTATCCATCATACCTCAGCCACTGCAATGTGAAGGGGTCTTGCAGTCCCAGATCTTGGGGTGAAACCTTGACTGGGTCAGGCCCAATTCAGGGAAATACATATTTCTAAGTTTAAGTCGATTGTGTATAACAAAATTTCAATTGGATTTTCTAGAACAGATATCTTCTCTGTACCTCATTTTTGATAAAGCAAGGGTCAGCAATAGCCACTGTGCTTTTTCTAAGGAGATGAGCCCAAGAATAGATGTGCTAACAATGGGTGGTCTTTGACATCAAATGTACCAAGGGAAGCCTGCTGGTGATTCTGACTTGTGAGTCAAGTATTGCTTAATACAGAAACCACCATGATAGTCACTTAAGGGAGCTAATAAAAAATAAGCCATCTCTATTTATTAAGGGCATATGTTGAGTTGTTCACAATGTAGTCATAAATAAAACATTCAATAAACGAATTAAGATCCCAAGGGAAGAGTCACATCATCAGAATGAGTAGGGTGATGGCAAAATAAGAGATCCAAAGGGTATACTCAGACTGCTGTGTGAACAGTATCATGTCAGATCAGTTGTACTTGTGGGGCAGGGAGAAGTGCTACACACCCTGCAGTAAGACAGGAAAAGTAAGGAAAGTGTTAACATTTAGGACAAGTGCTAGGGCAGCCAGCAAAGCTGGCTGCAGATGTAGGAGACACTCAAGCTGGGGTGCTCAGTAGGGATGGGGATGGATAACTTTATAATGAAGCAATTTGCATAAATTCTTTATTTAGAACATTCCTGAGCAAAGCAATGTTATGTACATGTGTAGGGCCTGAGCATCAGCACATTGCAAAGCCCCGAGAGGATTCTAATGAGCCATTAAAGCTGAGAATTCTTGGAGTGCAGGGAGCATCCTGCCATTGTATGGAGCCTAAATGCCCATCACAGAGCTGCAAAGGAGAACAAAGACAGCTTATAGTCATTCTACACGAATTTATATAAAAAGGGGATAGAAAAGATGGATATTGAAATTTAAATATAGAATTACAAGCCTTTGAAATTCTTGTATATGCATGGATCACAAAAGTTGTAAAATTGAAATGTATGTCTCAGATATCATATCAGGAATAGCCAAGTAAGAACCAGACCTTATAAAAACATTATGCTCTGTCCTGAGCCACACTCCTAGAAACCATCGCTCCCATTCACACTGAGTATCTCTATGTCAATCTCTCCATGAATCCAGCAGGGACCTTTCCAACGCAAGTCCTGTATCAGAGAGTTCACAGCCCTCCAGAGGAGGCACAGTCCATGAGGTCAGGAAACAGAGACTGGGGGAAGACAAGAAGAACAGCTAGAATCCTGGGAGGAGGTAAGAGTAGAGGAAAATGGGGCAACTTTCAGAAGGAGGGGCTGATTGCATTCTGAATGATGAAACATAGACTGTGTCAGCAGACCCTTTCAGAAATAGGCAGTGGTATGCATTCAGATGTGGAGAATATGAAGGAAAAACATAATTAGGCAAGGAAGGCATAGAAGATAGGAGATAAGAAGCTCCTAGTAGGGTCGGACAAATGGCTCAGTGGTTAGGAGTGTTTACTGCTGCTGCAGAAGACCCAGGTTTGAGTCACTGTGTGTTAGCTCACAAATATCTATATTGCCTTTAAGGGGGCCTGATTCCCTTCTGTCAACTCTACATGCTTCTACAAACACCTGGTGCACATAAACTAACTCAGGTACATACACACAAACAAGAAGTATAAATCTTCTCTTACAATCTAAAAAAGTAGCTACTAGTGACAGAGAGCCTTAGAGTACCTTGCTGGGGCTTTATTCTGGAAATGACCCAGGGCCAGGAGTTATGTTGCAATGGGTCAAACAAGATCTAGACAGTAGGTCACAAGTCTCTGCCATCAAAGTAGTGGAACCATGGGTTGGGTTTGGAAGAGGTCACTGAGAATGGAAATGGAAACACTGGTGTGAAAGAGAAGCAGCAGCTCTCATGAACACTGTTAAAGGTCAACACAAAGGTAATGACCACAAAGAGGATGAGGTCAGACCTAGGACAGAGAAAAGCTCAGACTGACTTTCTGCTTGTGGCTGAGAAGTGGGGTAGCTGTGTAGCTCTTTGGCAAGGTGGTACAGCATCAGAGGGAGACTCCAATGGAGAGAAATCTAAAGAGAAGGGAGAAAATGGAAGGGACTCTGGTGGCCATGTAGAAGGAATATATCACCTGAATGTATGCAAACTTAGACTTAGGTAAGTGTTTTGCCACCTTGAGGGAAGTTTTAAGTACAAGTCTCTTATAGATTCAGGCATCATTTGAAAACACAGGTTGGAAAAGATCTTTCATTCAAGAATAAAGAACATTTTGTCTTTATATGAAAACGAATATATTTGAGTTATAACTGCTGAATTGAGGTTCAAACTGCTCCAGTACTGAGAAAGGAACAGTTAAATTAATAGTCTAGAGAGCTGGCTGTCCCGGTTGAGTGCGAGCGGCTATGACATCTGGAGCACTCATCTGGTGACAGCTGAGGAGCAGTTTTAATCTGCGGCCTAGGCCTCACTGCAGAGTCAGGTGCTGTTCTAACAGGAGACTAGTTTTACCTCAACTTTTCAGAGCAAACTTCCAGGTTTTGACCTTTTTGATCTTTTCAGGGAAGTAAAAGGTGATTGTGAAGTCAGATCACACCCTGGCAAATGGATCTGTGGTAAAAGTAGTCTGTGACACACCCAGTGAACTCCAGCGATGTTCAGCACTCACAGAAAGGGGGTGGGGGTGGGGGTGGGGTGTCTTCCCACAGGGGCCTGAGAGAGGATGGGCTGTGCTCGGATGGATGGGTTCAGACAACTCTGGTACCTTCAACTATGCTTAAGGCAGTGATACGGGGTTAAATCTGAACGCACTCTAAGCAGTTGAGAATTTTACCACCACTGACAAGATGGGAAAAATAATACCAGCCAGACGACATGAGCTTTCATGAGAGTCGAGTTAGCACAGCTAATTCTCACATTAGCTGAGTTCATGTTGCCTTTAGCATGCTACTATATTATGTATCATCCACACACCTGCCAATCTTCTCTCGTGTAGACCTACTTAGTAATGTTTATAAAACCACTCCACAGTTTCATTTCATGTCTCCTCTTCTTAAAGTAACTCTATCAGTATTTCCTTTTAAATTTTCAAAAAGACTGAAAGAGAGACTGAAAGAGAGACCTGTGTCACATGGAAATCAGGTTAAATGACGTCTATGGCGGATGGCAACGAGAGAATAGGGAATTCAAACAGCCTAAAGGAGCAGAGGGTTATAAAGAACATGGTTTTCAGATCACATCCTGCGAGCCTGGAAGATGACAGCTCCACACAAGTTCAAGTTCAAGTAGAGAAAGTCAGTACTACAAAACAAAGGCCTTTATTCCTCCACTGTCCTAGAGTGGAAAGTGTACTCAACAACAGTTCAGAATACAAACGTAGTAAAAATTATAGTACAAATTAAATACCCCAAGGTAGGATGTATATAAATCCTGTTCAATTCTTAGTAAGATCCCATATGTAGAATATATTGGGATCGTTGGAAAAAAATTCCTACAAACTGTATTTTGGTGAAGGCTTTCAGTGTAAGGCTTTTTGGTTTTTTGTGAGTAAAGATTCTTAAATGTCTAACCTCAACTCCAGAGGACACGTTCATTGTTAAAATGAAATCAAGCATTTTGTGGCAATGTCAACAAGGTTTTGCATGTAGAGGAAGGGGGTAGGGTGGGAATAAGACCACAGAGCCTCAAACTCTATGGTGCGATGCTGTTGTAACACTTGACTTAGTTCTGGAGGAGGAGAAGATGAATTCTTTCAGTTAGTTTATATTTGCACAGCACACGTCACAAAGTTACGTAGAGGGAATGAGATTTACCAGATATACAATCCCTGTTCCTGTTCTGATAACTGTAATATTATACTAGCGGTCATATTTATTGAAAGTGCATTCTTACCGACGATGTACTGTGTGGTAAATATCTGTGGTGGGGAAGCATCCTTGCGACTCTCTGTTCACTACAATAATAGCTATTTACTGAGTAGCTGTTACGTACTGGGCACTATTGCATTTAATCCTCTCGACAATCCTATAAACAGGTAAACTTCATGGACTCGATGTCTTAGTAACTTGGCTATAGCATGGTAGCATGATTTTATAGAGGAAGAAAATTAGGTAAAGCATACACATCTTACCAATATCGCATAGCTGGTATATGCAAAAGTCAGAGGCTTGAAATTGGAGGTTGTTATTTATAAAGACCAAAACATATTTTTAGAGTTCTTTATAATAGTTGAGAAAATACACTAACATGAGAAAAACAAATTAAAGCAAGAAGGCATATACTTTCTCCTTTAACAAGAAGATCTGAAAAGTTGGCCGTGACAGTGTGTTGATTGTGGAGAAAGAAGTGCAGCCCGAGATCACTCCTGGAAATGTGTGATAAATGGGCCCCTGACAACACCAGCAATGACGGCAAACACATCCATCTAACAGCCAGACAACCTTCTAGAGCTTTCTTCCAGGTAATGGCTGTAAAGGCACTCCATGGCACATTTATAAGATTATATAGTACAACACTTTAAGATCAAAAGAGCAGAGACCACTCCAAAAGCTATAGATAAGAATCCACTTAAATAAATATGGTCGACACCTGGTCTGGGGTATTTTGAAAAAGAAATGTGGCAGCTCTTTCGGTAAGGATTGGAGCAAAAAGAAAAAAAAAAGGAAAAAGAAATGGAAGAATGCATGATGCTTTAGTGTCTGAATGTGAAAAAGCATGTATCAATATGTGTAAAATAACTCTAAAAGCATGCACACAAAACCCGAAACAACTGTTGCCTTTGGAGAGGGGCCGGGGAGTCTGCAGGGCATGGCTGGCAAGAGACTTTCTTTGAATATGGGGTCGGGTATTACCTGTCTTATAATTGAAAATGAAGAGCCATCTCAGTATGTTCTCCACAGCTGGGGAGTACGCACTATGACTCACGCTCCTGGGTTATTACCACATCCCCGCTGTGTCCTCCCACACAAATCGTCAAACTAGAATGAGAAGACTCAATCCCAGCCCAGCATCTGCTGTGGGACGGTGAGCAACCACCCTACATTGCTAAGATAGGAATAAAATACATTTCACAGGAAGAAATAAAATATCAAAGTTGTACCCTCAATTCAAGGTCTTTCAAGGTGAAAGGGGAGGGAACGCAAGCCATGATCCCTATCCTCAAGGCGTTCCTAGCAGAGTTAGGTAAACTGTGATATCAGCAAGTGAGTCTGCCACAAAGCACAGTGAATGCGAAGTGATGCTCGCTACCATCTCTCCACGTCCCACTGGACCGCAAGTGTCACATCTGGTTTGTAAAGATAACAAAGGCACACACGAGTTCCAGTTCCAGGAGGAAAACCTTCCGTGTATGTTAGACAAGAGGTGAAAAAGGTAAAACTAATCTGGGTCTTGAAGGAGGAGGAAGAATTTAGCAGGACGGGAAGACCCATTCTTTCCTAAGCAGCAGACGTGTGAATCCGCTGGCCTCGTCCGAGAGCACTCACCAGTGAAAATGGACACATGTACTCTTGAGTGCTCATGGTACCCTCCCCAGTGGAGAAGGAACCAAGGCTATGATGCACTGTGCTGCAGAGCCCACAAGTGACACCCAGCAGGAAGACAGAGGAAGGCAAGAAGCCAGAGCATCTAAGTGACTGTGTGGCGACATACTGATAAAACAGGAATCTGAGTTATGTACAGGGAAAGAGAAGCAGCCTGCAGGGCAAGAGAATGTGAGACAACAGAAAACAGAAGGAAACTGTAGTTACTAATGGGAAGAAAGGGTGGGCAGCACAGACTCGGAACCTCTGGTGCCTCACTTAAAATTCTCATTTTATATTAAATTAGAATGACAAATACAATAATAAAGACAAATAAGTAGCTTTAAAAGCCCAAATTACATTAGAGAATTTTATTTCCTGAAAAAATCACTAGATTATTCTACTTTCCAATGGTTAAAATGGAATACACTTATAAACCAAAGAACTTGAGTCTTTACAGTTCTTGTACTTTTATTTGCATTTAAGATACATCTAGAGGTTTGATCAAAGCATATTGCATGGAAATTTTTTCAATAAAAATATTTTTAAAAGAGATACATTTAAGCCTTAAAAGGCACCTACAGACCACATGTTGAAATAGAAAACGTTTTACCATCATCAGCAGCAGTTTGGAATGCATTTTCTTCTCAGATGTTGAAACTCTAGTTTTCCAATTTCAAGAGAAGAGAATGGAAGCTGTGAATAGTGTAAACCCAGTACTTGTGAGGCTAAGGCAGGGGGATTGCCACGAGTTCCAGGCCATGCTGGGTTATAGAGAGACTCTGTTTTCACTTCTCCTATATCCTCCAGGAGAGTATCAACACACACATTTTCAAAAGTGCCATAAAGGCATTCTGTAACTATGTCTTCTTAATACTGTAAAACAAACAAACCCCAAAGGGACCGGGCAATTGGCCCAGGGAAATACTTTCTATTCACTATTATCTCTAGACAGAATTCTGGCAATTGCTTCATGTAACTCAGAATCTAACCTCAAAGGTGGCAGTCATTTATTGTGGCTCACAGATGGGGCCTTTAATCACTTAATAATTTGCTGAGAAAGAGGAACCAGGTCTGGGGAGTCCCTCCCCGAAGAGCATCAACCCAGACCCCACCAACATCCTCAGAATGGCAGCAGCAGAAGAGTGGAAGCCCAGGCCTCAGCAGAAGCCCTCACCTCTCCAGTGTACGCCTGGACATGGCACTGTCAGGGATTTCCAGCACATCCCAATAAAATACACAGCTAAAAGTCATTAATTTTATTTTATGGTGAGCTGCATTTTTGAAAAGCAGAGCATACTATCCTAGGGGAAGTAGTTAAAATTCACCTTTCTTTAAAACATGATAACAGCATGTTTTAATTTAATTTTTCCTTATAATTTCGAGAAACTTTTCACAAAGATTTTCCAGGTCAATGTTTTCCTAAATCTTGTGAGAGTCCGAGTTTAGTAAGTTGTTTTCTCTTTTTAAAAAATACGAGTATATGCTTAATAAGCTGTGTCTGACATTTGTTAGCTGTCACTTGGTCCTCTAGGCAGGAAATAAATGAAGGGAAGGTCTGAAATCAATCAATCAGTCTGTCTGTCTATCTATCTATCTATCTATCTATCTATCTATCTATCTATCTATCTATCTATTATCTATCTATCTATCTATTATCTATCCATCTATCTATCTATCTATCTATCTATCTATCTATCTATCTATCTATCTATCTATCTATGTACATATGTGGTGGGGGTTGCATGTATCTGTGGAGACCTGAGGAGAAAGAAAGCACTGGAGGGCCTGGAGCTAGAGTTCACATGGTTGTAAGCTGCCCAAGGTGAGTGATAGGAATAGAACCCAAGACCTTGCATGATCAGTAAGTGGACTTGATGCATAAGCCAGGCCCTGAAAATCAGTTTTATTCTGTTCCATTGTGTTAAATGTTCTCCTTCCTAATGTTTTGATTCAACCTGCCCAAGTGAAATGTGTAAGTCATGTGGAGTGCACGCTGGCAAAGGAAGACACATGTACAGCCTGATATCTATGTCAGAAAGAACAATGAGTAAATGTTTTAGTGCAACTACTAAACAATGCGACACATGGAACTCATGCAATTACATGCATGCTAAAGCATGCCCACTGTTACCTGACGTTGTGACTAAGTTGGGTACTTTGTGTTCTAATTTGCAGACTCGGGGAGCCCTGCATACGACTTTGGGTCTACCACAGTGAGTGAATGCTGGGAGGACAGCATCTGTCATTTGACTGGGGACAAGTAAGGTTTATGAGTATAATAGATAAGGTTGGGAGATGTGGAAAAAATTGGTTTAGGGGTAGGGTATGCATTGAGACCATGGCAGTGTGATGAGAGAAAAACATAGCTACCCAGACTGATTAGATACAGGTCATCAAGGCGGAGAGTAAGCTCTAGTGACCTGAGCAGCAGGAGATGAGCAGGGAGCGACAGGCAGACCCAGGCAGACCCTGGTACTGGGCCCAAGGCAACTCCTCTCCCCAGGATGCCAGAAGCAGTAGAAGCAGTAAATCACCAGTGACAGGAGTCACAGATGCTTTCAGGGTTGACAAATAATTTGAAACATAGGAACTAACATCTCAATCAAGTTTTAGAATCAGGACTTAAAAAAAAATACACAACACTTTGATTGTGATTGGTGTTCCTCTATTACTGCAACTCCTTTGGGATAACCCATAAAAGGGAGTCAGAGTGAACTTTTCCTTTCTCCCATATCTCCCAATTCTCTTGCTACACTCTCCAGAGAGTGGTGTTCTCATGTACACTTCAACAGTGCTCTGAGAACTGAGATTATGTCTTAATAGCATACAAAGCCACGAAAGAATCAGTTGTTGGTCCATGAAAATATTTTCTATTCACAAGTCATTGCAAATAGAATCTGCATTGTGTGTGTGTGTGTGTGTGTGTGTGTGTGTGTAAGGGACAGGGAAGATTTTTTTTTCTGCTCCTACACTGCCCTGCTGTCATTTCCAAGATCCACGAATTATGAGTCTCCTCAGCTTTGCTCAGTGTTTTAGGTTCTTGAGCTCTGGCTCTGCCCATTTTTCTGCTTGGACAGTTCCTGTGTTTTGGGTCTGAGACCACTCTGACATTTTACCTCCATAGGTCCCATGAGGAGAGCCAAAGGAGTAAGTTGGACAATGCACTATGAGGATATGGATGCCCGGCAATGGCCAAGAGCCCTTGGCGAGCTTCTCTAACAAAATAGCCCCAATCCCCAGCTTAAGTATGCTTCTTCTTTCTAGGCTGACTTTGAATTAATCGGGCTGGGAACCTGTTCTGGTTCTTATTCTGTTAATACTTCTATGTAGACTGTGATTTGGAGTTAAGGAGAGAGAAGGAAAGAAGGCCCATGTCAACCCTGAGTAGACAATTGTGTTTGCCAATCTACCTATTGTCTAGATTTCCAATTATTCATGCCACAGAGGTAATTAATGGGCATATACTCTGGAGCAAGAAAATTTAGCTTTGTAACCTATAACAGTTACTTAACCTCTCTGCATTTCAAGTTCCTCATGGGCAGGGCAGGGTACAGGAATCCCAACCTTAAAATTATGTTCATATTTCTCTGTCTAACTATTGTGTATAGTATGTGTGATCTGTTATCTATCTATCTATCTATCTATCTATCTATCTATCTATCTATCTATCTATCTATCTATCATGTATAGTGCATATGTAGGCACATATGCCCCAGAATAAGTGTTAAAGGATAACATTTTAGAATCAGCTTTCTCCTTTTGCATCACGTGGTTTCTGGGATTGGACTTAGGTACCGGGGTTGTGCAGCAAGCATCCCCTACCCCGCCCATCCCCCTGCCTCAAGGGTGCTCCCTTTCAAGAGCTAGTGTAAGGTTGAATAAGTTATGTGCATGCAAAGTTCTGAGAGAGGTGCCAGCTACATGCACGGTTGCTTTATTATAACCCATGGCCATAATAAAGATCTCTTTGGCTTTCATTCTCATTGTCAATTCTTCATCTAGCCTGCAGAGTAGAATTCTGGTATCTGTGGGTCTCTGGGCACATCATTTTCAGAGCATGAAAATCACTGCCATGGGTGCAAGTTTTACCTACCCATCCCTGCAGCTATGGTAGCAAAATAAACTAGACTAATATATAAAATATGTTTAATGTTAATATCCCATTTAAAGGAAAATATATACATATAATATCAAAGTTAGGCTCAGGGAAACATGACCTGCTACTTAGATATGATGCAGTTAAAAGGAGGCTAGAGCTTTTGGATTAGGTTAGCCCAGGTTAGACAGTCCATGAAAGAAGGAAACAGCTGAGCTATGGCTGCAACCGTGGTGACAATCACATGGCCATCTACGGAAGGAAAGCATTTCAATAAATGGAAGCAGGTTTTATATTCAAAGGTCTGTTCATGTGACCTCGGCTTTATCCTGAGGCCGGGTCATCATTTGTTTGTCTTTAGATTGGAACTGAGGGAATGAGTTTAATCTTTTCTTGAAGTTTCACATCCCTCCATTCTGAGGTTACAACTGAAGTGTGACTTGTGTATAAGGATGTGTGTCAATGCGACAGTAAGGACATACCGTCAACCAGACACTCGATTTTCAAAGCGCTTTCCATCTTTGCCAAAGGTGGAAAGCAGAGTCACATGCACAAACGACTTTGGGCAAGCTGCTGCAGAACTGTTTTAAGCATGACATCAACATGCCGGATCAATAACTTGTTTCTTTATCTGCACATGCATGAGAAATCTGGCTACCATAGAGTGCCGGATCAATTAAAAACTGAATTTGCTATTTCCAGACAACAGATAGCTTGAGGCTCTGTAGGGCCAGCAGGCAGGGATCCAAATCCCATCTCCCTCTGTCTCTGTCTCTCTCTGTCTCTCTCTTTCTGTCTGTCTGTCCCTGTCTCTGTCCCTGTCTCTGTCTCTGTCTCTCTCTCTCTTCACTCTGGAAGCACAGCTCATAGCACTCTGATGCTGTGTTATGTGGGACTGTGGGGGAGGGGGGCTGAGGGCTTGACAACACTGTGGCTGCCTCCAGATTGCCATCATTCTTCAAACAGCAGGAGCTGGGTACCAAAGCCAGGTGAAAGGACTCTTGCTGCTTTGCATCTCTATACAATCTGATTAATGGACATCAATATATTGCTTCTGAGATGAGGCTGTATATTTTGCTTATAAGTATGATGCAAGCATTTATGAAACTGATGTCACCAAAGTATCTAACACCTTGGGTAAGAAAGGACAGTAGCACAGCCCAAAGTTGTTGGTGCAGACTTCCCCTGTACACTTCCGATCAAAGCAGAGCTGATGGAACTTTGCCTCACATTTATACATTTACTGTATAACATTTCACTGACCACTGGTAGACAAGGTTCCCAGACATGTTTGTATAATTAGTTCTTAAGGTAGTCTTAGGAAGTGTGGATTATTGAAATAAACTTTTTTGTATATTTGGTATTCTAGTAAAAAGAAAAAATAGGCTGTGCTGAGAAGTTGCTCAGTGGTTAAGAGCTCTGGTTGATCTACAGGGTCCAATTCCCAGGACGCACACGGCAGCTCACAACCATCTGTAACTCTAGTTGCAGGGGAATCGCATGTTCTCTTTTGACACACTGTATACAAACACACATGCAGGCAAAACCTATACACACCTATAAAGTGAGATAATAAGACAAACCTGTGCTTGGGCTGGGCTCAGTAGATAAAGTGCTTGCCATCCAAGTGTGAGGCCCAGAGGAACCCCTAGAACCCACACAGCTTGGGAGATGTGGTGACGTGACCACACAGACGTCATGGGTCCCCAGGTGAGCTGCCTAGCCAGACTAACTGGAATTGGCCAGCTTTAGTTCAGTGAGAGGTCCACTGAGAGAGTCAATGCATAAAATGGAGAGTAACCAGGAAGACACCATCAACTTTGCTTGTGCACACATGTGCATGCATGTCTGAACACTCACACGTATACCCATACACATGAAAACATATGTATACAGACACACAACTAAAATATACTAATACATCATTACAACTATGCCATGTTAGGTCTAGAGTAATCTTTTGGTTCTGGGGGGTGGGGGTGGGGAGAAACAGCAGTGATGCCAGGAATGAGCTAACAGCCTTATGCACACAAGGAAAGAGCTGTACCACTGAGCTAGCTAATGAGTTACTGGACCAGTCTTCCCATAGGTATGTGTGTGCACACAGACCCACATTTGTATGGGTGCACCTATGTGTGGTACCTGTGCTACCCGTGCACATGGGTGCGTATGCTTGTGGAAGCCTGAGGTCATCTTCAGCTGCCAGAGATTTCTACCTTTATTGATTTATGAGATTTAGTCTCTCACTGGCCTAGAAGTCACCAAATAGGCTAGGTGATGGGCTACTGAGCCCATGCACTGAGATTAAAAGTGTGTGCTACCATACAGTGTTTTTCCATGGGTTTTGGGGATTGAACTCAGATCCTTGTGCTTTCACAGCAACCATTTTAGCAACTGAGTTATCTATCTACTGCCACTCAGTCTTTAGATAAAAACTTCATACTTTTAAAAACAGCACATGCTTTACAGTACCCGCTTTATAAATCCTTAGTGTTGGCCACACTGGTTGACATGATCAGCTCTGATGGTCACTCATGTTTGCGGTCTCTGCCCCTAATCACTCACACATGTTCCAACTCTCTATGGTAATACTTCACCTACTTGAACCTCTTCCAGGAATGAGCTAGCCCCAAAGGATTTTAAGACAAGCACATTTCCCCCCTAAAACACCAATATAGATAGAATCCAAAGATAGAATATATGCATCCTTCCTGTTGTCAATCATTGTGTTTCCTGATATAAGCTAATCCTAATGATTAACCCTGGGGTTCTTAGAATGCATTAGGATATCTGGGTCTTGGGGGTCTAAATTAAGCGGTCCTGACAGCTGCATGTCAAGGGCTCTGTCTTTTTAGCCAGCTCTTCCTTTCCTCTGTAGACTGCCACTTCTTCCCAGAGCTCTGGACTCTTAGGCAGTACCTACCTGTTTTGAAATTGCTGCTGTGGCTGACTATGCACTTTGGGCAGGCAGACATGTGTATTGGTAGAAAAGTGGACGTAAATAAAAGGACAGACGGTTGGTGGATGAGGTGGGGGAGGGATTTACACAATTCTCTGAGTACTCGGGGCCAGGCTGGCCCTCTGGCCAATTCTGAGTTATATTTTGAGTTAAGCAAGATCATGTGCTGAAGAGAGCACTGGTGTTCATTTTCTTCCTATTGAGAGAAGAAGTTGCCAAGTGCATTCAGACACTGCTATTTTCTGGGACATATGAATTTGTTTTCAATTTGTTGAAATACATATTAAATAATAGCCATCATCACAGGACAAAGAAAAAGCCACAAATGCAGAAGATGTATACTGACTTTTTGCCTGAGGCATGTCCATCAGCTTACATCGATGTACAGAGAAAAATTCTTAATATAGCTGGCTGCTATAGGAAAGACGAAACAGGCCTCACGGAAGCTAGAGAGTGTGACAGTGATAGCCCAATAGAAAGGCCCTTGGTGGGGAAACAGGTTCATTTATTTAGATGAACTGGTTTAGAACTTAGCTTAGCAGATGTTAAAAGCTGCTGCAGACCCGCAGTTTTCTAACTTTTTCCTTTCAAAGTGGTTTCATATTTCACAACAACTTTTGTACATTAGCAGATTATAAACATCTATGCTCAGCTAATAAACCTAGATTTCCCCTGAGCACATAAATTCTGATAAAATCTAACAAGGAAAAGAGAGGCAAAGGGAAGGAAAAAGAGAAATGCATCTTTCATGTGTGTAATGTTTTCTTCAGGATAAAGATACACTCCACATGTTAGCTGGCATGCCGTTAATAGGACTACCCTAATTATATCCGGCCCTGACTTCCCTGTGACTTATGGAAAGGAAAACTCAGTTCTGGATTGACACTGTGCACCCTGGAAGGCCTGCATGTGGGTAACCTCTCCTGACAGTTAGTATGCTATTTTCAGAACTTATAAGCTTTAGATATTAGAATAGCAGATAAAATATAACTAGATTCCCTGGTATTTTGGGCTGCCTCTCCTGAAGTTCCTTTCAATCAGAATAGATAAAAGATAATATGCATTGGTCAAATAAATTTATATGGTCTTTTAAAAAAGTTACTATTGTAAAAATTCTTGTCAACATCTCTTTTTAAATGAAAAGAAAGCCCTCCAAAATGAAGCTCTCCAGGCCCCCAGCACCATTTTCCAGCTAAGCAGTGTTTCCCAACATCCATTCAGGTACACACTTTGCTGTTCAGCTCTGCTTGCTTTTGGCAATAGCATTTAAGAGAAAAACCAAGTGACCATTTTGCTACCTACACAAAAGCTTTAGGATGTGATTACAAAATGAGATGGCCTCCCTGGAGCAGCATGTTTCTCTAACCTGGTGACTTTCTTCACCTGTGCTTAGGCAGGAACTGGCCTGGCTGTGGTGAAGGGGTGGGGGACAGGGAACACACCTGACTCCCTAGACTAGGAACACTCACTATTCTCTGGAATGACAAGTTTAGCGCTTAGCAGTGAGCAAGGCTATCACTTCCCTGGCCCGCTCTAACCTGGGATGAACTCCCGGGAACCGACAGCAGCAGAAGCACAACAGTCCCATTCCTGAGTTCACTTGGCATCAAGAACCCAGCACTGAAATGCTGTTTCCCTTCTTCAAGGACATCAAGGGGAACATTAACCTCGAAAGCATAGCCAGAGAGAGATGGATATGAGAACACTCACTCTCCAGCCCAGGCCTACGTTTATTTTACTCTCCTGTCTCTAGCATTATGGAAAGTTTCGACCATGTAGTAAAATACACAGAAGAACCCCCACAAAGCTGTCACTCAGGTCCCATAATTGCCAACACATGGTCCAGCTCACTCCATGTACCCCCCTCCACCCCTGCTTGGAATTTTTTTTAAAGCAGTTTCCAGATAAGTGATGTTTTATTTTATGTAAGCTTTCATTTACAATACACATGTCTATTTTTCTAAAGATCACTCCAGAAATCTCACTGCACATGAGATGTCTGAATCAACTTCAACCATATCTTATAAAATATTTTATACTCAAACCTATCTATCTAGAAAACTGATTTGCCTGACTGTAATTAGATAATTAAAATGACAAAGTAGTGTGAAACACAGACTATTATTCTATTTATGGTAGGGAGAAGCACACACAAGATGGAGAAGACAGTACACGGACATGGCTTCCTATGGCTTTGTAAACATTACAGTCAATGACGAAATAAAATAATTTGGTTAAGATCTGCTTACATAAAGCTTTAAAAAATGGGAGGCGGTTACTAAGGGGCCCTGGAGATGCCTACAACCCTTTCCCCCTTCTTTACAAACACACAGAATAAAAGACAGACCAACTTATAGGCTCAAAATAACTCACGTAGCAGGCTAGCTCCTCATAATAATTTACAACTGATCTGAGAGCAGAGATCAAAAGGAAGCCATCTAGCATTTCTATTCAACTCTTCACTGCCAACAACTGGTTTGTAGGAGAGTGAAGTCCTCACAAGATGAATCCAAAATCTTCTGAGGCAACTTTGGTACCATGCCACAAAGGAAATGAGGAGGAAGCCGGTAGGAGCTACAGATGGAGCTACAGGGTAGGCTCCATTAAGAGTTCTAGCGAAAGAAAAAAGGAATTTCCCTCATCTGTGAATTTTAAAAATAATAGAAGTAGGAAACATTCAGACAATTCAAGCAAAACCTTTGATTTGTCAAAGCATTTGAAAATTTGTGGTTAAAAGCTAACTTAAGTTGTTAGAGGACTTATGCTAATTAAATGGTCTCATGCAGGGCAGGCAACACTCCTCACAGCAGTTTGGCCAGTCTTTGGCCAATGATGTCACATGACTATTATGTCACTGGCTCCCAGACTCTTTCAAATGAATCCCTCCTTGCTTCGAAGTAACTGACTGAGGTTGGAATAAAATGCCAAGAAATGATAGCTTTTAGTATCACACATCTCCACAAAGCATAAACACTTCTGTTAAAAATTTCTGGAGCTAAAGTCAATTAGTCCCTTGTTACACACTAGAAACTCTTAAGTTCTTTGAAATTCCACATATTGGCGGATTTGTTTTGTCTCTTGAGTCTAGATACCTATCTATTCTCAATTGAGGAATAGGGATTTTCATATCACTTATTTTAGCTGGCTGAAAACTTCCCACCATGTCTGCAAGCAAGTTCATAGGTAAAGACTCATATTTATAGTAACATTTTAACTGTGTGATTTTTTTTTGTTTGCTTGTCTTCTTCTGAAATCATCTCTAATTAACAAATTTATTGGAACAGTTCACAGCATACAAACCTCAGAAAGAAAACCTGTGATGTGTTTCACCATGAAGATATGGAGTGTTAGGAGTTCTAATATTGGCCACTAGCATATGAATTTTGAGCTTAAAAAGTATATTTTTATTTTAGGTGTTTGGGCCTTTTGCCTGCATGTATGTTTGCACACCACCTGTGGGCAGTGCCTATGGAGGTAAGGTGAGGGCTCTGGATGTCCTGGGATGGGAGAAACAGATGGTTGTGAGTCACTATGTGTGCTCAGGGAGTTGGACCAGAGTCTTCTAGAAGAGGAACCAATACTCTTAACTTCTGAGACATCTCTCCAATCCCTGATTTGTATACTTTTTAAAGGAGTCCTTTCCTTGACAAATATGTGGGGAAATGCTTATAAGTAAAAACACATATGGAAGTTCTTCAAATGCATGGGGTGGAAAGTTTGGGCATAACCTGTACAGGAAGGGCTGTGGGTCTTTACTGAGCAGCAGGAGGGAGTGTGAGAGACCTTACACCTTGGTCTTCACCTCGGTGGTCTTGGAAGGGCATTTCAGATGTCAGGCATGAGCTGCTTCTTGTACATACTGTCCGTTTAGCATAGAAGGTATCAGAACAACAGAAACAGAGATTTGATAGTAAAGGCTTTGCTTGTCTCTACCAATTCCAAAGCCTGGGTCACTCACCAGAGCATTTCAAAGGAAAACACTGATCAACTAAAATAGTAAAATCACCACCTCCATCTCAAGAGAACACCCAAACTTTCAACACTTCATGAATAATGTATTGTGGACTTCCTTTGTTTTGGGGCAGAGTTGGAGTAAGCCAGGGGCTTCATGCATGTTGGGTAAGAACCTCCACAGGACATCAACAGCTCTGGCCCCCATGAAAGTACATTCCAACTTGAGAAAAATGCCAGCAATTCAGTTCATAAACAGAAATTTTCTGTTTAATTTATAAGACATTTTAAAAACAGAAATACAAATACAATTGTTAGTGTGTTTCAAAATTGTGACATATAAAGTGAAACCTTTAGGAAGATCTAGGATGGGAGGCAATCACAGCTAAGCACGCCCCCTACATGTTTTAGGAATTGCCATTGAACACTCTAATCCCAAATATACCAATCACATGCTTCTCTTACCTTGTGATCATATGGGTTGTAGGAATGAAACACCCGAGATAGATCTTTTGTTCTTTGTTTTTTCTGTGGAAGAAAAAACACAAATATTTGAGTTGACAGCAAAAAAATCCATATCTGTGTATTTTTCTATCTGCCTACAGATAGACTACAGCTTGGTGCAAGCAGACACCAGTCAACTGATAGATACATAGCTCAACTGCCACATAGCAGGCAGGCTACCTCTTCCTAGAACAGTGGTTCTCAACCTTCTTAATGTTGTGACCTTTTAATACAGTTCCTCATGTTGTGATGACCCCAACAATAAAATTATTTCATTGCTACCTCACAAACAAGTTTGCTACTGTTATGAATCATAATGTAATTATTTTTGGAAATAGTAGTTTTGTAAGTAGTTTTGCTAAAGGGGTCACAGCCAATAGGCTGACAACTGTGGTTATAGAAGGTTTTGTAATTAAAGCCAGTTATCATCTCCAACTATTTCTAAGAACACACCTAAAAACGACAGTGAGGACAGAGAAGCCTCAGCTTGTTTTTTATGGGATGTTTTCAACTCTGTTTTAATGCCACCAACTGATCCTCCAGCACTAGCATCTACTTGAGTGACATCTGCACTGGGTTGCCTGGAACACCTTGAGTTTGTGTGCTTGAGCCTGCAGCTGGGGGTGGGAGGGCACCTTCATCACAAAACTGTTCTATAGTCTAGTACCCAGCATCCTATACACAGTATGTACCCTACAAATAATGGCTTAATGGATCCATGACCTACTTGAGGCAGAGCAGCATGGAGCTATCAGAAGCCTCACAGGCAGTTTTGAAGAGACAAGGCCTTTCACTTCTCATGAGGCTCTCTCCTCAAGCTTGCTCCCCAGGCCATGACAAGGAGGAAAATGCGGCTCTCCCATCACCGTCATTGACAAGAAGCTTATGTCTGCCACGGTAGCTCATATGTTTCCATATATACCTTGTGCACAAGCATGTGCGCGTGGACCTCACATACACAGATGGGTTGTTACTGTCAGAGGGAGGAGGCTGTTCGCACTGTAGTGACGTCTGCTTTCTAGTTCATACTTCCTCCTTGCCAAACATCCGTGCATGTGTACACAGGCTCTCATTCCCTCTTAGGTGCTCTCAAACTCTAAAGATTTAGAAATCCAAATCTTCCCAGCAAATCTTTTTTTTTTTTTTTTTTTTGTTTGCTTGTTTTATGAGACAGGGCATCACTATATACCCCAGGCTAGCCTGGAACTTGCTATCCTACTGTTCCAACCTCCAGAGTGCTGGGACTGAAGGTGTATTCTGCTATACCAGGCTAATACATCAAGTTTTGATACAAGGGCAATCTTTGCACAAACATTTCTATAAGCCTGAAAGTTTGTATATTTTAAAGAAATAAATTGTGCACATCTAGTTTCAGGATCACATTGTATGCATGACTGTGACCTTGGCATGACCAAATTGCATGCCTCAAGTATTGTTCCTTTCAATGTGCCTTTGCCCCGGGACTGAATAGGGATCATACTTACATAACTATGTATGTGTCTTGTAGAATGGACACACAATTCTTTCATTATAGTTATCTCTTGTTCATCATGGAATCAACTTCTATGATATCTTACAGTTCCGTCAAGCATGTGACCCATAATGGCCATGATATCCAAGGAACAAGCAACAGGGGTGCTTTCGTTTGAGTGACCCCTTGCTGATTAGCCATGAGGCCTAGGGAGGGATTTGCCATCTACTCCTGAGTCTTCATGTTATGTGTCCAGCACACACCTCCTGACTGCCAGGATCTGATCATAATTACAGTCGCATGTGAAAGTCATTTATACACTCTCACAGTTGTGAAATGGAACAGCTCCGTAGGAAAACTATCTTGAGAGGAAGAATTCCACAGGCATCATTTCCAATCAGTCGGCCTTGATTGCCACATTCTGACGCCCACTGATAGACATCTTTCCTGCTCAAGTTCCCGCCTCTTCTGCCCCCTGTCAAGCAGTGCTTCCAATATAACCCCCTTTTTCTTCTTGCCTGCACAACAGAGATATGTCTTTAAGGAAATAGAAAACAGTTCCCTTAGTTAGTGAAACGTTTGTCCTATGAGCCTCAGAGTCTATTTTGAACAGTCACTTGTCCACCAAAGTTTTCATTAGCTTATGATTTTCTCTTTCCTTCCTTTACACCCACTTAGGTGGTGGAATGGTTCTTGGCTACACTTCAGTCAAAAGAGAAAAAGAGAGAGAAATACCAACACTTCCTTTAGTGGGAGACTTGATGCAACCCATTGGGGCATTTCCCCCCTCTGAAAGGAAATTGCCCTAGTGGAGATAAGATGGGAAACACAGCAGCAATCAACGTAGGAAGAGCCTGAAGGCTGAGTAGCCTCACAGACCGCGGGCAGGTGGGTAAGAAATGGCAAGAGCTGTTTTGTGAGGCCTTTCTATGTGAGTGTGGATAGCCCAAACCCACGTGTGCCTTCCACCTTGATTTTTATTTCTTTTTATCTTACTTTGGGGGACACAAAAACTTCATGCAAGCTAAATTTATGTTCTTCCACTGAGCTGCACCCTCCCCCCATCCCCGGCCTACACATACCTTTTGTTGTAAACTAATGCAAGTGATTTGGGGAAGAAAGGAGGTAAAGGTAATTAAATAATGGTATTTGGATCCCCTCAAAGCGGGTTTTGGGGGAACCCAGGAAAGAAACAGAACTCTACTTCTGATAACCAACTAATTACACACACATTTAGTAGAGTTCTGGCTATGAACCTAAAAAGGAAATGCATCAACAGTGCTATCTGGATGTCATAGATATTCCTCCTGAAGTTGGTTATATACCCAGTGGTGCAATTCTGGAATGCAGAACAAAGGGTGGTAAGTTATGTTCACGGGCCAATCCAGGCTAACCCCTGTTCTTTTAAGTCAGTTTTGTTGAGGCCCAGGGAGATAGTTCAGTTGGTAAAATGTTTGCCATGGAAGCCTGAAGACCTCAGTTCAGGGAAGAGGCCAGACATAATGGTACAAACTTACAATGCGGCTCGGTTGAGGTGCAAACAAGCAAATTCCTGAAATTCTCTGACCAAATAGACGAGCCTAATCCTCAAGCTCCAAGCCACTGAGGGAGGATGGTCTCAAAATATCAGATGACTTCTAAGGAATGGTTTCTGAGGTTTACCTGTGACCTACACACACATAATCCCACATACGTGCTCAGATTCTCTCACACATACGTCAAGTCAATAAAGTTTTATTGAAACATAGCCACACTCATTCATTTGTGAGTGCTTTCATGCTCCAAAAGCAGAACTGAGTGGTCCCAACAGAGTTTGAGTCCTACCCAGCATAAGGAATTTATTACCTGGCCTTTTGCAGGAAAGAGCCAGTCACTCCAGTTTAGTGTCTGTGTCCCTAACACACCAGTTAGGCATCCCCTGGACTGAAAAGCAAGTAAACAGCTTTCCAGAAAGAGGCCCTGCTCCTTCTCCCTGCTCTCTGAAGACAGATGACAAGCAATCACAGCCCATACATTGATGCATTAACAATGAATGAAGAGTGAGGGACAACAACCAGCTATCTCGTTTTCACGACTTGATCTTCCAGAGCATTCTATAGGAAGTTATAGAATACTGCCAGTCCTGGAGCAGGCTGAAATTGAACTGGGGTTCTCATAGCCTTTCTAGATGTATCCTGTGACTTTAGAAACTACAAAAATGAATCTTTGACAAAGTGTTGGGCCCGAAGTCTCACAGACAAATGATGAAGAGTTGGCCATCATTTGTAGTCTGCATGCTTCTCAGACAGGAAACATGAAAAAGCTACCGTGTAGGAATTACTAAGCCATGCTCTCCGCAGCTTTAATTGAGACCAAAAGCTGAGCCCCAGGTGGAATACTTGGGCATTTTCCTATGGCATCGGAGCACAGGTCTAAATGACCTCCCACCTTTCAGCCTGTTCCAATAAACACCTCAGTCCTGCAGCCACCTGAGAGTCCTCCAAGCATTTAATAAGTAAACACATAGAACACGCCGCACGATAGACTTGTGACCAGGGTGGCCTGGCAAATGTTTCTCCAGAATTTTGCAAGGTGCCATCAAGTCATCATCATCTTCAGTTCCTATGCACGGACAGCAGGACTAGAGAAGGCTAAGCTCTGCTGTCTATGTGGGTTGCGTGGCTTTGGAAACAAGGCAGTATGCAAGTTTGTCAGAACATCTACATTATGTTTTCCATCCTCTTCATTAAGGCCTCACAATTATTGTTTGTTTAGTTAATTAGTAATTGTTTATTTTTTATTGAGCTGCATACCCACACCCTCCCCCACCTCACTTTACAAACTGCATTGGCATTCTCTCCCTAAGGTCAGAAACACCTCTATATTTATGAGCAACTCTTTTTTAGGGGAAAAAACCAACCAAACAAAGCTTAAGCCCCACTTTTGAACAGTGCAGGTTGCCAATGTTGTAACCATTTTAACCTCTAACAAGAGCATGCAACTAGGCAGTGATGTAACAGGCATTTAGTCCCAGCACTCAGGAGGCAGAGGTCAGTGACCTCTGTGAGTTCGAGGCCAGGCTGGCTTGGTTATAGAGCTAGTTCCAGGACAGTCAAGGCTACACAAAGAAATGCTGTCTTGAAAATGCAAATGACAAAGAGAAGACTAAATAACAGAACACACTGTGAAGCTCCCTGTGGGCAGAGAACCTGTTTTACCTGAGTCTGGGCAATATCCGACACTCTTCTTTTTCTGCTGCTAAGTCAAATTGTCACAGTACCTTTCTCTAGACATGAACTTCCTGCATAAATCTGTTCTAAGAAGAATACAGGACTTCACTTCTACTTATGGATTCTCAAGAATGATAAGGGATGGCAGAGTACTGCATCACAACACAGCATGGTGTGCGGAATGAAGCTGAAAGGGACAAGCTGGAGTTTTAACATACTCCTTTATTTTCCGTTTTTTTAGGGGGGCAGATTCCATTACTGGTAGGGAGTCTAAGATGTAGTTAACTCAGCAACTGGAAGACCACAGCAGAAAGATAATAGAAGAGGACACAGAGCCTAGATACTAGAAGCTAGACTACAGGGTTCTGAGTAGCTGACTTCTAGGCCACAAGGGGACGATTGAGGGAACATGACTGTCTGAAAATAATACCACAGGAGAATGAGAGAGAATTAAAGGGAAGGGACGATGATAGTCCCTCAGAAGGGAAGTCAGAACCACATTCTATGTTAACAGGGCCAAAAGAACTAAGACATTTCAGATGAAAACAACAGATGAGAGCCAGCAAGATGGCTCAGTGGGAAGAGGTGCTTTCTAGGTAGCCTGGCGATCAGGATCTATCTGAAGAACCCATGTGAGGGTGGAAGGAGAGAACTAATGTACAAGGAGGTCCTCTAACCGCATACACACACACACACACACACACACACACACACACACACACACACACACAGAAGAGCTAGGACCAGGTCTCACACAGAGCTTCTCAACCTTCCTAACACTGAGAACATTTAATACAGCTCTTCATGTTGTGCTGAGCCCTAACCTTAGCATTATTTCACTGCTACTTCGTAACTGTAATGTTGCCACTGTTACGAAATCTAATGTAAATATATGATATGCATTCCCCACAGGGTCATGACCCGCAGGTTGAGAACCATTGTCTTAGAAGAAATGGCCACTAAATCAAGGACGTGGTAGAAGGCAGCCAGAGCATAGTATGAGACATGCCTGGGGTTTCATGTATGAGGGGATCTTTTAGCCTCCTTCCTCTACAGGAAGTCTAACTCTCGTTCATTGCTGCTAGGATACAGACAACAGTGGACCCATTAAGTTTCCTTTGCAATGTGACAGCATTGGGTTGAAGGAACAACAACCCTTGCTTGACAGCTTAGATTTCCACAAAACTGAGTTGACAGGCAGCGATGCCATTTACAGGTGGTGAGGAAGCAGGCTGAGTATAGGCACACACATAGACAGAACTGGCTGGTAAAAAGGAAAGGTTAAATGAGCAGAAGACACGATATGAACTGATAGAGCAAGAGATGGTCAAACTTGGGATTCAGAAAGAGGTCCCCAAAGAGATTGAAGATGGAGCCCAGTCAGACCAAGATCAATCCCTCCCATGGTGGTGTGAGAAACCACCCATGCTACTGAAACCATCCCAATCAAATGATAATACTCCCTGGGAAAGCTCAGGTGAGGTGAGAGGGTGGGCTGGATTACACAAGCTGAGAGGCAGGATGGCTGGCACCTGGTGACTAAGTCACAGTATAGAAGAGAAGAAAGAAAAGAGATTCCAAGAGGTTGGCTTCAGCTCTTTGATGGAATGAATAGGCCTGAACAAGCAGGCTGGGGAGGAGAACGAACTGGCTGGGAACCACGTGGGAGTAATGAGAAGCAGCCGGTGCCCAGCAGAGGGTACGAAGGCCACAGGTTTGGGGGTTCTGAGCGCACTGGTGTCCTCTGAAGCAGAACTGGTTTGAGATCATATATGGAGATAATGGAGTGAGAAAGGAGAGATGTGTGTCTCCTGACCCTATCTAGCTAGCTGTCTGCTCAGAGCTTCCTAAGGCTGAGAGGCAGTTGGAATACGCCAGTGATATCCACCCCTTGCTGCAGGCGAGAATCACTGATGCTTCTGTCCTCTCCAGTGTCTCAGATTTAATTGGTCTTGCGGGACTCTAGACAGCTCGCTGTTCCCAAGGCATGGTTAAATTTGAGATCCAGGATGCTCCTTAAGCTGGCTTCTGACTTCTATGCTACTAGGCCAGTTCCCTAACATCCTTTGGTTCCTGCCATCATCAGGAACTTTTAATCTTCAGCTCTACACTATGCCTGCAGCTCTGCCTTGCTTCCTAACCTTTCCCTTACTTATGACATAGCTTCTCTCTCCAGGAATCCCTCTGGGCCACACAGAGCGTGGGCTGCAGAGTGGGCTGATGCTACATTCCTAAGTTGGTGAATGCTTCGGAAAAGAAAGGGAAAACTAATTTGATAAGCCTAGCCCTTTACTATGTGTGGAAAGCACCAGAAGCTTTATTAAAAGCATGGACAATACCAGGGTCAGTCAGCAATCTCGTGTTTGTATTGTCAGTCCTCCAATGGTGGTCCTGAGATAGCAATCCTCCAAGAAAGCCAAGTAAGGAGGAAGAAAAAAGGCCCCTGGAATATGAACCACACATCTCAAAGTTTCGGAAACCAGTTGGAAACCTGCTGTGGAATATGGTTGGTGTGCACCCTCAAGTACAGAAGAAAACAGGGAAGAGCTTCAAATCTTATCTGCTAACAACATTGTTTGTTATTCACATTCTGAGGATGGAACTCAGGGCCCTCCACAAGCAAACAAGCAGCAACAAACAAATAAGTAAATAAAATAAAATAAAAAAATAAAATAAAATGTGTTCTGCCACTGAGCTACATTCCCAGCCAGTCCCTCTGTTTTTTCTGAGGCATAGGAGTGTTTCCTTACTGTTCTGTGAGAGGCCTCTTCTGTGACCATAGGGGAAAAAACAAGACACAGCTGCAAGTCTCAGGAAGACATTACTCGTTAGTCTCTAGTAAGGGTTGAAAAATAACGAAGGTCATCCTTCATACACTGAGTGGGCTCTCCACTGGCTGGGTGGAGAGGACAGTGGAAGCATTTCCTGCAGGACAAGATGGCAGTGCTAAGGGAAGAATTACGGAGTTGATGAGTCTAATTACCCCAGCATAACAGTACACACATCAAATTGGGCAGATATTACAATGTGGAGGTGATTCGAAAGCATGGAGAGCATCAGTAGGAAACACCTCAAATAACAAGGCGATTGTACGGACCCATCACTGGGGCCCTCAGTGGGCAATAACCAGGGAAGGCTGCCTGTGTGGAGATGGTGATATGTGGTGAAGTGGAAGGGAGCAGCCATGCCTATGTACTGGTACACCCTTTTCTACAGAGAACATTTACTTCCAAGGAAAAGTCAATCTATGTCACCAAGCATGTTGGGTATAGAAGGAAAGACAGCACTCCAGCCTATTTCTGGTCAGATTCCACATTCTTTTGTCCTTTATACTCTCTCAGAGTCGGATCAATCCCCAAACCACATATCCATTCAATTCTTTGATGGAGCCTTCCACCACATGGTTGTTCTCCTCTGTCCTACGAGCCTCCTGACCCACTGTCCTGCTTCACCGATTACCGCCTTCACATACAGTCTGTTCTCTGAGCTGACTCCAATAATCCACGTTCTACATAACCTCCATTCTGCAGGCACCATACTAGTGCATCTGAAAGCAAGCCAGCCTGGCATTATTGACTTAACAGAGCTCATGAACTCACAAGGAGGAAAAGCCAAGTCTTGTACATACCTAACCAGCATCTACGCACACACTGAGTGCTGACACGTTGGCAAAATGAATTCCAAATGTTCTGGATGGCAATGTCTGGTATAACTACTGCTTAATAAGAGTGTCTCCACAGAATGGACATCCAGTTCATGACTCCCAAGCAGATTGTTAAATTTCATGCCCATCAGCAGTCTGGATGGCACTGTTAAGGCTATAAATGATGCGTCAGGACTCTAGGACTATCATCGTAAACAAGTCAAAGTTTCAGACTTGTCTTCCATGAAATTTTTCTCTCATTCAATGTATACTCAAAGAAAAAAATCTTAAATTATGTTTGCATTTTTATAAAGTTCTTTTCTCTATTGACAAATACTATAGGATACAGGAATGACAATGTTGTGCGGGATGGAAGAATTATCATGATGCATAAAACCAACAGATACACTGTGGTTTCTCCTTACATAAAGACTAAAGGAACAACCAATAAGCATTCAGGATGTGGCAGACACTTACATGCTCTGAGATACCAGGCTTCACAGCAGAGGGGACAAGAATGCCACACCCCACTTCTCAATTTGGTTTCTATTGCTGTGATAAACACCATGACCAAAAGCAACAAGGGGGAGGCAGGGTTTTACTCCAGCTTCTAGTTTACAGTGCACCAGCTAGCGAAATCAGAGCAGGAACTCAAGGCAGGAACCTGGAGGCAGGAACTGTAGCAAAAGCCAAGGAAGAATGCGGGTTATTACACTGTTCCTCATAGCTTGCTCAGTCTGCCTTTTTATAGCACCTAGGACTACCAGCCCCGGACTGGCACCCCCACAGTGAACTGGACCCTCCCACAACAATCACCAATCAAGAAAACACAGCACAGGCGTGCCTACAGGCCAATCTGCTGTGGTTCTCAGTAGAGGTTCCCTCCTCCCAAATGACTCTAGCCTGTGTCTAGTTGACATAAATCTAGCCAGCACACATAAGAAGGCTCCCCTGGACCTTCATCACTTAGAAACTAATTTGATAGACAAAGCAAAGGAAACGGGGCTTCTTTTCAGTGCTACTTATCACTGGCTTGCAACCCTAATCCAAACACATGATATTCTTAAAGTGCTTCAAGTCTTAGAGTCTTGGGTAGAGATGTTCACTTTGCCAAGTCTATGTAAAATCCCCTGAAAGGTAAACTCTTCTGGTCAAAAACATTTCAGGGAAGAGAAATAACCCATGGACAGAAACTTCTGTCAGGAAGACGTTCCTACTATTTCTACTTTAAAACAATCCTTTAGTACACAATACTCTTCTCCCAGAGACAATTTAAGACAATCTGTAGTTACAGTGTTAAAGCTCTGATGTCTACACCACATTAACGACCCAACAGGTAACATGGAACAAGTAGTGTGCAGCCTGTATACCAGACTGTGGTTATCTTTGTCTTTACAAACTTCTATTTTTTTTTTTAATGGTTAAAGAAGGGCAGTTGGATTTATTTAACTTTTCCCTACTTGCTTAATAACAATGCTTGGTGGCCATGAATTGTTTTAGAAAGACTTATTTACAGCTGAACCACAAAGGAAAGAAGTCCGGCTGGAGACGTCAGTGTGAGGTGACATTCTGGTAGACAAACCAGTGCTGGTGAGCTTTGCTTGTCAGCACCCTCGCACTGCGGGCACTTCCTCTCACTGCTATCACACCTACGTTCCTATTCGTTCATGTCCTGTCCCTACACTGATATAACATCCAGCGAGGCTGAGGCTTGTAGTCAATGCTGTAGAAATGGGATTTGGATCTGTCCAAGCCCTGTTTACATCTGCAGCCTTGTACCGGCGTGCAGAGGCCAATCTGCACAGAGCCTAAGAGGAGTGGGGGTGGGGCGAAAAAAGAATGAAGAAAACTAAATTTCTCTGACCCATGGATAAGCTGCTGTATAGTTCTAAAAACTGATCAAAACCACTGCACCTCCTCCATGACCCCACATAAGCCCCAGTGTCATCCCATTTGTGGAGAAGCTTGAAAGCTGTTTTGAGGCCGTTATTGCTGCCTCTCTCGATAAGACCAAGACTCATTTTTATTATGATCTCACGGCTGCGACCTGGAGGGTCAGACATGACCAGGGAGGCTTGATAACTCCCCCACTTTCTACATCTAATTTAGCACCTACTGTAAAAAATCCTTTCTATAAGCAAGGCAGCCATCACTGATCTCTCCCTCAGACCGATCACACCAATAATATGGAGTCTAAAATTCATTTCAGGGGTGGCTAGGCTTTTTGACCTATCTTCTCTTCAAGTACTATGTCAAAAAATAGAGTTATTTTTGTTCTATATATTAAACACACATTTTCTTTTATCTTTGGCCCTTATGACAAAGGTGTCTTTATTTGATAACCAGAGGACAATTTAATAGACAGCTCAGCCCGCTCCATTGTCTTGTTTTTATGTCAATTCAGAAATCAGCCGATACCTTTTCATGTTGTAGAGCAGGGCTCCTATACAGAGGTCCACCGGATGTAGATTTGAAGGCTGACCTTTGCCATGCAGAACTGAAGCTACCAGAAGAGAGGGCTCAGGCATACCAGTATGTGGTGAGGGTGGGGGAAGGAAGTTAGAAAAAGTACAAAGCGGAACAGACTGCTAAGCTTTCCCCTGTGTCATTCGATACCAACGACACTGAGTCCATAAAACCCATGAAAGCTCTCTGGTAGGAGCACTAGCTGCTGGGTGCTGGCATTGAAGCCTTGAGCGATGTACTTCGGTCTCTGGTTCCCAAGGCTTAGGATTAGAAGCTTTGACGTCTGGAAACTCAGTTCTTAACTCTGAGTTGTTCCTTGCCTGTCTGTGATTCCTGTTTGGAGCAGAATGTAGAGAGAGCCATTTGTAACAAAACCATCAATAGCAGGGAGAAGCTAGCATTTTTCTAGTGTGTTATATTCATATCCATGAATCCTCACTATAACAAAATACCTGAAGATTGTAAATTTTAATCAGAGTTTTGGAGGGATCCAGGGCATGAGACTGAGGGGTGCACCACACAGAGACAGGAACATAGGTTGGAAGGGGTGAGGCTAGGACCTCCCACTAACTCTTCCTGTATTGCTGAGATGGAGCCCAGGGCCTCACACATGCTCAGCAAACACTTCACTTTGGAACCTAGCCTATTGGGCTCATCTTTTAATGGCACTACCACTTCAGCACCACCAAACCAAATGCCAAGTCCCCAGTACAGGGATTTTTTTATAGGGCATATCCAAACTACCACTGACCCACAGCTACGCCGAACCCACACTTCAGGTTGAAGAGGCTGCTTCCACACAGACTATTTTGTATATATTAGTTGTTTTCAGGACCTACTTACCTTAATACTCCCAAAACATTTGTTGATTATTTTCTGATTTGTGTGTGTGCATGTGTGTGTATGTGTGTATGTGTGCGTATGTGTGTGTTCGTGTGTGTGTGTGTGTGTGTGTGTGTGTGTGTTTAAAATCACTTTATATTATCATTTAAATGTTATATGAAATCTGTTCCAACTTTGGCTGTCAGTCTCTTTTCAGACATAAGATTAATACGTTGCCCAGTGTAGCTAGCATTATGTTGACGATTTCTCTGGCTATGCAGACCATATTGCTCAGTACTGCCCTATTTCTTTTTTGTTTCGAAGCCCAAGTTTCCATGTGATATTAAAAAAAAAAAGTCAAGATTTTATGAGGATGTCTCTGCCTTCCGTTTCATCTGGAGCATGTGGCTGAAGCCTTACCACCTCACTCTGCAGGTACTTGGGGTTAGGTGAGATACGGTTTCAGTCAGATCCTTTCACATGTGGGAATCTAGTTTTCTCACAGCACTTATTAGACAGATTACCCTGTCTTATCAGACAGATTTGGTCCTCTAGTGCCAAGGTTGAAAAGGAGTTCACCACAAGCTTGGAATTCTCTTTCTACTCTCTTCTGCCTGAGTCATCAATGAATCTGCTTTTAAGGCAACTTGACAGTCTTGCTATTAATATAACTTTAAAACAGACTATGTGGTGCCTTTTTCTTTCTCAGAATTGCTTTGGCTATTCAGGGTCTTCATGATTCCACATAAATTATTTAATGAGTTTTTCCATTTTTGTAAAGAATACCATAGGGTGTTTTAACAAGGGTTGTGCTGAATTTGTGTCTGATAGTTTTGAATCTTTGGAGAATACTGTCATTCTAATAATATTAATTATTTTGGCTCATGAACTTTAGATTCTTGTATCTTCTACAGTTTCTTCTATTGATGTTTTAAATAGTTCTGTCCTACCAACATCTTTCACTTCATTGTCTAACTTTACTCTTGAAATACTATTATAAAAAGAGACTTGGTTTTTTCCCCCCAACTTGGTCAGTATTTTCTTTTTCTTTCTTTTTTTTTTTGTTTCTTTTCTTTTTTTCGGAGCTGGGGACCGAACCCAGGGCCTTGCACTTGCCAATTTGGTCAGTAATTTCATATGGCACTGCAAGTGTGTTTTCAACTTGAGTGAATTGATTTTGTGGATTCATACCTGCATTCCACACAGAAGGTAACATCCTTAAACAAAGACTTTCTTTCTGTCTTGTTTTATGTCTTTATTTATTTTTCTTGCCTGATTATTCATTAGTATTTTCAGTAACATAGAAAATGAGAGAAGAAACCATCTTTGTCAAGCAGATATTGAGGTAAAGGCTTTTAGCTTCTTCTGTTATAATACCTACCTTTGTTTGTTTGTTTGTTTTGTTGGTTTTTTTTATGGGTTTTGTTGTTTTTTGGTTTTGATAAATAGCCTTAATTATATTGAGGATTTTGTCTGAACTTAGAAACTGCTGGTAGTTTTGCAGTAGCTCTTGTTAAGAAAAAACCATGAACTTGTCCGATGCCTTTTGTCACCTGAGATGATCATGATCCTTTCTGTTTTGTTTTTCACTGCTGTATATATCACAATTATTAAGTTACAACTTAATAATTAATGTTAAGTTAATCTAGCTTTGCATGGCCGGGACAAGTTCTACTGGGCCATGATATACAATCTTTGTAATATACTTTGATTTGGCTTGGCAATATTTAACTGAAGATTTTCAGAAAAATCCTAACGGACCATGGTTTTCTTTTCATGATTTAGATAGCGATATAAAGTTAGACTTGTGAAATACAACTTTTTTAATGGAGTTGGAGCTGGAACTGGTCTCCTAGACCTTGGACATGCTAGGCAAGCACATTACGGGTGAGCTACAATCCCGGCCCTCCCTTTTCATCTTCTGGAAGAAGATTCTTTCAAAGCTCTGGCTGGTTTTATTTGATCTGTCTGCTCTCAAGGTCTGGCACATGGCTGTCTCCTTTGGCATACTGGAGGTCTGCTCACCTCTTATCTGTGCTAAGCCATATGCTTCCTTTCTCCTGTGTCCTCTTCCTTCACCCACTCTCTTATTTGATGATGCCCAGGCTGTCTTTAAAAGCTTTCTGATAACAGCACAGAATCATAGACTGGGAAGCATTTTTCTTTAGCATTGGTCATTGAATGTTCTTTGGGTGCTGTCCAGAAGTCTGAGACACTGATCCCCGAGTGTTTCAACATGAACTGGTTCTTTCCCCCTGTTGTGGTTTAAGTCTGCTACAGATTCATGATTCAGGCCCGTGGTGGCCACTTTTGAAGTCATTAGAAGTACTTTTGAATTATTTCATTATTTTTCTCTTCAGTCTGTTTAGAATTCCTGTTATTTGAATGTTGAATATTGCAACAATATTTTCTACCCAATTTCATTTTATCCTATTTTCTAGGTGCATGCTTGACTTCCCTTCCACCCTATGCTCTACTTTGCATCCACCCCATGGTATTTTCCTCATTTGTTGCCATGTTTGCAGGTTTTAAGAGTTCCCCTTTAGCTTCTAGAGCAGTATTTGAAATGGTGCCCTGAGCTTGCTCCATGAGTTTAATATTGATGGTAGTTCCTAGAGTTGTCTCCTCCACTCAGAGTCCCATTTGTTTTCTATTTCTAACCACTCTGGTCTGTTGACACTAGTCTTTTGTTTCATATCAGCTGTTAACTTTTCTGAGATGTCTGAGAGTCCATGAGTGGTATTCATTCTAAACATAAGGGATGGAGACAGGTGACTGGCATTCCCAAGGTCACACTGCAGTGATCCACCTAGACGGTTTAACTCTAGAACTTCTGTAGGCAATGTTTCTCAGCTTTCCCAAAGAGACACTTTTAAACTCTTCACCAGAAGGCAAAGCCATACGTTACTGGCAGTGTTCTACTTGCTTAACACAAACAGCATTCTAAGTTTAGATACCGACTGGAATCTGCTTGCTCTCAACCATATCTAGTGTCCTTCTACCCATAGAATTTCTACTGTCACCTTCTGTGAATGCAGTAGTCACCAGGTATCTTAGTTAGGGTTTTACTGCTGTGAACAGACACCATGAACAATGCAAGTCTTACAAAGAACAACATTTAATTGGGGCTGGCTTACGGGTTCATAGGTTCAGTCCATTATCATCAAGGCGGGAGCATGGCAGCATCCAGATAGGCATGGTGCAGGAGGAGCTGAGAGTTCTACATCTTCATACGAAGAAAACCGGGAACAGACTGAGCATCCTCAGGCAGCTAGGAGGAGGGCCTCTAAGCCCAACCCACAGTGACACACTTCCTCCAACAAGCCCACACCTTCTAATAGTGCCACTCCCTGGGCTAAGCATGAGCAAACCATCACACTGGGTTTCAGGTGGGACAGGGGGAGGGATGTCACCTAGAAACCAGAGATGGACGTAGGAGGAAAGCAGAACCTAACTCCTTCATAGTTTATAGATTTCCTTATCATAGTGTTTTCTCTTCCTGCCTCATTTTCTCTTATAGAAAGAAGTACCAGCTAATTCCCAAACCACTTGAATCTAATCTCCAGCATCTGTCTTCCAGCACTAGGGATGAATTGGTTGCAAGACTTCCAAAGATACAAAGAAGTATAGATGCTCGAGTCCCTTTTACAAAAGGTGGTGGCAACTGCATTGAGCCTATGTAGCCCACACAGGTCCTTTGGTATACTTTAAAATGAATCTTCTCTTGTTTACTTACAATGCAATAGAAGTCTTTGGTAAGTAGTGGTCATATCGCACTATTAAGGGAGTGATGACAAGGAATAGCGTTGCTTTGGTACAGAGGCATTTTTCCCTAAATGGTTTTATCCATGGATGGCTGAACCTGTGGAGAAGGGCCTGCTGTGTATGAACTGGTACCTTAGTTTCTCTGGCCCACTCCACTCTGTGGTCAAGTGCTCAACTGCTTTCCAGCTATCACAGCACTCCTGAGTCTAATTTATCTTTATGGGTTAAGGATGCTGACAAGACCCTGATATAGCTGTCTCCTGAGAGGCTTTGCCAGAGCCTGACAAATACAGAGGTGGATGCTTACAGCCAACAGTTGGACTAAGAACAGGTCCCCAATGGAGAAGTTAGAGAGAGAACTGAAGTAGCTAAAGAGGTTTGCAACCCCATAGGAAGAACAACAATATCAACCAACCAGACACCCCAGAGCTCCCAGGGACTAAACCAACAACCAAAGAGTGCACATGGAGTGATCCATGGCTCTATCCTCAGATATAGCAGAGGATGGCCTTGTCCAGCATCAGTGGGAGGAAAGGCCCTTAGTCCTGTGATGGCTTGATGCCCCAGTGTAGGGGAAGGCCAGGGAAGAGAGGCTGGAGGGAGTGGGTGAGTAGGGGAGCACCCTCATAGAAGAAGGGGGAGGTGGGATGGGATAGGGGGTTTCCAGAGGGGAAACTGGGAAAGGGGAAAACATTTGAAATGTAAATAAAGAAAATATCCAATAAAAATATGCCATGAACCTGAAACTGTAGTTCTGATAGATTTCTTAATAAGAGAATAAAATCAGATCTCTCTTTTTATTCATTGAAGAATCCTTAGGAGATATTTTAAAGCCCTATAGTTCATATACATACAACAAACTTAGGAATTCCTTTAAAAAATCTAATATAAAACAAAACAAGAAGTCAGCACTCCATGTCACAACCAGGAAAAAAAAAAACACAGCCCAAGGAAACTTAAGATGAAGCTAAAAATCCTATTTTTGTACACTTTATTCAGAGACTGCATAAGAACCAAGCTCATAACCTACAAGGGACACTTGTACCAGTAAAAGGGCATTCTGGCGGTGGAATGATAGCTTTTCCTTCTTGGCTCCAGAACTAGCTGGATCTTACATGGGAATGTTCCTCCCATTTCTTTATATTAGTTTTCCCTAAAATAACAAGTTCAAAACACCACAAAGTCACTTGAGAGATATTTTTGTGATTGCACAGATACCAGAGGTTGAGAGGAAGGGCAGGAGAGGTAAGATGGAAGGGAAGTATTTCTGACTGCAGCAGCCAACACCAATTTCCACGCAGCCGGAGTTAGTGATGAGTCTTACTGAACACCAGGAGAAACGCTTCAGACATGACCTGTAAATTCTCCTTCGAGCGGAGATTTTTATCATCCATAAATCTCCCCAGCTCCTCTCAACCCACATGCGTTTTTGATCGGCACAGTTCTGAAGAGGAAAGTCTACACGTATTATCCACTGCCAAGTAAACGATCAGGCACTTCAGGGGGGGCAACCCTGCCTTTTCTAACTTTAGCTTCCTTCTCTGCCCTGGTCTAAATTTGAGCTATTTTATTTTATTTTTTAAAGATAGGCTCAGGCTTAAGAACTGTTAAAAATAATCCAAAAATTTGGAATGGATCGAGACTAAAGTGAAAAATGTCTTAAGGTGCGTGACTGTAGCCATTTAGGTAGTCAGAAAGTGGGAAATGGGACCTAAGTCATTTGAGACATTTTAGTTTTTGTAGCCTCATCACTCTGTCTCCTGTGACATACTTGGATTAACAGATTTTGTCCAAACACGTAAGGCAGAGAATCCAGACAGTGCTCTTAAGCAGTAACCAATTTAAAGTCCCTAACAAGGGGCACGAGCACATGACAACCTCCAGATGTGCCATGCTGAGGGCACATCTTCATCTTTCCTCTGGTGGACCCAAGCACATAAACACAGACACACAGAAACTATAACCTTAGCCTAACGGTGAAGAGATCTCAGGCTCAAACTGGGAAAGGAAAAGCGTACGAAGGACCTGGGGATGAAGGGACAACAGGTTGTAACCATGTACATCACACAGGCAGGAGAACACTGCTGCAGACGCTGTTGAGAGTTGTGATGAACCCAGAAAATGAACTGTTGATCAGATAAAACGATCAATGCTAAAGTTCTCAAATTCTACTAAAATGTAATTACCTATGGCTCCCCTCTTCGGAAACATACACTAATGACTACAGCATGGAGTTGTCTGTTGTCTGTACAGGCTGTTCATGGGAAAAGTCTTGCTGTGTCTCTTTCTGACTGTCCTCTCTTAGGAGGGAAAGGAAGGAGCACGAACACAAGAAGGATTCAGAAGAAAGATGCTTGTGTGTAAACTCTCGTAAAAGTGGACACGTGAGAACATACAGAGCAAAACTGAAGAATCTTGGGAAAGCGACTGAGTCCACATACCTAAGTCTAAGGTCTTCTAGGCACTCAACAACAGGCCAGTGAAGGCAGTTCAGCTGGGAGCAGTGCTCGCCTCCAAGCCAAACAGCTGGCCTCCGTCTCTGGAGCCCATGCAGTGGATGGAGCAAACACCTCGTAAGCTGTCTTCGGACAGACACACATGTACACCAAAGAAAACCAGAAAGCTTTAAAAAAAAATAAGTTAAAAGCATTTCTAAAACCACACATGCAATTGCCCTAAAAGGACATAATTTAAAAGTCAGGATTTTGTTTTCTAAAATTTTTGTAAATTCCTGGAATTAATATTTCATTTGCTTTTTATAACAGCAAGGAACAAGAGAGCAGAAAGAATACAGCAGCAGTCCCAGTTTTCTACCTCGCTGTGAGGCAAACCAACTTGGTGACACTGAGGCCAGCTAACTGCTCTGCCAAGCAGAAATCTTAAATCCTGCAAAGATGACGAGAGGCAGGACACACATGAAGCAGAGCCCACGCTGTCAGTCACACACTGATAATCTCACAGTGCACGCTTTCTCCTCCTCCCTTCACCCCTCCTGACTTCTTGTTGTAGAATGCACTGTTCTAGGGTACACTGCTGCATAGAGCAAAACTACACATGGATCCAAGGGGAGAAGACTCAGGTGGAATACACTTTTGTCCATTTGAACACTAACCACTTGGTTTGATTCTCGTGTTCTTAATTATAGAAACGAGATTCATGCTACATTACCGAATCGATCCTGTTGCCCCAATGTACATTTAACATCAGCTCTAATTCTTAAAACTACACTTCTAATTCCCCTGAAAGAGGAGATACGTGGAATTATTATTGAACCATACTTACCACAGAGAAAGAAATACAAGATCAAGACTGTAATACAGCACCATAAGCTCCTTCTCCTCAGAAGTTAGTCCAGAGTCTCATCTCGTCTAAAGCCATTATTGAGGCAATAAAAATGAGTTCAAATTGAATCTTACAATTTTAATAAATCAGGTTCATAAAAGACACAGAATTATGTAGACCTTTGTAATTTTTCTGCAGCTTATACCAAACAAGGCACATAATCAAACTGAAGAAACCACCCCAAAAGCATATATTGAAATATAGTAAAAATGACTTTTCAAAGGACAGAATTTATATTCTCCAAATAAATCCAGTCAGTCATTGTTAGTTATAACACCTGCCACCAAGCTGCCTAACATAGAAAATACACGTGTAATCAAAAGTTTTATCACAGTCATAGCAATTAAAAATTCCTAAAAGCAGGATAAAAGTTAATGCCAAAATAAAAACAAAGTTTGAAGAAATAAATTGAACATACAATGTAAGTTTGCTTCATGTGGTTTTTTAAAAGATCATTACAAATTAAAGTGGCCGGATATAAAATTAACTCAAACAAATCAATAGATTGCCTTTATATAAATGATAAATGGGTTGAGAAAGAAGACAAGGAAATGACAGCCTTCAAAATAATCACAAATAATATAAAATATCTTGATGTGACTCTAACCAAACAAGTGAAAGATCTGTATGACAAAACCCCAAGTCTCTTAAGAAAGAAATCGAAGATCTCAAAAAAATGGAGAGATCTCCTATGCTCATGGATTGGTAGGATTCACAGTAAAAATGGTCTTCCTATGAAAAGCGATCTACAGATTCAAGGCAATCCCCATCAAAATACCAGCCCAATTCTTCAAAGACGTGGAAAGAGGAAACCTCATTTCCACATGGAAAACCAAAAAATCCAAGATAGCAAAAACAATTTTTAGCAATAAAAGAACTTCTGGGGGAAATCACCATCCCTGACCTCAAGCTGTATCACAGAGCAATAGTGGTTAAAACTGCATGGTACTGGTATTGAGACCGTCAGGTCCATCACTGTAATGGAAGTGAAGACCCAGAAATAAACCCACACACCTCTGGTCACTTGATCTTTGACAAAGAGGCAAAAATTATACAATGGAAAAAAAGAAAGCATCTCCAATAAATGGTGCTGGTCTAACTGGCAGCGTGTATGTAGGAAAAATGAAAATAGATTCATATTTCTCACCTTGCACAAAGCTCAAGTTCAAGTGGATCAAGGAGCTCAACATAAAACCAGATACACTGAATTTAATAGAAGAGAAAGTGGGAAAGAGCCTCGAACTCATTGGGACTTGGTGGGGGGATTTCTTAAACAGACCATTAGTGTCTAAGAAGTAATAAATGGAACCTCATGAAACTGAGAAGCTTCTATAAGGCAAAAGGACACAGTCAATAGGACAAATCAGCAGCCTACAGATTCAGAAAAAATCTTCCTAACCCCACAACCAATAAAGGGTTAATATCCAAAATAGATCAAGAACTCAAGAAGCTAACATCCAAAAAAACCAAACTACCCAATTAAAAAAAAGGGGGGGGTATAGAACTAAACAGAGAATTCACAACAGAGGAATCTCCAAAGGCTGAGAAGCACTTAAGAAATGTTCGAAGTCCTTAGTCATCAAGGAGATGCAAATCAAAACAACCCTGAGATTTCACCTCACACCAGTGAGAATGGCTAAGATCAAAAACTCAGGTGACAACAAATGCTGGCGAGGATGCAGAGAAAGAGGAACACTCCTCCATTGTTGGTGGGATTGCAGACTGGTACAACCATTCTGGAAATCAGTCTGGAGGTTCCTCAGAAAATTGGAAATAAATTTACCTGAGGATCCAGCTATATCACTCATGGGCATATACCCAAAAGATGCCCCACCACACCACAGGGACATGTACTCCACTATGTTCATAGCAGCCTTATTTGTAATAGCCAGAAGCTAGAAACAACCCAGATGTCCCACAAACAAAGAATGGATACAGGAAACGAGGTTCATTTACACAATGGAATATTATTGAGCTATTAAGAATGAGGACATCCTGAGTTTTGTAGGCAAATGGATGGAACTAGAAAATATCATTCTGACTGAGGAAACTCAGACTCAAAAGGACATGCATGATATGTACTCACTAAGTGGACATTAGTCACAAAGTATCTAGGATACTATCCACAGAACTCAAGGTTAACAAAGAGGAGGGCCCACGTGAGGATGCCTCAATCCCAGTTGGAAATGAGAAGAAAATAATCATGGGAGGCAGAGGGAAAGAGGGATCTGGGTTGGAGGGAGGAAAGAGAGGGGAAAAGAAGAACACAATCAGGTATGTGGATGAGACAGGAGAGAAGCCCCGAATGAATGGAAATATGAAACTTTGGGTGGGGGTGTCTAGAAAGTACCAGAGACTTGGGAGGTGAATCAAAGGGAGGGGCCTTAGGTGAAATGCCCAACAGTGGAAAGAGGGAACTTGCAGAGTCCTCCAGTAGAAAGACAGGCATCAAGTGGAGGGGTGGGATTGCCATCCCACAGTCAAAAATTCTGACTCAGAATTGTTCCTGTCTAAAAGAACTGCAGAGACAAAACTGGAGAAGAGACTGAGGGAAAGGCAGTCCAGTGACAGGTCCACATTGGGATCCAGCTCAAAGAGAGGCTCCAAGGCCTGACACTATTACTGATACTATCAGTATCATTGGACTGAAGCTGGGTACCCCCGTGGTTGAATTAGGGAAAGGCTGAAACAAGCTGAGGAAGAGGGCAACCCCATAGGAAGATCAGCAATCTCAACTTACGAGGATCCCTGAGATCTCTCAGACACTGAGCCACCAAACAGGCAGCATACAGGAGCTGGTCTGAGGCCCCTGACACAAATATAGCAAAGGACTTCCTAGTCTGGCCTTAGTGGGAGAAGATGTGGCTAACCCTCAAGAGACCTGAAACCCCTGGGAGTGGGGAGGTCTGGTGTGTGTGTGTGAGGAACACCATCTTGGAGGTAGGGGGAAGGGGAAATGGGATGAAGAATTGTAGGAGAGGGGACCAGGAGTGGGGGCAATGGCTTGATTAAAAAAATAAACATAATAATAAAAAAAGATCATCACAAATCAAAACCAGAGGTCACTCTCACTGAATGGATGCTATACTGACTCTTCATTATCCTACATTTAGATTTTTAAAAGAAACTTGAAATGGTTAGTTCTTAGACTAACTAGAAGCTCAATCAATGACATAGATGTTTTTGTTTGTTTGTTTGTTTTGAAATGGCTTAAGATTATCAGGGGTCTTTTGAACAGCTATCACCAAAATCCTGCTTTTCAAACCCTGCTGCTCTATTACGTCTTGAGCAAAGATCATCACAGGTTCAGGACTTCTGCTGAACCTAGTCTCCACTGTACAGTGAACACCCCACTGCTCACACTGCTGATTAACATGGTGACAGAGATCATCCACTCACATCAGGACCTAATCGAGGTTTGGGAAGATAGGCAAGAGTCAACTGAGATGCTAACAATGAGCATACTCAGGGGGAATGATTTGGTTCTGACTGAGAAAAATCAGGAGCTTATGCTCCTAAAAATTATTTTAAATATATGAGGCTTTTCCTGCATGTGTCTCTATGATCCTCATGTGTACCTATTGCCTATGGAGGTCAGAAGAGTCAGATCCCCTGAAACTAAAGCTATCATGTGTGTGCTGGGAGTGGAACCCAGGTCCTCTACAAGAGTAGCCAGTGCTTTTAACTGTGGAGCCATCTCTCTGGCCCCAGGAAGTCACTTTTCAATCCCCATCTCCAGTGGGTGAGCCCTTGCTGCCTATGGGGAAGTGGTGTGCTGCTCTACCCCACATGCATACATAGGGTCTATAATCCTGAAGATCCCTGGTGTCTTCAAAACAGCCCTTTCCTTCATGAGAGCTTTGCATACTGTACTCCACCCTAGATGAAGCCTCAAACTCAATACGGTCCACCAAGTGCTTGACAGGGTTGGTGAGGATCCTCTGTGAGCAGTGCGCGCAAACCTTCCTTTCTACAGCTGAGGCTTACTAACAATTTTTGTTATTTTTATATCCTTAAAAGTTCAACATTATTACCTCTTTTCCTTATGTTTTGAATAAATGTGGACAGAAGAATAAAGAGAAGTACTCAATTTAATAAGGTGTTTAAAAAAAAAAGAAAAGAAAAATCGAGTCCTTTTCAAATGTGTTCCAGACTGTTGTTTCTTCAGGTTACTAATCACTGACTTTACAAGCTTATGTGGAACTTAGGACAAGAGAAACACAATGAAGAGGCAATGCTGAAAGGTTGATCTTGTAATTGTAGAGCAGAAACAGTTTGAACAGAGAAAATCAAGTTGGAGGTATGAGGGAGAAGACAGGACAGTATTTGAAGGGTTGGCTTTTCTATTTCAGAGCTGGTCAGGACACAGTCTCAGAACCACTAGGATTTAACTGTCAGTTGTACCAGACAGATTAAAGTAAGAAGCAGTCGGCATTCTCCTAAGTTTTTGAAATGTTCAGGAGTCCCTGGAATATGTAGTGGTGATGTCTGAAGTGCCTGCAAGGCCAAGAAGATGACCTCTGTAGAACAAGTTAGTACTCCCCACTGAACACAGAATAGCTTTGCTGACATGGATCGATGTCTAGGACTTAGAATCATCAAACCTGAAAGAGACTGTGGGATGCCTAAGGAGCTAGTCATAGACATGCCTAGACCCACTTACTAACTTGTTTCCAAATTCACTCTTGCAAAATCCCCTAATGGGCTTCCCGATGAGTCCGTCCATCTGTACTTCCTTTCTAAAAGGAGATCTCTACAGATAATCACAACTATTTGGGAGCTCCACACTAGTCCCAGGTCAGTGGAAAGCTATTTAACATGTCCTGTAGACCGATCTGAACCTAAGCTTTGCCTACAGTAATCTACTTCTGTATGCTGCCTGTCACCCAACCCCAAAGAAACAAATCAGAACTCACCTAGCCAGCACCAAGAGAGAGAATTTTAAGCTGATTAAATGTTGTATGGTTCCCTGGTGCTCATTGTAGCAGGGAAACAAACTCGATCCCTCACAGGCGCTGTCTGATGGTGGACAGTAACTCAGCCTTCACAATTCAGCTAAGAGCGTTCATGAACTCTACCTGTGCTGCCTTCCTGCCGCTGGCCACGTGTGTTTTGGGGTTGGCAGGGATAGGAACGCTGCCTCCCAATCTCTCAAAGGCCAGAAACACAGACAGACAAGGCCCACACGTCCTGACAAAGGTCACGGTGTAAGTTGCAGCTGTGCAAGCTCTGCGATGTTGTAGGGTTACATCGTTGAATGGGGCTTGAGCAAAATCCAGCAATGGTAAAAAGATCTCTGAATATGCAGTGACGAAAAACTAATTCAGATAATCATGAGGCATCTACTGGGACAACATGCCTTAGTTAGAAAAAGAAAAGATGAATAATCAATGAACACAGCTTTCACCAGAAGCCAAAGAGTCCCAGTCTGTGTGAGCTTCCTATTAGGGCATTATGGTAACATGAATGGAGTCTGTGTGTGTGCTGTCTAGGCAGGCTCTCCTTATGTAGTCCAGGTTGGCCTCAAATTCATGATCATCGAAAGCAGGATGCCTTAGCCTTCCCAATGGCAGGATTACAGGCATGAACCACTATGTTTAGCTTACGTTTATAGTTCTAAAACAACTCATTCTCACTTTGCAGCATCTGAAATGTCTTGAGACAAAATGAAGGTTTTTAGATGGCCTTCTCAGTGTTCTAAGGAAAACTGTTCTTGCCCTTTTCCAGCTTAGAGGATGACCCTGGGATTCACTCCAGACACCTTTGACCTTGCAAGTACCCTAGTTGCACTGTTCTTTCTAATTTGGTGATCTCAGATTTGATACCCTTTTCTCTCTCTGAGGAGGGCTTTGTGGTTATAATGAGTTGCCCCTGTACCAGGTAACTCATAGCCATCCCCTCATCTGGAGAATTTTAAATACTTAATCACAAGTTCTCTGCTGAGTATGTGTCTATAGGAATGGAAATCAGTCAGTCAGAGACACAGCTGCACACCCAGGTTTATTGTAGCACAATTCAACAGTTAAACTACAAAAGCAGCCTAAGCATCTTCAACAGAGCAAGGAATAAAGTAGAGAACATTACAATGGAATATTATGTAGTCATATCTGCATGAGTGGCATGTGGTACATAAGCCACCTATTGAAAGACAAACAGAACATGTGATAGATGATATTGAAAGTCCAGCATAAAGAAATAAAAAAGGTTTCAACTGGTCATGGCTATGTTAATGACCATGATCAGATCAACATACTGTACATATGTGTTAAAATGCCACCCTATAACTCCACGGGTAACTTTTTTTTAACTGGATTTTTTTATTTACATTTCAAATGCTATCCCCTTTCCTGGTTTCCTGTCCATAAACCCCTATCCCAACCCCCTCTTCTTCTATGACAATGTTCTCCTATCCATCTACCCACCCCTTCCCACCTCCTTGCCCTGATATTCCCTTACTCTGGAAATCCACTGGGTGGTTCAGCTTTTGCAGGACCAAGGACTTCTCCAACCATTGGTGCCCAACATGGCCATCCTCTGCTACACATACAGCTGGAGCCATGGGTCTGTTCATGTGTACTCTTCGGATGGTGGTTTAGTCCCTGGGAGCTCTGGTTGGTTGGTATTGTTGTTCTTATGGGGTTGCAAGCCCCTTCAGCTCCTTCAATCCTTTCTCTAACTCCTCCAACAGGGACCCCATTCTCGGTTCAATGGTTGGCTGTGAGCATCTACCTCTGTATTTGTCATGCTCTGGTAGAGCCTTTCAGGAGACAGCTATATCAGGCTCCTGTCAGCATGCATTTCTTGGCATTAGCAATATTGTCTGGGTTTGGTGGCTATATGTGTATGGGCTGGATCTCCAGGTGGGGCAGTCTCTGGATGGCCTTTCCTTCAGTCTCTGCTCCAAACTTTGTCTCCGTATTTCCTCCTATTAATATTTTTGTTCCCCCTTCTAAGAAGGACTGAAACCTGCACACTTTGGTTGTCCTTCATCTTGAGCTTCATGTGGTCTGTGGATTGTATTATTATAAAGCCCTATTCCCTGTATAGGCTAACATGTTCATTTTTAAACATTAGGATATGGAGATCTTTGGGGTCCATCCTTTCCCCAACCATTAGTCACTGTTGCTATCCGAACCCAAAGAACACTAATAATTATGTTTCAGCAGTCCCAGCTTAGATTCAAGAAGAGAGCCAATCAATAGTTTGGATAAACTGTCATATTCATTAATAAAACAACAACAACAACAACAACAGATGTTGAGACAAAAGATAACATCTGAGTTAGAAATCAAACCTTCCCACTTATGAAAAGGCGGGAAACCATACAACGGAGAATCGGCTATCAGTAAGCATGTCAAGGGGGTTGGAGATCACTGCATTCCACTTTCCTCTTCTTAAGTGAGCATCGACTGCATTCTCAGACAGCAGCACTGCGTGCCTCATAGCCTGTGGCCACTCATGATTCCCTACTAGTACCATAGAGTCACCCTGAAAAACTCTGCTAGTAATCTGCCGAAACAGATAAAAAAAGGATGGGCAGACCAGATATGTAAGTATAAAGAAAAATTGTATCTGAAAAAGAGAAGATACTGCCTCTACCCCAGAGATAGATCCACAAACCTTCAAATGCTTGGCAAGGGTTTGAGCCCTGGGCTATATTCGTCCCTAACTCCTCCTGTCTTCTTTCCCTCCCCTCCTCCCTCCTTTCTATCTTCCAGCTTTTAGATAGGGTCTTGCTAAACTGTCTAAGCTAGCCCTGAGCCTATGTTCTGTCTCTGTTTCCCCCAGTAGCTGCGGTCATAGGAATTCACAATCATTTCTGTTGAGGAAAGGGGTAAGCAGAAGAGATCACATACAATTGGAAAGAATGCCAAGATAGATGGGTTTCTGTGAAGTTGTGCTTGGGACTCAATTCCTAATGAATGAATGTTCTGAATGATCTAAAATATGAAGCCCCCTGATCCTCTGATCCACAGGAAAACACCTGATGCAAACATCTGTGACTGTGTATACAAATACACCAGTGTTATGATGTTGTGAAGTAGGTTGAAAGGATTGGTATTCCTTGAAGTACAGCACCTATTTCTCTAAATCCTCAGATCATATTCAGAAATCAAGGTTTGTTTGCTTTTTGTTTTTTGTTTTTGTTTTTTAAACATGTGGACAGAGTAATTGAAGTCTCTCAGACATGTGTATGTGTGGAGGTTGGAGGGGCATATATTTTTAAATATACTATGTCCTGACCCAACAGGCAGTAGGATCTGGGAGAGCCATGGTAATGGAACAGCATTGAACAACCTTCTGTATTCTGCATCTGTTCTAAGCAGCCAGGTCACCTTGACTTAAACATGTAATGCAAGAGTGGACTCATCAACATGAGAACTAGGAAACTTGCCTCTGTCTATTTAGAGGGCATCCTTCCATATCCCTCTTCATGTTTCACAATACACAACCCTTGGAGCACAGGCAAGAAGTGTCCACAGTGGCTTCTTTAGGCGAAGGGTAAAACAATCCAGAAACTTCTGGTAAGTGAACCATGATTCTTTTTTACTAATATATTTAGAGACATCACTTTTACTTTAGGGTTCAAGTATGTAAAGCAAGTAGTATGCGGGGTTTAATATCATAACTAACATTGTCATCTAGTATGAATATCCCCACAGCCATTCTTGCTAGCTAAGGTATATTCCTCCAAGTGACATAGCTATTCAAATAAAAATCACTGTACAATTTCATTAGTTTTCATTAAATGTTTCTCAGAAGTCAGTCTAGAAGTGATAGCTAAGGATCAAAACATTTTTTGTTTTTTTGTTTTTTTTTTTAATCTAAGTGACCTTTTCCAAGTAGCCTGAGAAGCCAAGCCACAATTAAAAATACTGCTAGGATTAACAAAATAAAGCCTAAGGAAGAAAGACAGAATTCAGTAGAGAAAATAAACAAGTAAATTTGACCTTTCACCAGTACTCCAAGGTCACTCTCATTTCTGAATAAACATCTTTGTAATAGCTAATAAATAAATTTAAGTTTAGCTTTTCATGACAACATATCATCTGATTTTCATTATAAACTCTAAAGTGTTGTGCTTCTTTTTAATAGCCATAGTAAAGAATTTACCCTTTGTCTTTTGAAAATGCAAACTTGACCATCCAGTACTGTGATTTGCATGGTTAAAAAACAAACATAATTTAGTTCATTCACGAGGGCATTAACATAGCCCATTAAAACATCAAGATTTGCTTATACTAATGCTATTGTGGATATAAAACTGCTTAGGAAAAAGGGGAAAATTGAAGTCCATTTCAAATCATTTGGGAGGGAAGAACATATTGGGAGTGTGTAAGAGAAATGAAATACATGTCAAAAAAGAAGCCTAGAGAGAGTGATTTATATAGCAGAAGAGAAAGCCATTCTTGGAGAGGAACCAGAAGGTGCTAGTCCTTCACTAGGCTCATTTTCATTATTGATTTCTCTTGGCAAGGGGATGAGAAATAATATTTATTGCTCATTTACCATAATCTTGTATGTTAGTGACTGTTGCGATAAGGTTTTTTTATAAACTACCTGCAACAGGCAGGGTAAACAATTATTAATTTGTGGTAAATGTGGAGGTAAAAGAAGACACAATGTATACTATAAATCTATTCTCTGACAGTAAATCTCTAAGGTCTCATCATTAATGTCTAATTCTCTGGATTTATGATTCTGTATTCTATGAAGCTAAAACTTCATGAGATGGTTTTTGTACAAAGCCTAATTGCTAAAATGTAAGAGGCATCAGATTGTGTCACCAAAACTTTTATTTTGAAGTCTTAATCACCTCACAATGTTAGAAATCACGCTGTAGATGAAAGCAGTTAAGATGAGGTGGGAGGAGCCTCTAACCCCTCAGGAGATGGAGGTCTTTGCAGGACACACACAAGGGCATGTGGTGACAATGAAGGCAGAGACTGAAGCTGCAGGATGGCAAAGGAGGAGACCTTGGCTAGCCGACACACCCAGAAGCCAGAAAGAAGCCAGGAAAGATTCCTACGCATGTGAGGGTTGCCATGGGCCTGCCTCTGTACCTCCAGGCTTGAGAAATGTGCAGTCACATATTCCTGCTGTCCTTATCACTTTGTCCTGCTTGTTGTGTCATCAAGGTGGAAGCACATGAGGAAGTCTCATAAAGATGGTGAGAAAGTGACTGTCACTCAAGGCAAGACACAGAAAGAATATCTCTGTATCTGAAGGATTATCATCCCAAATTATAAAGAATTCTAAAAACGTTGCATTAAGAAAGCAAAGAACATATTCCAATTAGGCAAAAGGAAATGCCCCGAACAAGGGAACCCATGTGAGTGGGGCAGCAAATGAGGGGATGCTCACCACTAGATGCCTTTAGTGAACTGCAAATTCAAACCACAGCCAGTTGGGGTACTACACAATAAGCAGACAGTTGAACACTACTCATTTCCACAGAGATATAAAGCCACAGTTAGATTACAATGCATAGGCAATAGACAAACATTATGAGAACACAGCTCTGAGCTGGCAGGCAGATGATCTGATATCTTTTTTTATACATAGCTACAGGGGTTTTACATTTATTCAACAACTTAGGAAGGTGTTCTGCCAGTATCTAGCCAAGCAGACCATTTGCATTTTCCATGAAAACACAATTACACTCTACTAGGATCGGCAGTAAAGCTTACACGTGAAGGAAACAAAAGATAAAAACAAGATTGGTGATGACTGTATCATCTGTAGTTCTTACGTTAAGAAGCTGAAAGTGCCCACTTCCCTCACTAGTAGAATGGATACCTTACGAGGAAACATTACACAGGAGAGAACATGCGTGGTCTACATCCACTTTGCAAAACACTGGATTTACTGACACAATGACAAGGAAATACACAAAACTCAAATTCAAACACTCAGAAAGTCTCTTCTTAAAAGACACAAAGCAGCTTCCCTGGGAAGGGAGAAGACCAGGAGGATCACTTTCTGCATAGACATGCCAGAGACCTGGGTACATGACTAATGTTATCAAATTGATTGATTGCACACCTCAAAGCCACTAGATGATAATGCACATGGACCCCATGAATGAGAGAGAAAACTAGGTCAGTAGATATGCTTTAGTTCAAAAACAATTCTGAAAATGCTAGGAAAATGGATTGAATTATGACAGGAAAGATATCAGCAGCTGATATCTGCTCGTAAGTGCTCGCAGATGACCACAGGAGGACAGGAAAGCATCTGGGTGGCGGATGGAACTGTCCCACACCTGACTGTGATGGGGTGCACTGCACAAGCACTGCCAATTCATAGACCCTCCAACACCAAAAAACTCAGACCTTCATAATAAATAAATAGAAAAAGTAATAGGTTAGCTTATTTTCATGTCTGTGTAAAGTTAATTATCTGCGCTATTAAAGTTTGGCCCGTTTTTGTTTGTTTGTTTGTTTGTTTTTTGTCAATCAGAAAGAGAATTAAGCAGTCTACATATCTGCACTAAGCGTACAGGCATATTTGTTTGTTCGGATGAGTTGATGGATAAGTAGAGGATGGGTTGGTAGTTAGATGATAGATGGATAAATAGAAAGAAGACAGACAAGCAGATAGAGAGATGTCAGCTAGATGAATGGAAGAGTAGACAGGTGAGAGATGTGTAGGAATCAAGTAAGAAAACCAAAAAAATTTAGCAAGTAAATAAATAAAATGCTCTTTTGTCAGTAGGAAGATATGAAGCCTATTTACCCAGATATTTATTTTTTATTTTATTTACTTGTTTGCTTTGAAATTCTGAAGATGGTAATGAGAGGCTCACGTATGTTACGAAGTGCTCTGCCACTGGGCCACATTCCACTTTCATGTATTTAAATGTTGCCTGATTTTAAAACACCCCAAGATGTACATACAAGCACATACAAGACAGTAGCTTTAAAAGTTTTAAAAACTTCAACCTTCCTTCTCAAGAGAAAAGATGGTATTGTTTGCTTCTCGTTATGTGAGGTCATTGAACACTTCCATGCCCGTGCCAAGCTTGGAAATGTCCTCCTAGTTTGTAACACGAGCTGGCGGTATCGGGGAGGCACAGGTCTATGTCACTACAGGCACATGCTAAGGCTCCTATGAACAGACTCTCACCACGTGTGCTGGGACTTGTTTGGCTTTTGCAGCGGGGGTTCCGGGTCTTGGATAGAACTGGTTGATGAAGAGGCTTGGAAATTTGTACTCTTCAACAAGTTTCACGGTTTCTTGAAAATCCTGATTGGTTTCTCCAGGAAAACCACAGATAATATCCGTAGCAATCGTTATTCCAGGAACCCTGGAGGAAAAAAAAAAACAGACAAAAATGTTTAAAACAAAGTTGATTACAAGCCAGAACTATTATTTCCTTGACATGTTAAATGACATTAAAAAATACAGTTTACTTTTGTAGGACAGAACATTTGCAAATAGTTTGGAAAGTCCTCGATATTAAGATATAAACAATGTATAGTGGTCCCACATCATTTCCAGACACACCCATTTTTATTGCTTTTAGACAGCTTATGTTTATTTTTTTTCCTCAGTGTCTTAAAATAGATGTTCACGTTGCTGTTTCTGGATGTGTTGTGTTTTTTTTTTTTTTAAGTATTTAAGGACTTTTATGTTGTGGTAAAATTAACTAGCTGTAAATATACTCTAGCCATATGTTTCTTAATAATATATTCATAGTACTTCTGTAGAAGACCTGCAAAGACAACTGGTAGACTTATCTCAACAATATTGAGGTTTTTAAGGGTAGGAAGTGCCTCTTTGAAAAGTTTAACATTTTTATGTTCCTAAGCTTCTATCTTCTCAAGGCTCCATCAGACCTACCAAAATTCAGCAGCAGAAGGAGCTGCTGATTGTCAATCATATGCAGTGTCCTAGGTTCAATGCCTAGCATGGGTCAGGGAAAAGAAAATCAAATTTTCTAAAGGCTCGATACATTAGATTGTTCCACAATCATGTCTCTTGTTTCTGAAAGGGTGCAGCTACTCTCTTAGAGAATGCACTGCTCTCACAATGGACTGGTGGTTATTACCCTTGACTGCGGTCCCTCCCTCTCTCTTTCCTCAGTTTTGTTTTTTGAGCCCTAGGTCTTGCTAATTCTTGACGATTTCCTTCACTTTGAAGTGTGTTCTCAGTATTAGGTGACACTGTGGTTAGGTCTCCAGATGTCTGAACACGCAGCTGATTGGCAGTGCAGTGGTATACAGTGCTCCCAGTTAAAAAGGATTATCCACCAGAATTCTGCATTATTCCTTTTACAAACTGACAGAAGCTGAAGGCATGGGATCCGCTCCTGCGCATGCTCACACTCTTCCTTCCAGTGCTGGATAGTAAACGAGGGCCTCTGCCAGCCAGGCCAAGGGCTCTAGGACTGACCCACACTCCAACCATACATATTCCTCTACATGTGTGTTATCTCTGTCTTTTTGGGGGTGTAAGATTATTTTTGATCATTTTAAATTTCATGCTATTTAGCTTATTATATTTTAAAAATCTTTATACAAGGCAGAATCTATAGACTAACAGTCTTTCAATCCAGAAATCTAATTCTCTCATATTATGCCTTTAATTATTTCTCTAGGGAATTGTCTTTTAATATTTCCTTAGTAATTTCTCTAAGAAATGTCATATACATGCATATATATATATGTATATATGTATATATGTATATATGTATATATGTATATATATATATATCACTTTCTCTTAGGGACTCTTCTTTTGAATGTTGAAACTACCAACTTAATCTTTGGCTTTCTCTGTCTCATTTTCTATGTGTTTATTTGTTCTATCTTCCAGAAAACTTACTTGACATGTTTTCCAGTCTTTATTTTCTTTTTTTATAAAAAGGCAGTAATTTGCTATGTTTCAATTTCTCAGAGCTCTTTCTCCATCCTCAGTTTTCCTGTACAGGACACCTTGGTTCCAGTTTTAGGGACACAAGACCTTTTCTTCCTTGATGGTGATAGAATCCGTCTCACCTTTTCTGCTCATGGCTTTTGTCTCTATTACTCTAGTCTGAGAATTTCATCAAGAAACAGTCATTTTTGATGTCCTTTTGGTATATAAGAACGAAGCACTGCAACTATTTTTTAAAGACATTTTAGTTTGTTTTATGTGCATGAGCAATTTTTCGTTCATGTATGTCTGTGTACCACATCCCTGGTGCCCATAGAGGTCAGAAGCATCAGAAACCCTGGAACTGAAGTTAGAGACAGTCTAGGAATTAAACCCAAGTGTTCTGCAAGAGCAGCCAGTGTTCCTAACTGCTGAGCAATCCTCCAGTCCTCCAACGCCTGCAGCCTTTCATCACAGAGTGACTAGAGAGCAGACCGCCCTTGCTTTTAGTCCGCTGGAAGGCTGGCTCTGGTACCATTTTCTCTAAGGCCGTCCAGTTTCTATCAGGTTGGCTACACAGTTCTCCTATATTTTAACAGTGTAATGGTAAGAGAACACTAACAATACTGCAAAATAATGAATGACTCCATCAACATTAGGGAGTAGAGTTCCCATCATACTACACCTATTTTCCTATCATACATTGTTGTTTGTGAATGAGCACGGTAGTTGGATGTAATAAGAGAAAAGAAGGCTCAGGCTGTGGAACTCCTAACAATTTCTAGAAAACAGAAGCTTTCCCAACCCCCTTTGCACAGCACTTTATATGTGTATTTGAAGGAAACATGACACATTTATTGTAGAAAATACTCTCTTCCCATTTCTACTTCACTTCATATAGTCATTCTTTTCGATTGATTATAATGTGTAAAGGAATTCTAAGGATGTTTCTGTATAATGATAAACACGAGGGACAATTCACACACAGAACAAAAGAAATGGTCTAATGTGATATAAGTCCATTTCTTCCTTCTACAAAAGCAATCAAAATCACACTTGAAAAAACATAGAAAGATACACTTCCATAGCAAGATGCAGATAAAAACGTTTTATTCCTAGGCCAAGCATATGAACAGAAAGAAGTGTGTAAATAATTTTCAATTAACTAGTTTTACACTTGCCTTCTAACTACTCACGATCAAAAGAAATCTACAGCTAAAAATAGAGGCGAAAAATAACAGATGACAGAGTCCATTTCTCTCAGGAAATTAAAAATATCTTAGAAACTGCCTGTGAAACATGGCAAGAGACAAGACAATTGGTCATTGTCCTAATTTCTGAATCAGAATCAATGTGGCAATAGCTGTCGGGTATTCCCGAAGGAAAGTCCCGTTCTGATTACCCCCCACCCCCATCCATCAGCTGTGCTCAGCACTGGCCAACACCTGCTTACTTTGGCTTTCTTGGTGGTGGTGGTGGTGGTAAGGTTATGACCAACATTTAAAGGAGCCCCTATAAATGTTAAAAGATTCAAATGTGAATGTAACTAGACAATCAACTCAAAGAGTGGACTGGTAACACTGAAGACAGACTGCTATGACTTGATGGCACTTCAGTATTGAGAGCTAGGAGCTGTTTAATTGTCTCAACGTATGTAAGAGTATAAGTTGATTCTTTATATCACAAATGTGGTGTCTGTATCTTACTATCAGACAAGGCTCATCTATACATTAACTTAAAATATGCAAATGTTGCCACTTATATTCTTGAAAATGATTTGATCCTTTAGGTGAGCCAACTAAAATCTCATTTACATTGTTAATTTGCCTAGTAAATAATTCTCAGTATGCAAAAATCAAAGAAGTTTGAAGTGAAGCAAATTCTAATTTTGTATCTGGTGATTTAAGTAAGAGGGAATGATGAGGGTGTAAAACAGAATATTATTACAAATATTTAAATGCTAACCCTGGGCAAACACTGCCTTTGATGCACTAAATTTTCAAAATTCCAATTTTTTAAAAAAATTTCATCCTCACCAATTTATAGAAGTTGTGAGTACAAGATATATAATACAAACTAGTATGTTCTTGAATTGTAAAACCTTTTAATATTTATGTTTTCCTAGTAGTTTTAGGAAGTAATTCTAAGAGGATGAAATAAAAATATTTGAAGAGCTGTGATAAGAGAAAACTTTTGAGTCATCGTTTTCTCTCTTCTGCTTACTGCCAAAGCAGGTTTGCTAAATAACTTGGGAACAGAGTAAGGGGAATCCTAATTGCACATCTGACATGTCAGGAACAGCTACCTTCATTTACGAAGTCTACGAGGAACTTGTAATGACTACATTGTATCTGCTAGTGCTATGTTGGGGCTTAAGAGGTTGGGGAGGTAGCTCGGTTGATGGAATGCTTACCTAGCATGCATGCCCTGGGTTTGATCTCTGGCACCACATAAACTAGTTTGGCAGTACAAAGAACAACATCAGACAAGGTTTTGCCTTGAATAAAAATAATACACATATAAACTCCACATTCTGATTTCCTAAGAAGAGTTTTATATAATCTAGGCTAGCCTTAAAAATAGTCATTTAAGCTAAAAACCTACCCTCAAATTCCGCCCACCATCTTCTCTTTCTTTTCAAGTGCTGGGGTTGTGAGTACTTATCAGCAACCTGGCTCTGAACATTTGAAATACTACTTAAAATGCACACTTGAGCTAATCTCTGGATTTTCATTTGCTAGCAGGTGGCTTATTGCTAAGAATGTGAACTACTGCTGCAGCCCAGGCTGGGTTACTTGGCCTCTGATGCTTTTGCTTTGCTCCTAGTAGAAGGATCCACTGATAAGTTTACTCACGTGGATAGGGTGCTCAGAACGGCACCTGATGAACAAGGCCTGTGCATGTTACCCACCTCTAATGCAATCTTGTCAGAGAGCTAGAAACACTGGGTGCCGGGCAGTGTGCTAAAATTTATATTCTGCTTAAGACAATTTCTTGCAAGCCTCTATGACAAATGGGGGAAATATCCTTAGTGGAGTAAGATTCAGGGAGGGAATTACACACAACTACACAATTAGGGCATATCAAATGAGGGCCCTGGTCTGCAGGTTTTAATCACTACTGAAGGCTGTCTTCCCTCTGACCTGTATCCACATGTGTTCATTGCATGACTGCTAGAAGCACTAGGAGATCATAAGTTCACTGGGAACAGAATTTATTATTAATAATAGTTTTTCTACATTAATTTACTGCGATGTTAAAACCTGCTTGTATTTTTGCAGTAGTATTTTAGAGCAAAGATATCTATACTCTGTCTAGAGGTTAAGAGATTTGTTGAAGGTCATCAGGTTATTGCTGGTACAATCAGGATTTAAACCTGAATCTTCCAACCCTCTCAGTGCCCTTTCCGCTACTCACACTGAACAGAGAGGCAATTTAAAACTAAATGGCTCCGGGCTACATTTATTCTTTCTAAGACCTTATTGTTGCCTTTACTATTATCATTATTCTTCCAGGAACGAATGTGATTGATTATTCCTCTATACAGACGGCTCAGAGAGAAACAGTAGCAACAGTGTCAGAGGAAAGAAATCATAACTTAGGCCCTTCATTACAGCCTCGCTACCAAAAGTCATTCGAAACATCCCTGCTTTAGACACGTCTTTCACATGATGGGATCACACCCCAACCCTTCCTGGATAGCACTGAGGGTAAGGCATTACGAATGGCAGCTGGAATACAGTAGGTTCTTAAGTGACACCCCTTCTCTAGTCTCCATAAGAGACGAAGGCATGGACCACACTTGCACCAAATCTCCATTCTACCACTTTCACAGGCTGTTTCTGTTTATGGTTCTGATTGTGCCCCGGGTAAGTTTTAGGAAACTAAAGACTAAGCGGATCAGAATATAAAGGCCATTCAAGGAGACCTACCTAACACAAGCAGTTTCACTTTCCTTTATCAAAAGTTAAATTAACTAAAATTGGAAAACATGGAAATTTGGTAAGTTGCTTTATGAGTAAATCTTGGAAATTTGGTAAGTTGCTTTATGAGTAAATCTTAAGAAAATTTAAACCACTAGATCTGAACAACATTCTGGCTGTAGTGACAAGAGCCTTAAAATGTCATAGTGAAGGGATTTCATCAGCATGACACAGTCTCTGAGTGTTCACACTGATTGCACGAACAAAAACAGGCTTGTTTTTTTATGAAAACAAAAACAACCTTAACTAAGTCAAAGTTGACTTAAAGTAACCAGCTGAGGGGTGGAGAGATGGCTCAGCGGTTCAGGGCACATATTGCATTAGCACAGGACTCAGACTGGGTTCCTAGCACTGGCAGTATGGCACAGCCATCGATACCTTCCTGCCAGGGATGACTCCCTCTTCTGTGTCTGTATTCACACACACACACACACACACACACACACACACACACACACACACACACACACACATCCAGATATGTAAAAAGAGTAAATCTTCTTTTAAAAGACAGAAAAGGCAAAATAGCATTGCTGACAAAAGTTTTGATTTTGGAAAATCTGTTCAAACAGATAGTTATCCTTCGGACAGTCTGTCTATCCATCCAAGGCTCTCTCCAATGGCAGCATTCATGGTTTAGAATCTATGCACGTAGGCATGTGACTGTCTACCCACCTATCCAACTAGTTTCCTAGATATGAACATGAATTTTTTTCCTAGCACAATCACTCCAGACCAGACTATCAAATATGTAAGGATCAGATCTTGATACTTAATGAGACTATCTGTGGAGTCATAGTTTTTCAGGATCAGATAACATTTAATCACGAAAAAGAAAGGCACTAAAGCCCTCTTGCTTGAAAACAATTCAACAAGCAAGAGCACAGTTACATTCTTAGAGGCTAGCCTGGGCTACAGACTCAGGCCCTGTGCCAAGTGCAAGCACACAGTTCCATAAATCAGCAAACAGAAGCTTTTCCAAAAAGAAATATCTATAAAAATGTATAAGACTTAAAGAGCAGTTTAAACATATGTGTGTGAAGATGTTTTCAACATTTCAACATGAAAGATGCTTCAAACATGAGGCGAAATGTGACGTTGATGTGATAGGAACTATTAATCCTCTTTTTGGGGAACTTTTTACCAATTAGTTCTTAATTATTGGTTTTGCAAAAATAATTTGCATGGCCAAGACCGACATCAGTGAGTGCAGATACACAAGGACCACAGGTATTGTGTCTTTAAAAGTCTTAGTTTCAGTATGAGGGAGATAAGCTTGTTGTAAGACACATACATGTATGAAAATGTTCTTCCAGAGCCTAGTGCCAGATGTAATGAATATAAAAATGAACAAAATTAAAATATTTATTTTGAAATAATTCTTTAATATACATATTACTTGATTATTTATTAAACAGATTAAGAACATTTATAGATGCAGGCTTTTAATCTTTACTGAAAGTAGTAAAACTCTCAATGAACTAGAAAAATCTTAAGTCATTTAGTATAGATTTAACATAATTTTGTTATTAAGTAAAAAAGTAATCTATGTGACATAGGCAAGAGAAAGATGCAAATCACTGAGGGCATTCTGGAGCTTCTAGCTAAGTGGGGAGACCAGAATTTACAACTATAAAACAAATGGCCTTAATATCCATGCTGAAATGGGAAGTACACATGAAAATTGTTTTTGCAACCCAGAAAGAGGAATGGTTATAAAACAGACAGGATCGGGTGGAGGTGGGGGAGCACGGGGACAACCTTAGCTGACGACACTGAAGAATTTAATGGCATTTATTACAGTTCCAAACCCGGTACGAACCTAAAAGATGTTGTTTTGCTTCAAGAAAAAAATGCAAAATGAAACATGACTGTTAACTAAAAATTAAATAAACACCATGCTAAGTGAGATTTTTATCCTGTGACACTGATCTTGCACTGCACTGCAAATATTTTGGAATAAGCACAAAGCCTTACATAAGACCACAGATATTGCTTTAAAAATTAAAAGTAAGCATACTGAATAATACTGTTATAATATTTAAAAGGAGCCATATTAAATTTCACAGGATTCTCACACATCTGTTATTAAAATCATTTTATGACACTGAGGGCTGGAGTGAAGGTATTTACTATCTATGGTACTGTTAACATGATTCTTATATGAGTTTTTCTGTTTCTATGGTAACATGAATTATAAGGTTCAATGAAGCCGGATTTGGTGATGTGTATTTTTCTGTTATTCAAGGTGAAAAGGAAATGAAACAGTCCTAACATTCATAAACTGCAGCGAATGTCTGAATTCCATTTAGAGATAAGACGATAATTACTAAAGTAATTAGAATTCTTCCTGGATGGAATTATTTTGCACACAGTAGAAATTGAGATTTGCAAAGGAAAGCATGGCTGAGTACGTTCAGCATCGCTAATTAATTACAGCCCAAACCACTCTGCCATTCTGATACCCTGGAAGTCACTATACCTTCGTCTGTGGGCTGCTAACTACAATGGGGGGGGGGAAGCTAGCCCCCACTCCCATCCCTTAAGTCAGAAAGATAAAGTAGGTGAAATCATTTTATTCAAGAGAAAATCCAATTACAGAAATAATCAACTTTTCCCTCTTGCTTTATTTTTTCATATTTGAAAGGGCATTCACATTAGCAGAACCAATTAAATGAATATCAGGACGGGGTACAAACTACAAAGTTGGGCAAGTTCTTAAACCTTTTAAAATTAGACTACGAGAAAAAAAAACACTTATTGAAATTTTAGAAACTCAACCCTGGATCACAGGATTCTCTAAAGGGAAGCACTGTCAGAAGTATGATAAACACTAAATCTTGAGGAGAATTTATAAACTTATATGGTCATAACATAATATTTATAATATACAGTCTAATACCAACAACAAACCAGGCTAATTAATCTTCTTCATGGATATGTTGTTAATAAAAATTGGTACCCTGAGGTCAGCGGTTGTAGACTCAGTGAGCAGCATGTAAGAGGCCCTGGGTTCAAATCAGCACCACATAAACTGGGCGTGGTCGTGTAAACGGTGGTGTACCAGCCCCCACGAGGGGTAGGCGAAGGTGGGCGTACCAAGGCCACGCTTAGCTACATGAGTGTAAAGAAAGAAAGAAAGAAAAAAGGTGGAGGGAGGGAGGGAAGGAGGGAGGAAACAGGCAGACAATATATACCTGCACAACAGAGAAATCAAAGCAGTTTTGCAATTATTTCATTCCTAAACAGGTGAACTGCTTTTACTTCTGCCTTTACTGACGTCATCCTCATCAGCTCGGGGCTGGCCCCAGTGCCAAATCTTCTCGTTGCTTGCTTTATCAATAAAAGTTTTACTGAGTCCTAGAATACTCATCCACCTACATGTTGTTTACAGCAGCTTACTCTGCAGGAGTTGAGCTGAGATCATGACAGCTTCAACACAGACCACAGGGTCTACAGAACTACAGGCAGTTACCATATGATGGGATTTGATTCCATCAGGCCAGGAACTCCCTGATGTTTGCTTTGAGGGACACTGTTGAGGAGATGAAGAAAATGCTCTCCACAAGTTCATGTGTGAGCAAACTCACAGTTCAATCCTATCTCCTACTCAGATTCTTCTCTGTGACCTACCATTCTGGGAACATTTTCATATCTATCTATCTATCTATCTATCTATCTATCTATCTATCTATCTATCTATCTACACACACCTACACACACACACACACACACGTACACACACACACACAAACACATATAAAAATCACAGCTATAGGGTGATCACTGGTTCTCTCTCCTAATGGGCCATGAGTAGCCTATGGTCTTAAACTAGGCATCAGTCTCACAAGGTTACTAGGCATGTGGTGCTTTTTGGATCCATGGACACTCAGGAAAGTTGGGTTAGACAAGGAGATGAATCAGTAGATTCAATACAGTGCCAGACTTGTCTACAATGGTTAGTTCCTGTGTTGACTGAAACCAGTCTCAGTATTTTAGTCAGAACGTAGCCATGGCAGGGAAGGGAAGTGGCGATTCACAGGGCTCTGTAACTGATCTGCGTCTTGGGGGAAAATGTACACTTTACTGCATTGTGGGTGATGACGGCATCCTGTCTCAAGTGAGCACTTTGGTTAAAAATGCATGGTTAACTTAGAGCCCTCGCATTCTCAATTGCTACCTCTAGAAATGATTGCCAGGGCAAGGCTGGGCCAACGCTCATGCTATTGTATACATGTGCATCGTGATATTATGTACAAATTTTCATCAAAATTTGGGGGTAGAGGGTGCAACAGAGAGTCCTGGAAACAAAGACATGTGTTCAGGTATATGCAGAGGACTCTACATACTGACTCCAGGTCACAGGAGCCCCCTTTTGTCACCTGAAAGGAACAAATCTATCACTGTAATATTTTCTCCTCACTGACAGAACCTCTCCACAGGCTCCCTCTGACCCTCCGAGAGGGCACAGAGACAGCCAGGGACCAGCAGCCTGTCCTAGGTGAAGCTCACATGGAGGTGATGGTTTACATACTGAGCCTGTCTCTTGTGGCATTCACTTGGCCTGAACTTTACCTTGGAAATTCTAATCTGTTCTGGCCCCAGCCATGTCGGGCTGGCCTTTTACTGAGAGGAATGTTCAACTTCTATAGCCATATATGGTCCTTCTGTGGAGAGGCTACACAGCCCCACAGAACCCCCACAGGGTCCAGACATTGTAGCTGCTAGAGAAGCAGTCTTATACACCTGACATCATGTCCAAAATGCCCCATGGTCTAGGCAATAGCACCAATGACATCACTGTTAATAAAAGAACTTAAGAATCTTGTGGGAACTTCTACAGCTTGGGATACCCTGCCTTGCACTTTGTAGCCTCACACACAAATCAAAGAACTTTGTGACTGAAACTACAGGTGCCTGAATTGTGGATCTTCAGCTTCTGGCACTGTATAGTTTACCTAGTTATAGTTATTATGTTAAACAGGGGGATCATAAAAACAACCTTCTGAGATATAAACAGGTGAAAGAAGGTAGGAAGATGCCTTAGTCTTGTTGCTATACAAACTGCAGGATCTGAGTGTGAATTTGCAGCACTGGTTGTGGTGATGGATTAGGAATTCCAGTGCCAGGGAGAGAGAGGTAAGCAGGTACCTTGGCTTTGATAGCCAGGCAGTCCATCCAATTGGTAAGTTCCAGATTCAGATAGAAACTCTGTCTCGAAACTATAAGGGAAAGCCACCTAATGGTGACCTCTGGCCTCACGTGTATATGAACGCCCCCCCAACAGACATACACCAAAAAAGTGACTGACAGGCAAAGAAAAGTGAGAAGTTGTAAGTCTTTTCTCAACCACCTGACTGAATCCTTGTGAATTATGTTGAATAATACCTAATACTTTTATTAACCATAAGGGCTAAGATAAATTACAGTATAATAATCTTGTGAAAATTATTGAAGTAAATTTCTATGTGGGAAGTGCTGATGTGTAGCGATGTGCCCCGCAAGTGTACAAATGTGCCATACTGCCAGCTGGGTTTCAGAATGGAAAGGTGTACCAGGAGGACGCTCTAACTTCAATAAGACTGGGTTCAGTCTAAGGGCACTGGAATCCCTACAAGGAGGAGCAAGGAAGCAGAAGCCAGGGATAAGGGAGCTGCACAGCATCTTCCACCAGGAGCAAAGGGAAGGGTGGTGTGAGCAGCAGTCCCAGTTCAGAGCAGGGGAGAAGGTGGAACACGGAGGCACAGAGCACATGCAGCTATGAGCCTTAGACAGTGACACAGAATAAAGCAAAGGGACAGGGCAAGCTGCAGAGACTGGTGGTCAGCCACCTCCCAGTAGGATGTGCTCCAACCAACCGCAAGTGTGTCATTGCGAGGATCTCCACTGCACCTCCATTTAGGTGCAGCGCACTTACAGCAAGCGCTAATGATTTCTGATTACACACACACACACACACACACACATGTGCGCGCACACATATACACATGGATGGATAGATAGATAGATAGATAGATAGATAGATAGATAGATAGATAGATAGATAGATCGATCATCATCATCATCTTAAATAGTACCTGGTTTGCTTCACAGACTATACCATCTGTTCTCAAGGACAAGGTCACCTGTCCCATCTAGTATTCTAGAAAAGCTGCCCTTAATGCCTGATGACACTTTCATAAGATGATCACATAAATAAGCTGAATAAAACAGAAAATCACATATAAATGACAGCAAACTGCCGTGGCACAAACTGTCACTAGAAGAGAGAAGAATAAAATAATCTTTGCCAGCCCAAGAGTGAAGACACATCTCCCTAAGTGACTCAAAGAGGTTTCATGTAGGAGCCTGGAAATAATGGGATGAAGCAGTCACATATGTGGGGTTAGGAGGGACAGTAGCGTCATGTAGGTCCTCTACTCCAAGGTCAGCTTCTGGAAGTGTGGGCAGAAGAGCTAACTAGGCTCTGATAACATCCCTAGGTAAAGCAGCCTTAGTCAATACTGGCAATTGAACTGATAATTGATTTAATCAATGTCAAAGGAGGAGGATATTTATGCCCTAACACTGAACCATGTGCTGAGCCCGATGCTACAGCTTCCGGGAGAAACCCGATGCCAGGTGCTCACCAATAGCAGTTGAGATGGCTACAGCTTTAGCAATGACAGTATTCAAGGCTAACACACAGGGCATGCACTGAGACTAGTGCATTCGATCCTCCAATACTTACACAGAATATGACAATATTCTAAATTCTCTTTACAATGCAAATGTATTATGTGGATACTCAGAAGAGATCATTTGGCTTCTCCCAGGTTAGACACTAAGTAAAGGTAAGAGCTGTGATCTTGGTCCTTTCAGTTTTGTTTAAAAGCCTAAGCTCTTCATGTGATACCTTAGTATCTCCTGGTCAAGCAACAGAACTCCAGAGTAATGAATGCATTTGTATAATGAGCACTATAAAACAAATCCTCAAAGACAAAACACAGATATGAGAGATGGACAGGAAGCCTTCATGAAGGTGATGCGTGAGCACAGGCTTAACCAGGAGATGGACAGGATGAGGCAGGAAGGACTGGGGGGTTGGGAGGGGTGGGGAGTCCAGCATATCCAGTCACTATACAATGTAAAAAAGGCATCTGATTTTAAGTGGCAATAAAAGAAACAAAAACAAGAGGTGTGTCAGTATCTAAAATTTGTTACTGGTGACCTTTTACCAAGCAGAAATTGTCATTTCGATTAGCTGTCAGTATAAAATCTAATGAAGTATATCACATTCACTTTTTCTCAGTACTAAGACAGAATTTTCAAATTTATTTATTTACAGAACAATTCAACTTGCCACATTCCACATGTTCAAAAGACACAGGTGGCTGTGCACCTGTTAGCACAGGTAGAGAGGAAAACGGAACACAGGCTCAAGTGGAGGGACAGAAGAGCATGTGCAGTTATGTCCAAAGCAGCAAGCATGATGGGATGTAGGGCAAAGCAATGGGTGAGCAGGCACTTCAGCTACAGAGTCAGGACCAGCATGAAGATGTCTGCAGAAGCATCAACCAAGGCTTCGTGGGGCGTGGTGCCTTCCCAGTGTGCCGGGGCTTCTGTACTCCATAGAAGAACATGATGAGGGAACAGACAGTGATGACCTCAGCAACGACAGTGGCAGGGGAAACCAGCCAGAACGAGGGATCCGCACAACTATTAGAGAGTCCAGAGCCATAAGAGAAGTGACAGTCATGGAAGAGATGAGATGTAGAGCGGTGAGGCCGGGGACCAGGCACATCAAGTTTCCTTCCCTGGCCTGCAATGTACTGTGAATGTGTAACGCGTGTTTGGAGGTGACACACAGGAGCGTGATGCTAGATGACAGACAAACGGACTCAATTCATTGAACTTATTAGAGATGATGGGAAGGAGGCCGCAGCAGACATGGAGTAGATTAAGACTGAGACCTCTGATACCAGATTCCCGTTTAAATAGAGAGAAGAAGGTAATAGCATGGCAGAAACAAGGCAGGACTTCATCGGAAAGTGTGTGAAATTCTAGGCCATCGCCCCAGACTCAGAGCACATGTCGAACTCCACCAAGTCTGCAAAGAGAGCGCAGCAGGTCACAGTGCTTACCAGCAAACCCGCTGACCTGAGTTCAATCCCCAGGACCCTTGCAGGAGAAGGAAAGTACTGACTCCCGAAGTTGTCCTCTGACCTTCACACATGACACTGTGCATATGCACATGCATGCACAAACATGCACACACATGCATTTGTGCACAAATAAATAAATAAAAATTTAAAAATTCCTCTAATTTTAGGCCATGTCCTTAAAAATTAAGGCCTTTGGGCTGAGGATATGGTTTGGTGCTAGAGAGCTTGTCTAACATGCAAAATTCTCTGGATTTGGTCTCCAGCACTTTAAAAGATTTGAAACAAACAAATAAACAAAACAACTAACAAAACAAAATCCCCAAAACAAAAACAAACAGCTAAAACTACACGCTGTCATGCAATCCTAAAAAGCAACTTCAATAATGGAGATATTTTTGTACTCTGACTGCAATAATGAAGTTTGGCAACTACAGACGACTATCCATACACTGTAGCCTTGGGATACACTAAACATTAAGTCCATATTCATTAAAACAGAAAACCTCTACCAAAAAAATCTGTTAGATCATCTAATATCAAATGAGATGACCAAATACTGTGTGTTGTGTATATTGAGAAAGATGTGAAAATACATTTTTCACAGTAACAATGACAACAAGTAAGCTAAAAAGGAAATTGATATTAAAACTATACATTATTCAATTGAAATTCACTTTAAAAGCGTAACATGATTTTAAACTTGAAGCTTTTTAAATGCAAGCCTTCTGTTTCCAGGACTGCTTTGAAAATGTAAACCCGCTGACGGTGTGCATATGTACAATAAATACAACAGCATGAGATTCCAGGCTAGAGGACACCCACTGACATCTTTTATTCAAGTACGTGCTCCCACCGCAAAGCAATTATATTATGTCAAATATTTTAAAATGTTTCCTGTGACTACCTAACATAACCACAGCTTACCTCACAACCACTGCTTTCCCTTTGCACTGTGTCTAAGCCAACAAGAGAACGATGTGTCTGTGTGCTGGGCACGTGAGTAACAGCTCCTAAGTCCTCTTGGTCTAGTTTCCTGACTGCAGATGGGAGGACATAGCTCTGAATGAAATGGAAGAAAGGTCTGCCTATGTAGACTCTGCTTCCTGAGCAGGATCCAGCCTGCCCCTTGGCACTGGATACATCAACGGTCACAAATTCTGGAGAGGAAAAACCAATGCTAAAAGCTGGTCACTATAGCTCTAGAGACCCTGTCATCTTCCTGGTCTCTGGGTGAGATATACCATGACTTGAAGTCTCAATAGAGTTTCATCCCCAGATATGAGCACAGAGGCACAGAAAAGAACACTGTGCCCGAGTTAGGCAGTGCAAGCATCTAGGGAAGGTGGCATAAATATGTCATTTTTTTCTTTATTTATTGACACAACAGTTATGTACATTCAGCTTGTGATTGAAGCTGGTAAATGTGACAGGCAATGAATTTCTGTGTATTAATTCCAGACCCACAAATGATATGTAATGTGTCATCTATTTCTATTTGAGGGGGTGGAAGGTAGCATTGAAGATTAATATGTTTATTTTAGATGCTGAAATAATAATATTAAAATATAATATTTTTATAAATTTGAAGCTGTTCGCTGACATTTGCCAAGTAAATGAAGATTTAGTGAAGTTATTCAATTCATTTAAGTCCATAAATTACACAATATGAAGTATTGGTTGTAGCTACTGACTATTATTAGGCTATTACTTCTTCTAGATCTTTGCCATCTAGCTTTTCTCAGTAACATTGACTACTCAGGAAAAAACATACATTTCATCTCAACTTGGCTAACATTGAACTCAGATTGCATATTTCACACAAAGGCTCATCACAGCGACATAGGACTTCAGACTGTTATTGTTTTATGACTAAAAAAACGAGTGACTTAAGACAAAAAGCTCAACATCCTTAAACTTCATTTCCATTCATCCTCTAATAAATACCATCTGCTGTGTACTTTAGGGATATAATACCCGTCAAAAACTCCATCATATTATAAGAAGCGGCACCGCGTTGATCTGAAATGCATATTTGAACAGATGTGTTTAAATTACATCTCCGTCTATCCACACGCATTAATTCAGAGCAAGTGTGTGTTGGTTTAAAATGCATAAAAAGGGGGATTTGGAGATGCATCGAAAGTGAACAGCATCCAAGGCTCAAGGCTTGAATTACAAAAGGTCATAACTAAAAATAAAGTATGTTGTTTCCTAAGGGTTGGCCTTGGAAATGTTCATCGGACCAACTTCATGTTTGCTGCACAAAATCAGGAACTAAAGCCACACTAAGTTGGTTTTGTTTGTTTGCTTGTTTTCTTTTTCTTGATTTTAAACAATACTTCTAAATAAAACATTCAAACTGGCACATAAGGGAAGAAAAATGGGACAGTCGACATCAAAGTATAGAAAATTACAGGATCTCTGCTGACTGACACCCATTTAAAAGGGTCAGTCCTCTATTTTCAACCATATTTGGTGGAACTCTAAAAATTATGCCTGTGAGTCCTCCAAATATTATAATGTCATGATTTTTTATTTTGTAGATAATCTAGAAGTTAAAAAAAATCACTTAAATGAAAAAGAAACTACAAAGTTGGTCAGTAATCAGCAAGAGTTAAACCTGCGGGGGGGGGGGGGGTGGTGGTGGTGGCGGCAGAGGTGGGGGCGGCGGCGGCGGCGGCAGTGGCATAAGAACAGATAACTCTCTTGTCACTGTCAGTAGTGGCCAAGCTGGGGAGAGCCATCCTTACCTGCACATTCTCCATTAGGTTAAGTGACTAAGCCTGTCACTTCATCCACAGGTATACAGCTGTTGACTCAGATCTGAGCAGAGAGATTCTGAATTATTCATCCCCAGATTATGCTATTATCCAAACCATGGCTAGGCCTACCAGATACTTTCTTTAATCACCAATTAAAACAAAGTTTAAAAAAAAAAGGCTGAGGAGACTTTCTATGGTGCCCATCTTCTAAATTCACCCTTTGCTGTTTCGTTGGGGCATTTTAAGAAAATGGAGACGACCATATCAAAACAATTTTAGGTTGTTTCAGGAAGAAGGGCTCAGAAAGGCAGAAGGAACCCCAGCTATTCTAGAGAACACCCAGTCCCTGAAAGAAACGTCAACTGACATTGCATTTTACGGATGATAGAAAGTTCTCTGAAGTTGGGCTGCTTAACTGAGGAATAGTAATAAAGCCTCAATCATACGATGGTAAGATGCCAGTCCTCCGCACACAGCTCTACCTACCCCACTCTATAGACCACTCCCTTCAAGTGGCCTTCCTCTTCAGTGTGTCACGTACAGCTGGCTCTGCTCATCCCTCCGCTAGCACTGAGGGAGCTAACTTATCACCTGACACTCAAGGGCGTTACTTTTGGAATGCTTCCTTGAACTGACATCATGTTCCTATCAGTGGGCCTTCCGTTTTGTTGAGTCTAATGTCTTTCCTATCTTTCTACCTGTTCCTTGTCTGTTTTTCCACTCGGATGAGTAAGTTCTTTAAAGACAGTGTATCCATGTCTGCCTTGAATTGTGTAACATTCCTAGGGTCCAGAGCTGTGTTTGGATGACAGAGGTACTGAATAACATCTTAATGATTCTATTAAAGACATAACAGTTTCCCTTTAAAGGAAGAAAAGTCAGATCTCACACATGGCATTCATCTAGACTTGACTCTTAACCAGGTAAAATTGAATATTAGTGCAATACATTTAAGAAAACTTCTAAGATAAAGATACATTGAATAATATTCATGTAAGGGAAGGGAGAAAGTATGGCAGAATGGTTGGACAGTAAACTAGTCTGAGCAAGGATGCATGTAGAAATGAGTAGGAGCAAGCAAGCTACTCGTGACTACTTAGATTAAAACAAACCAAAAGCAAACAGCACTGAAGAGCACTGGCTGCCCTTCAAGTCTTCAACTGCCAAGAATGGTCAGTCAGTTGCTGCCATGTCTGACAGCACAGGTTCAGAATATGTACACCACAGAACGAGCTCTGATGGAGCTCTGAGCTCGGCTTTGGTAGTATTAGAGATGGCGTCCTACAGCCTTGTACATGCTGGGCCAACACTCTACCACTGAGCTCTACCCTGAGGCCATTTTCTATGTCCTTACTTTAAGTTTTCAAACAGGATCTCATTAACTTGTTTAAGCTGGCCTTCAACTCAGTCTTGCCCAGGCAAGCGCTGATCTTGTAACCCTCCTGCCTCGTGCTCCCAAAGAACTGGAGGTCCAGGCCTGTTCACCACCTGCCTTCACCAACACTGTGTTGGAGAGAGAAAATCCTATAACAGAACTTGAAACACAAATCCAGTCCTACATATCTCAACCATTATTTCCTCTTTCTGCAAAAAGATACTAGTCCCTATAGATTATGTTGTCACGAAGAGTGACTGAGAAGGTACTGAATTTTGTCCTTCCCTTCCTCCTGTAACTCAAAGGAAGCTTGCTCAAAGTGTATCAGTTGGGTCTTTCCCTCTTGCACAAGTGCTTTACTCACTGCTACAAATGTTTTTCCAAATTGTTCTGTGGGGAAGGGAAACAGCTTGCATGTCACTTGAGGACTGTGGGTTTCTGGACTTCTTACATTCTCTTACCTGAAATCACTCTAGATTTAATGGTTATATAATGGGCCTAACAGGTAAATTTCATTATCCCTTATTAAAGAATGATAGACAAGGGTAAGTAAGCAAAAATAAAAAGTCAAAAAAAAAATAGCATCAAAGTCCTTGTTAGCGGCCTGTATGAAGGCCCACTGTAATTGAAAGCCTTGTCATTTCCATGGTCATCACATGCTGTGGGGATGCCAGAAACAACATCAGCAGTTGAGTTGAAAGCTAAGCAAGTATTTCTTAAGGATCTTCTTTAGTCTTATGGAATTGATGGCTGTACCTAATATTGTAACTTATTTGGAAAATCAGCATCAAAATTGAAATGAATTTTAAAAAGTAAACACATTTAAAAATTTCTATGCACCTCCTATAGATTAGAAAAATTTCATAGAAGTTGAGAAGATTGCATTTAATTATAACCTAAAGTAGATGTCCTGTTAACTCATGGAAGAACGAGATATATATGAGGACTGGAGGGCACAGGGGTTAAGAGCACTTGCTGTTCTTAAAGAGGACTCAAGTTTGATTCCAGTGGTTCACAACACTGTGGTCTGGAACTCCAGTCTCAGGGGATCTGATATCCCTGTGAGAACCAGGCATACATGCAGTACACAGGCATACATGCAGACAAAAATGACTGTATACATAAAATAAAAATGAATACATTAAAAAGGGTTAGGTGGAAAAACTGACAAAGCTCATACAGTATAAGCTTATGTACTCCACAAAATAAGTGACTGTGCTCCTGAGTGAGGACTCCTCCATGCTCGTGGACTGTGTTCCTGAGTGAGGACTCCTCCATGCTCGTGGACTGTGCTCCTGAGTGAGGACTCCTCCATGCTCGTGGACTGTGTTCCTGAGTGAGGACTCCTCCATGCTCGTGGACTGTGCTCCTGAGTGAGGACTCCTCCATGCTCGTGGACTGTGCTCCTGAGTGAGGACTACTCTGTGCTCTGAATGAAGAATGATTTTGTGCTCATGGACTCAGCTTTCATCACTTCAGAGCATTTCTCTTAGGGACAACATATACCCATCATGCCCCTGTCTGTCTAAAGTGCTCTGCTGCACGTTAGTTTAATGGTTCAGGAGGTGAGATTTATGCCTTGCTTTACACTCACAGTTCAGGTTGAACTCTTCTCAGTAGGAGGAAATCCCTAAAAGAATTATTAGCAAACATTTATAAACAATTACACACTTGGTAATGTTTCTTAAGGAACTCAACACCAAATTACATAGAAAATTATTGATGCAAAACATTAACAAAAGTCAAGGCCTTTTGAGGAATGAGAAGGGCTCTGAAGATGGTTCAGTGGGTAAGAGACTTGACATGAAACTTGGAGGACCAGAGTTCAATTCCTGAAAATGAAGTAAAATCTAGGCATCAAAGTATGTATGCATGACTCCAGTGTTCCTACATGGGGAAGTGGAGTCAGGAAAATGGTGGAAGATCATAGGCCAATTAGCATGGTGTCCACAAGCATGGACAAGAAGAGAATTTTGTGAGACAAGGTAGAAGGCTAGGAATGACACCCAAGGTTCTTCTCTAATCTGCACGTGTGCGTCAGGCAAAGGAAGGGGGATGGACGGACTGAAAATTCAAACCTAAAGGCCAGTGAGCTAGCTTAGCCGGTAAAGGTGCTTGCCCCTAAGCCTGATGACTTTTCTCTCCTGAGGACCCATATGGTGGAAAGTGAAAATTAATTCCCCCAAACTGCTCTCTGACCACCACATATACACACCCACACATATACATACATACAAAATAAATAAAACTGAAATAATTACCTTAAAAACAGAAATTTCAGCAAATCAAGTCACGTTCTTTACACGCAGCATGTGACTGAGTCATCAGGCCAGAGTCATGCACTCTGTTCCCATGAGGACGGACAAGGGAGCCCCACTACATGCCTATTGATATATTTCAGACACCAATGCAAATGCAAAGGGGATGTCCATGTCTAATCAGCAGTTACCAGTGCTGCTGAACAGAGCTGGCATGGAACTTTTATGTAGATGTAGGTAGCCCCATAAAGAATGCTTTATAAAGAGGAATCAAATGGAATTCTAGAAGTGATGGCCAGATAACAAATTTATTACACAAATATCATGAAATACTGCCTCCATTAACTGGGAGTAATATTTTCAAGAACATATATTTGTATGTAAAACAAAAATGAAATCCCTAAAAGCACAGAACATACAAATTAATTTTAACAACTAATTTCAATGAAGAGGGATACCGAGCTTTGAATCTCAACAAGTAAATATTGCCCTAAATAGAGTCATTCCATTCCCTTTACCAGAATTATGCCTATTATGTCAAATATATGTTCTTCATTTTCATCATCCAAACCTTAAAATATATATCAAATAATTATATATAAAACATATCTGTTGATATATTATGACTATATATAAATATGAATCATATATATATAATATATATATATACACATAGTCTCCTCCTGCCCAAACAAAACTTATATATTGGGACTAGGCATGATGGGGCATGCCTGTCTTTAATGTAGCACTCAGGAGGACGACATAGGAAGACTGTAGGTTCAAAGCCAGCTTGGGCAACCAACAAGACCTTATCCCAAAACAAAACACTGAGGACACATAAGGTACTAGGTCTTGTTTCAGCAATTGTCTGTGTTCTGTTTTGAACAATTCTATAAAGAAAATAAGAATTTTCCTATTTTGAGCATTCCCTATATGCACAATGTATCTGAATGGACTATAACTGGTCCTAGACTCCAGTCATGGGATGTAGAATTTACTGGTAAATGAGAAGCTACAGATTTAACTTAGTGGGCTGGAGAGATGGCTCAGCAGTTAAGAGTACTACCTGCCCTTCCAGAAGACCCAGGTTCAATTCCTAGCACTTACTATTTATACCAACATACATGCAGGCAAAACAGCAATGCACATAAAATAACACTAAATAAAAAAAATGATCTAACTTAGTATTAAAAATAAAATCTTTAATGGTAGCATGTGGCTATGTAACACAAGATGGTCTTGAAATAACCATACAGCTTGTGCTGGCCCTGGATTCTCTACCCTCTGTCTGCACCTCCCAAGTACCACAGTTATAGATTTGTGCCACCTGCTCAGCTGAGAAATTAATTGAGCATCAATAATACATTCTCATGTATTGCTTGAGATGGCTGCTGATAAAAGGAGCGATGCTAAAATAAAATCTATAATGAACTTCAATCACAAATATTAACACACATAAACACTCACAGAATGAGCATTTCAATGGGAAAGGTCCCTAACATGCCATTTCAGTTTTGTTCTATTTCATCAGAATAACCCTCACTAGGCATCATCTCTTTGTATGTGATGTGTGGACAATCTGCCACACTGTAAACTTTACAGATTAAAAGATTTAAAAAGTAATTGAGTTTACAATTCACAAATAAGCATCCTAAAATGAATTTTTGTATCCTCATGGCCTTTTTTTCTAGATAGTGAAAATGTCACACGTGAACTGCTCATATTTGATTTCTTTGGGTTTATCAACTTGAACCGAGATTGGTTATTTTTTTTTTAATAACAGCAGCACAATATTTTTTGAGATTAGGTTTTCCCTTTTTTTCTTGGATGAATGAACAGCTGTCCCAAACCAACCGTATGTTCATATGAATGAGTCTTTCATGTGCTGAACTTGTAGGCAGCTTGTGTTGGCCTGATAACAAGGCAGGTGCTTTCCTAGGTGACTTGGCTGGCTTCATGAGGTAGGACTACTTGTGATATCAGGCTGCATGTGTCCCTATAAAATAAAACCTTTCTGGTTAGCTCAGCAATGAGCCGCTTCAGCTGGCTACCGCCTTAAACCCAAAAGGTATAATTCTGAATACTGGGTTTGATTTTATGTACGTCTTTTATTAGTACTGAAGCTAGAAGATGCCAGACCCTCTCAGGATAGAACAGTGGCAGCTCTGAGACAAGGGGAAACTTAGGCCGATAAAAGGAAGCCAGCGAGTATTTACCAGGTACACCATCATCTTCATAACCAGAAAGGCAGACGCTGTCTGGCCATGCCACCATTTTACCTTCAGGCACAAATCTTTGAAAAGTTTGGCTTAATTTTGTGTATTTTTCCTCCCGGATGCTCTGAAATATATTTTCTGCCTCTTACTCTTCTGTGTAGGTGGGCCCTAGTCCCACAACGGATAGTTTTATTGCCTTGCTCCTCTCTGCAGCATCCTCGGACTCCAGCCTCCAACCTAGGCTTTTCCCTTTGCTGTAAGCACTTTCCCCTTGCAATTAAACACTCCTGGAGTCTCCCTTGCAATCCTTGGCACTCTGCTCTTGCAATTAAGGAACAAGTCAACTCCGTACATGTTGCCTAACTCCTCCATCCCGTTTCCCTAACTGGTTCCAAATACTTACCTTCCAAACGTCTGCACGAACAGACTACACCCTGATTTTACTCCTCACCACTCACTTATTGGTAAATCCTCTGCATTGTGGCTCCTGCCCCAAAGTGCTGATGAAATTCTGACCTCATAACAGGCAACTCCTTAAATGTTACTTTCTGTTCTAGCGCTACTTGACATATAAACTGTACTGACTATCCATCTCTCTATTCATTTGACAAGCACATGCCCATGCTTGGGTTCTAGAGCTAGGAAACCTGCCTTTGCAGGACCCACAGTCCACAGGTAAACCTGGTTGGCAGGAGGAGGGGGTAAGGCAGATTCAGCAGAGATCGTGGACACTAGGTTCTTCCTACAACAGTCTTTCCTTAGTTCAGGTCACTCAGTGAATTGTAAACTGTTCAGGTGTTTTCTTCCTTAACTTTGCGTGCTTCAGCAGATTCCTTTGATGTCCCTCCTCTCAGTCTTTTCCTTTCTCCTTTATCTTTCCCCCCATAACATGAGTGGTTTCTGGTCACCCATACAGAAATTCCCTGAGTCAACTTTAAGTCCTGTGTTTTATTCTTTAAACCTAGTCAAGTTCCAATGAAGAGAGAAAAGGCTGAGGAATTAATTAGCTTAGAGCTAGAACTCTTGCCTGAAATACCTGAACCTGGGCCCAATCCCCAGCACTGCAAACTAACAGTAACAAACTAAAACACGATAAAAGGAAGGAAGTGTTATCATATTTATGAAAGTGCTTCAGTCTACTATGACCTGTGTGACAGTAGGATCATGTTGTTCCCATGCTCAGAGGCACTTGTCCTCTGGGAAGGACACATCGGCAGTGTATTTCTTTGCTAAGCATTATCTATCTTCCCTGCTCTTTCACAACCTCTCAGCTGTATTTTCTTCAAAAGTCTGACCAGTTTACAAGTCACACGCAAATTGCCTAATGATCACTGTAGAGTAGAGGTGTGTGAGCCCTCATTTGAACTCTGTGAGCCCTCATTTGAATTCAAAAGGCATTGCATTGTCTACGAAGATCCTCTTTTAAGAAAGGCAACTTATAAATACAGAAAGCGATTACTATCGACCTACCATACTTAAGTGTTGAAACAAAAACTCCAGCTAAGACTTTTGATAACAGTCAAGATTTTCCTGAATAATGTTGAAACTCAGGCAAACAGCACACTAGAAGACATTGGGTTGCTATAAACACAAAAAGCAAAGGAACAGAATACACTGCTGACATCTAAACTAAAGAACAAATATACAAGTCAATTACATCTAGCAAAGCCCAAACTCCATCCAGTCCATTTACCACCAGTCTTGACTTCTAGCTTCTAAGTTGCCATTTCTACCTTATATTTGAGTTTAGTCAAGCCCAAGACAGAATGAATATTCCAGGCAGAACTCAAAGAGAGTTCCCAAACCAATTCCTATTAAAGAGACAGTTTCCCCCAGTCAACTAAATACATATCCAGGTGATGATGATGAGAGACTCTACAGACGTGGTTAAGGACCCAAATCTATGAGCATTACAATGAAAACCAATGTTCCGATGGGCCTGGATCAACAGAGTGAGCCTGTTGCTAAGAGCAGTGTATCTCCAAAGGTTGCCAGCAGAAGGGAGTCAGAGAGCATGCTGAGGCTGGCCCGAAAGACAACAAACGTCCATGCTGGAAGTCTCTGTGGGGCAGTGGTGAGGAGCTGTGAGTAACCTCTAGGATCTGAGATTGGTCCAGGTCAATAAGCCAGCAGGAACAATCGAGAAACCACAAGATGCTGAACCATACCCATCCTCCGAGGTTGTGTAAGAGGATACTAAGGCCCTGCTGAGAACATAGCCCTGACCATATCGATCTTACACTCAGGAAAAGTTGAGGAGAAGAAGGTTCTATCTAGTTTTATGTCAACTCCACACAAACTACAGTCACCAGAGAGGAAATCCTCAACTGAGAAAACATCTCTGTAAGACTGGGCTGTAGGCAAGCCTGTAGGTCATTGTCTTCATTAGTGATTGATGTGGGAAGACCCAGTCCACTGTGCGTAGTACCACCCTGGGCAGGTGGTCCTAGTTTCTGGAAGAAATCAAGCTGAGCAAAACATGAGGAGCAAGCCAGTAAGCAGCACCCCTCCATGGCCTCTGCACCAGCTCCTGCCTCCACGTTCCTGCCCTGGCTTCCTTCAATGATGATCTACTATGAGTAAAAATAAGCTAAATAACCCTTTCCTTCCCAACTTGCTTTTGGCCATACTGTTTCATCACAGCAATAGTAACCCCAACCAGGACAAGAAGTGACTGGTACCAAGTTTCTATCTATAGAAATTGAGAGAATATATTTATGTCAGTCCAAGCCACGAAATTTGAGGTCATTTGTTATATATAGCAAGGGCAAACAAATTCTCAGAGTGAAATGGGGCAGCCCTGTCAGGTTCAATGAACAGAAAATGGGTCATAAGGGTGACTAAATCAGTCCTCCAACAAGCTTCCCCAGAGACAGACTGGAAGGCTTACTTTGTTTGGAAAAAAAGAAAAAAGGAAAAAGAAAAAAGAGCATTCTCCGAGGATGTCTTCCTAGCCTTTGTTTGCTGGCCAAAACATAAATGAAAACAGTAAGAAATGATTTTTTTCCTAAAAAGGGAATAAAGTTACTGAAAATAAATTTCATCATAAAACAAAAGATCAGGTGAATTAAAAAAAATCAAAAGAAGGTAAATGATAGAAAACGCTGCTATTTTCATATAACTCTGAAGCTGGGGAAAGTAACCCAAGTATCTTACTCTCCCCACTCTGAAGACCAAGCCTTTCAAGAAGGAAACTCCACAGAATTCCTCCTCCTCCTCCTCTTCCTCTTCCTCCTCCTCCTCCTCTTCCTCCTCTTCCTCCTCCTCCTCTTCTTTTTCCTCCTCCTCCTCCTCCTCCTCTTCCTCCTCTTCCTCCTCTTCCTCCTCCTCCTCTTCTTCCTCCTCCTCCTTCTCCTCTTCCTCTCCCTACTCCTCCTCTTCCTCCTCCTCCTCCCCCTCCTCTTCCTCCTCCCCCTCCTCCCCCTCCTCTTCCTCTTCCTCCTCTTCCTCCTCCTCTCTCTCTCTCTCTCTCTCTCTCTCTCTCTCTCTCTCCCCCTTCCTCCACCTCCTCTTCCCCTGCTCTCTAATTTGGATAGTGATCAATACTTCAAGCAAAAGAACTCATGACATTAGTTAGATGATGGTTATAAGAACGAGCAGGACAGCAGCATCCCTCAGCACCTGATGTTAATGTACATGGAGGATAATCCCTAACCAGCTGTTATACAATGAAATGGATCCCCATCCCCTGACATTAGAGCTGTGCCTTGCCCTCACCAGGAATATATGTGGTAAATAAAGCCCTGAAGGGCAAACCTTAATTCAACAGGGCTGTTGACCTCAGGGTGAGGTAGGTCAGCAAGCTCTCCCTCTCAGTCTCATACACATAGAAGATGTGGAGAGAAGGCAGCCATCTGCAAGTCAGGGCAAGAGTCCTCACCAGACAGAATCTACCGACACTTTGTTCTTCTACTTTCAGCTATTAGAACTTTAAGAAAACACATTTTTGTGGTTTAAGCCACTCAATGTGTGGTACTTTGTTATGACAACGCAAGCCGACTAATAAATGCCCGTTGAATGCTGGGAAGATCAAAAGAGATAATGCCTACTCAGTTCTGAGACCTGACACGGCACAGAATGGACCCTGAAATGGACGGATGACTCTGACCAAGGTTGAAGAGGGGGAGTAACAGGGAGGTTGCTTCAGCAGTCAAGAAAGGAAACTTAATGTACAGATCCCCAGGCTCGCTCGCCAGGGTGACTGAACCCTGTCCACTGACCCTACTGCCTCACATCTTCCTTCAGCTTCCTAGCTCCTGCTCTGGCCTGTTGCATTCCTGAATCTAGCCTTATTTCTCCCTCCATTTCGGCTGAGTGCCCGTGTGTATGTAGCAGGTTCTAAATCAGGCTGGTAGGCCAAAGCCCTCACCAGCTCCGCCCAGGTCCTCCCTCACATGATCCTACTTTTAGGAACAAGGACACGAGAGGCTCCAGGCCAGCCGTTATCACTCCTCTCCCCTTGTGTGCATGAGGATCTGCTTGACTGTGCCCCAAGCCACACTTGGCGTAGGAAGGATGGTGAAAGGCTAATGTATAGTGAGCTGTGGGAGGAGGGTGGACAGAGCAGCCCTTTCTGGGAAGTCTGGTCTTGTTGCTGAGGATTCGCTTTGGTGCTTACAGAATGAAGATAAACTGCAGGGAAAAGATTCGATGTGGCTAATAGGAACATGGAGGAATAGAGTGAAAAGGAAGGGGACTTAGCAACCACGAAGACAGCTCTAGCGGGACTAAAGTGTTCAACTTCTTCAGCAAGTTTCGGCCATAGAGGAAATGCAGGTGGCATAGGGGTCTTGGATGGACAAGAAACACACCTGTTGTAGGAGGTACCACAGAGTGAGGGGTCAGGAAAAGGATGAACAGGAGAGAGCTGACGCATGCCAAGAAGGTTCTGAGCGCCACTGGTATTAGTAGCTATCGTAAACGGACAACATAATTCACAAGGTCGTGTCCAATAACAGATAAAGGCAACCAAACAACCCGGGGTGTCTGGAAAGGAAACAATTCTCTCTGATAATATCTTCCTTAAGACTGCGTATGTGTCTGGTTTATACACCGGCTGTCTCCGTTTTTCTCCACAATGAATTCCTGGAAAATGCATCATGAAAGTCTGCCTTTTCTCACAGGAATAATAAAAACATGGACTGCTGCTCTCCTGTCTGTGACTCAGCATGGAATAAACTGTGATAAGAGCACAACTATACCATAAAAGCAAAGATATAACGATAATTCATACAATCCCGCGAAACAGAAATAACAGTGTCCAAGTCATTAAGGGTAGCTAGCGTTTTAGTATGAAGGGGACCTCTAAGTTTGTTTCAAGTCCTGTCACTCAAAAGGTGAGGTTTACATTGAAACTAGAAAAATTAGTTTATTTCAGATCAAATCTAACAGGCTTGTTCCTTACCTTCAACTGGAAATCTGTCACAGCCTACTTCAAAGGAATTAACCCCACACAGGCTAAAATTGTGTATTTTAACTATATGTACAATGAACCCACAAAACAGTAAAATACAAATGTATCCAATCATTGTTTCATATTATCCGACATTTATGTATTAGCTATAATGACGGCATACATACATTTCTATTTAATTGTAAAGTGTAACCTGTGGCTATGGCTTCCACCTCAAAAGCAAGAAAGGAAAAAAGAACTCATGCAGAACCCTTACAAGCTGCTAGCAAACTGGAAAGAATCCAAGTGTTTCCTCATGAGGAATGACTAAGCAAAGGAGTGAACCGATACAATGTTATATAAGTTCCAAACAGTGATCAGTGTATGAAGAAGTCCCACTGAGCCGTAAGACAGCATTCTAATAAGGAGAGGTCACTTTTGGTGACACAGATGCCCTTGAGTCATCATGTTCTCATAATTAACACCTGCCCCACAATCATAACCAAGCAACTACCTACCTAACTAAATATAACCTAACTAAATTGTGAAGATATAATTCGATATCTCACAATTTTCTGGAAACCGCCTCAATTACTAAATGAGGCTGTCAGAGCTGCACAGTCTCATGCCACCTCTCATGCTGTTTTAGAGTCCATCCAGACAAGAAAATTGCTTCAAATGTTTAGATGCTTTATTGACATGTTTCCAAAGTCATTCTATATCACATAACTGTGAAATATAAACTAGCGATACATATATAGTAAAATCTATAAGAAAACCTATTTCTCTGGCTAAAACATAACTGCCAAACTCCGTATTTAATTACCTTTACCACCTTCACCTAGCAATTAGTAAGAAAGAGAACATCACATGTTAATATCCCAAACCTTTCTTCCAGCACTAGGGCTTCCTCTTGTGAGGCCACTGTACATCTCACCATGTGGTAACTCACACACCACCCAAGAATGGCAACTGTGAAAAATGAGGAGACCAGAATGGATGTGCCCCTAGTTATGCCACACAGAAGTTAAGTAGGTGTGGTCAACAGTACACTAAACACCAATCGCTGCCCTGATTATCGTTTCTTCTCGCCACCGTAGCATAAATGAAAACCTAACTGCAAAGTAAACCACAAATCAGGATTATTTTGGGCAAATACTATTTGGAAGACAAAATTTTGGTTACTGGAGAGTAGAGATATGTACAAATAAGGAGCCAATTAGCCAGGAAATTTAGAGACTAAAGCTTATGAGACAAGAAGGGTGGAATTTGACAGGAGTATGTAGAAAAGAGAATCATCTGATTTCTGTGCCTCAAGACTTGGGCATTCTGGCTTTTGAACATACACTCATTTACAGAAAGGACACAAAGGCTATTCCTATCAAATCACTGCTGCTAAACCTCCCGAGACACACAGGAGAGAGTAAGTTAATAATCACCCTGCATCACTTTCCCCTTGGGACTTGGTCCTGTCCGGGAAGGGCATCCTTTCGTCTGCTGAACTGAGAAATGTACTTTACAAGGACTTCATATCACCTGAGAGTAAAGCATTGACATCAGTTCCAGAAACCTAATAAGTTTCCATCAGCGTGTGTATGTACAATTGATAAGATATGCTATTGCTAATGCTCAAAGGCCAATGGCAGAAAAAAATTAAATCATAATTTATCTCCAGACTTTAAAACAAAACTTCCTTAAAACAAACTGCTGTTTTCCTTGTATGTATCCTCATGCTTTCAGCGTCAGATCACTCTTCCAGTCAATATTCACGGTGAATGATCTACTCAGAGTGCAAGCAAAGATGACTAATGCTGATACGATGTAACCCTGCCTTCTCTTAGCCTCAACCATACCAGGCAAAGAGTTTCCTAAGAAACTATCAGGAGCTGAGCATATAGACATGACCATGAAACCAACCATTCAAGTATTTCTCACTAAACATCACCAAAACAGGCCACAGGCCATCAGCAGCCCCAGCTGGGATGAGGCCAGATGACCAGCATGGGCCTGAGGGCTGCAGGGGCTGAACTGTGCCCCAGCAAGTCACGAAGGGCCCTGGAGTCAGGCAGCAATGTATTTAGTCAGACAGGGATTGAGCTGCATACAGGCCATGCCTTCCCTTCTCACACACAGAGTGGCAGGGTTTACCAGCAATGGGTTACAGCTCAGCCAGCTGACTCAAACTGGTATCAGGTCTGAGTATGCGTCAAACTCCTTCGACAACTTAGATCAGCAGCGTGGGAGCCGTCACCCGCAGCTTAGCCAGGTTCCTGCCACAGCATATTGTTTGGAATTAACTGAAACTGATTACATCTCGTAGGGCTCTGGACAACAGCCAAGCCATGAGTGTCCTGAATATAATTCACCACTAGCAAACTATGCTCAAAATTCACTCTGGCCCTCGGCAGGAACCTCTAGAACATTGTTTTCTTCTTGTTTACTTCTAAGCTAACAGGAATGTCAGATAATGGCAGATACAATCTAAGCATTACTATTCCCTGAGTGCTGCCAGAGAGAAGGCAATGTTCCCTCAATGTTCCCCGGGTCACCACCACTCCATAGCCTAGTAGCTTCCCTACAACTTACTGAGTCCCTTCCAAAACGATGCATCTGCTCAGGGACCACAGGTGCAGAGATTCCTGAACAAATGTATCTTCTTATAGAGTTCTTTTTCTGTTGCTGTAACAAAATACTAGAAGCTGACATATTAAGTTGAGGTTTACTTGGATCATGGCTTTGGTGCCTAGAAAGTGCAAACAGCATGAAGTTGGCATCCCAGCAAGGACTTCTGGCTATATCACAGCATGATGTCAAAGAGGATAGCAAGTGGTTACACACGGGGAGGGGTCATATCATACACCTGGAACAGAGTGAGACTCAAAGGCAAGCTCTCTCTCTTTGCAGCAGTCACTCTTGAGGACACTAGCCCAGGCCTAGTGAAACCTCCTCAGTCTCCTCTAAGTCAATGACTTAATGCTTCCTGGAAGGCTCTACCTCAGAGGGCTCAGCGGCCTCACCTTCACACTAGAACCAAGCTTCTCACACAGGAATTTCTGGAGGATGCTTCCCACTACATTCATGCCACCAACTCTCATAGATTGGCTTTTCATGTCCCTAGCCTAGTATTCTGATACTTTTCTTTTACTTTAGAACTGTAAGACCTTATCCAAACACCTATTGTAATTAAGAAGGATGAGTCCCCACGCCTATTCACCAAACCTTCAATGAGAATGAATTCATTCAGAAAGTTCCCATCAGTGTATCGATATAGGGAGATTTAGGAAAGCAAAAATGTACAAGGGCAGGGACAACGCAGTGTGTAGAAGCTGGTACCACTGTGGCCATGAAGGCTGGGTGTCATCCTAGGGAGGGAAAAGAAGGAGAGGGACAGAGAAGAGGTGGAAGCAGGGAGGGAAGGTGAGAACCAGAGAATGTGAAATGTGTGGATTCATGTTAAGTTACCAGGGCTTCAGCTGAACATGAAAGGCATGGGTCTAGAAATGGTGATGAAATTGTGGTTCTGAAAAAACAATCTTATTTTTCCCTGAAAAGTCTAACCGATGGCATCACTCTTACAGACATCAGTGTGCATTAATTAATAGGCAGTATCGGTTATAGCATGTTTTAGGTGAGTTAAGCCCAATAAATGATGTTTGCAACCAAAGGAGACATCTTATAAAGACTTGTTAATAAATGAACAAAGGGAATACCTTCAATATGGTTCTCTTCATCTATGTGTATGTATGTGTCTGTGTGCATGCATGTGTGTATCTATCTATCTATGTTGAAGCTAATTTGAGTTTTGCTCTGATTTGTTAGAATTTGTCTGTGACTGTGCACCACACCGTGGCTGACTTTGCTGTCATTACTATTACTAGGGGTAAAACAGCCACCACCCTTGAATGAGTGTTGACCATGGGAAGTCTGGCACACACTACTTCATTTAATTCTCATAAGAACTGGAAAAGTTTGGAAGAAGAATGTTGTCCTCATTTTACTAACAACTTGCTCAACACTTTAGCTAGGACTGAAGCCTGGCTCACTGGACTCTAGCCCTGCACTGTCAGCCACTGCGCTGAAATCATAGCTTGATTCTCACTGTTACTTAATTCAGTAGCCAGTGCCTTTAGCTACGGAACCAGCATCTCCCTCTCACTATCCAATTCTGATTGTTTCTACATAACTGTTGTTTGTCCTGAGCCTCCATGAACTCAGCAGCTCTCTACCTAAGTGTGTGAGTCCAACCAGTATTTACTTGCTTTAGTATGTTTTCTTTAGTTGTTCATTTTAAAATTTATATAGTATTACTTATGAATCTGCTAAAGCTCTTTGAGAGTCTAAAACAGTTATCTTTAAAATGGACAACTAACTTCTCACCAGGACGCACCAAAGAAAATCAAAAGTCTAAACAAAGCTAAGTGGACAGTGTCTGTGGAAGGACACCCAAGGGAGACTTCAGGCTTCCACAGGCATGCATGCACACATGCCATACGTGCATATAGATGCCAGACATGTATCCACTCATACACATGCATGAGCACACACACATAGAGAGAAGAAAAAGAAAATCAATAGACTTCCCTAGTCACAGAGAGAGAGAGAGAGAGAGAGAGAGAGAAGGAAAGAGGAAGGTGAGACAGGTGGGAAGAGCTGGGGAGGGCAGGAGAGAAGATGGGAATACCTGAATGCAGGAACTAGTTCATTGGGCCTTCAGCTGAACATAAATGGGGATCGAAAGCACCTTCCAGTACCACATGCTCGTGATCATGTTAATTAAACTGCCCAAACCATGCATCCCTTAGTGGTTTTCCTTCACTTCTGTATTTTAGAGCAGTGATTCTCAACCTTCCTAATGCTGCAATCCTTCAACACAGTTCCTCATGTTGTGGTTACCCCAACTATAAGTTATTTTTATTGCTATTTCATAGATATAATTTTGCTGCTGAGCAGTGTCTCAGTTCCTAAAATTATCAGAAATGTGTGTTTTTCTGATGGTTGTGACCGAGATGTTGAGAACTGCCATTCTAGAGGAAAGAGAAAGAAGAAGAAATGTTTCTAGCACTACAATGTTTAGACTATTCAACAGGATCGTTGCCTAGTGTGATGATGAGGGCTGAAATCTCAAAGATTTTAAGATGCAGGTAGAAGGTTTAGAGGTTCAAGGCCACACTACATAGACCTTGTCTCATAAAAACATAAACAAATCAATAAATATTTAAGAAACTCATGTTAAGTATGCCTCTCAGGGCATAAAGTGTTAATTGGTAAAGGATGTAGCCTGAGAAAGATAGTGTTGACCACATTAATATAGTGATCTAAAAAAGGAACCAACTTACAAATTAAATTAGGAACAACTTTTAAGATTCTCTCCCTATGGTCTGACAAAATAAGAAAATTAAGTGTCCCTACGTCTCCTTATGACATAGAATCTCCTCCTGGCCTGTTAGTGGTTATACATATTCTGAGGGAGGAACCTGAATCAGGAGGTCACATGCTGCCTGTCACTACAGAGACGATGCCTTCTGTACACATCCAATTAATGGGAAATATTCTCAATCACTATAATGCCCAGAAGACAAGCAGAGTATTTAATCATCAACAGCAGCAGGGCCCATGGGCCTCTATGACACTGAGGGGCTGCCTACAGCTTTTGGCAAAAATAATGATTTGCATTTCATGGACCCAAGGCCCTAGTATTTATGCTAGATGGCCTCCAGTCTATTTTTTAATGTCAAACAAAAGTCCTGTAGGAGCACTAATTCTACACCCAGCACCTGACACAACAGTAGGAAGATTATGACAGAAAGCTAAATTACAAAATATATAGGAAGCCTACAGTACTGAACGAATGGACTTGTACAGAAATAAATCCTCATAACACCAAGGCAGAGATGCCCTAGATGAAAAACAGTAACTTAATGGCCAGGACAACCAAAACCAATTAATTAAAAACAAAAAGGAAAGAGAAACTATGTTATACAGGAGTCTGATCTCATACAAGGCAGACCATGTAAACCTACGGCTTCCTTGGAAGGGCTGTAAGGGAAGGACCAGAGTCGCTTCCCACCGTCCCAAAGGAAAGCAGGGCAACAATAAAGAAAATAATTCCCAGGAACACAACTGTTCAATTTCAAGCCAGTAAGGGTTTATTCTGCTTTCTCAGAGTTAAGGAGCCTCAAAGTGTCCAACAGCACTACAGCTGGTCACAAGGGAAGTCACTAAACAGAGCATCTGAAGCTTAGGCAGGAAGTTCTTCAGGTCTGCGGAAAGGGCCCTCCCCCCACCTTATGTTTCTGAGACAGTCTCACTCTGCCTCTAGTTAGCCTTTTTTCCCCATTGTGATCTTACCACAAGCCTCTGCTGTTACACCTAGATTTTTGAGAAAAAGAATGATTATCACTAACAATACAAATAGTGTTGATGTCATGTGCAAAACTGGCCTTGATATCCAAGAATAATGACTCTAAAATCATTTCTTTATAGTGGTAGCCATTAAAACCCTAAAGTGAGAACAGTAAAAACAGCATATTCTGAAAAGGAGACTCTTGGGAGCTGCTTCATAATTGGTTCATTTCATCCAAGAATGGATATATGATGGTTGGAATAAATGTATTTTTCAACATCCTTTGTGCTTAGGCGTGACCATGTTCTATTCAAAGAAAACATACAAAGACTCACACATACAAAGACTCACATATTAATACAACCTTCCACACAGTGTCTTTTGCATATTTGGAATACAGACTTGAAGGTTAGCTTTGAATTAGTTATTGTGAGCCTCGAGATAGAGAAACCTGCTAATCATAGCTGAACATCAAAGCTACCCTGGCCATGGGAGCTAAGGTCTATCCTGCACCCCTGTGGCTCTCCATATTCCCTCTGCTGAGCTCTGATCTTCAATGATGCTCAAACGTCAGCCTCCACCTTCTTTCTTTTGTCACTTTTATTTCTCTGACTTGTAAATAAGTCAGATTGTATCTTTAGCATGCATAATACCGGACACTGACACACACAGGCGCGCACGCACACACACACACACACACACACACACACACACACACACACACACACACACAAATTGCCCTGTGTAATCCTCCTTTATTGTAACCTAGCTTCTGGAGAAACCCTGCCACAGGGCACACCATTTAGACGATGAAGGCCAAGGATGTGAACACGGAGTGTGATGCTAAGCACAAAGCCAAAGAAGCAGAGTGGCAGTGACTGGATCCCACCTGCCTGGCACCTGCATAGGACGCGGGGTGCATATGGTTAGGAATCCCAGCTGTGACCAGCAAACACTTATGTTCCAGGTACTTTGTCCTAGAAGCAGGAAGTACATGGGAGGAGAAACTGAGTTAATTTAAAACTGTCACTACATGGGTTCTGCAAGAAAACATTGCTACAATATAGGAGAAACTTGGCCGGCACAGATGGCTTGGTGGCTAAGACTGCATACCATTCTTGCAGAAGACTCCAGTGCAGTCTCCAGCACCCGCATCGAGTGGCTCATAACTGCCTTTAACTCCAGCTCCCGCACACCTAGCACTTCTGTCCTTCTGTAGTCATGTGGACACATGTACATTAAGGCACTGATACATTGATTAACAAAGCTAAAAGACATGACAGCCCTTGGTGCTGAACCTTATTTGAAGATATGAACATGTATAAGTCTTTAGGAACACTTTCAGTCATTGAACACTCTGGTGCTGACAAAGATCTAACAGCTTCTCCTTGTGGTCACATTCATATACAGGTCATTATTCTCTAATCACGTGTCCCTCAGCCTGGACTGCAAGTGACCCCCCTAAGTAGGAGATGTTGACAACAAGAAGTGGCTGTTTAACTGCACAGCCTAGTCTTGATTGACAAACAGCCCTTCTTAATTGCTTCTAATCTGAGCTCAGTCACGAGCTCTGTGACTGGTCATTTAACCTCCCTATACCTTCATGTCCTACCCTGTAAAGCGGGGAGAACTTCTTTCTGGTATGTATCACTGTGGAAATTCAATAAACTCATGCATAAATGTTCTGGTAAGTACACTTTACCTGGCCATCACTGGCAGCAAGAAGCCAGCGGGCATCCCCAGAGCACAGAACCTCTACGAGGGCTGAGTACTCCATTCTATGAAAAGAAATCTGTCTGTTTTCATAAAGAGGTTCAGTAAACTTTTCCTGTAGGAAAGGAGGTTTACCTACAGCAGACTGAGGATACCACTCCTTCTTAAGGGGTTCCAAAGTAAGGTCCCTCGCTTATCAACTGCTGGTCATTCCCACCTCCTGACTGTACAGCCCTCACTGTTGTATGCAATGGATGAGCGCACACAAGCATGTGCAGGGTTCTCTCTGTGCACACACTGAGCATGGTGCAGCAACCTGGGACAGTTACCAACATCAGGCCATGGAGATCTTTCCATTTAGATACTCGTTTATGGCAACAGATTGAGCAGATGCCCTGTTTGGACAAGAAAGAAGATGCGGCAATGCTAATTTTTTCTCCATAAATCCTATAGCGACAAGCTTGTTCATAGGTGGCCACTATGGCTGACATTGGGCCCTTACCTCCTGTCTTTCCATAAACTGTCCCTTGGCTTCTTCAGGGTTAGTTCTTCCTAGATCTCTGTGATGGCTAATCTTTTTTTTTTTTTTTAATTAACTTGAGTATTTCTTATTTACATTTCGAGTGTTATTCCCTTTCCCGGTTTCCAGGCCAACACCCCCCTAACCCTTCCCCCTCCCCTTCTTTATGGGTGTTCCCCTCCCCATCCTCCCCCCATTGGCGCCCTCCCCACAACAATCACGTTCACTGGGGGTTCAGTCTTAGCAGGACCCAGGGCTTCCCCTTCCACTGGTGCTCTTACTAGGATATTTATTGCTACCTATGAGGTCAGAGTCCAGGGTCAGTCCATGTATAGTCTTTAGGTAGTGGCTTAGTCCCTGGAAGCTCTGGTTGCTTGGCATTGTTGTTCATATGGGGTCTCAAGCCCCTTCAAGCTCTTCCAGTTCTTTCTCTGATTCCTTCAATGGGGGTCCTGTTCTCAGTTCAGTGGATTGCTGCTGGCATTCGCCTCTGTATTTGCTGTATTCTGGCTGTGTCTCTCAGGAGAGATCTACATCCGGCTAATCTTGATTTCAACTTGGCTACACCTGGAATCAACTAAGGACCAAGCAACAGAGCACACCCATGAAGGATTGTTTTGATTGGGTCATTTGAGGTGGGAAGACCCACCCTGGTTCTGGGCCACCTTCTGGTGGCAGCCCACATGAGAGGACATGGAAGAATGAAGCTTTTCCTTTTTTGCCTGCTCATCCTCACTCTCCCTGGCAAGTTCATGCACCCTGCTGCCAAGGCACTCTTCTCTGGTGTTACAGTCTCAAGGACTGAGCAACCATCAGATTCTTGGATTCCATCAGGAAACAGCTACTGTTGGGACTAGCCAAACGGTAGCCTGTAAGTCACTCTAATAAACCCCATATATAATTATTCTGTAACTTCTGTTCCTCTAGAGAAACCCGATCAATCCTTCCTTTTCTCTCCTCCTCCCCTTTCTCTAATACACACATGGACTGTCTGCTGTTCAAATGCTTCCCTCCACACTTACACGCCTTGTCCATCTCTGGACCCCACAGTTCCTACAGCTTGTTACATCCCCAAACCCTGATGCTAGCTCAGGACGGAGCCGGTCCTCTCTGGCCCACAGTTGTATCAGCTTCTATGCGCCCACCCTGGGAAATGTCTTCCTGGGCACTGCTTTCTAGAAGCAGAGAGCCCCTTTAGCGTGTGCTTTCTTCCATTAAATAAATTTGGATTATTACCATACAGGATAAGGATTTTGGCCCCAAACACCTTTGCAGTTTCTCAGCACCAGCCTGAACATTTTTCTGTCTTCCAACTTCCTCTGAAAGCAAATCAGCACACGAACCTCATCTTCACTCAGATTCTCTGTATTTGAGCAGAAGGAAGCCACCAGATTACCTGCCAAAATGTCACATGAACAGCACTGTAGGGGTATTGGTCCCATGTCCGATCTGCCAAAGGGGTCAGGCCACTAGGGGAGGCAGGATTCAGGGAAGTTGACCATACTTACCCCATTCTGCCACTGGGAGGGTGTCGGGCAGTGGGAAGCCATGGGACAACGCTCAGTGGGTGGAGAAGTATTGTCTGTGGTACAGGACACAGCAAGAGCTGGTTGGGGGTCCCCGGACCTGCAAGGAGGTTGGGGCCTTCTGGTTCTCAGGCTCTTAGGCATCCAGGCACTCTGGGATAACACAGCAGAGATGAGAACAGAGTCCCATCGTCGCCCCCCCCCCAACCTACCCAGACTGCATCTAGCCTGGGGACTAGGGGGTAACGCTCTGGCTGGTCCCCCACCAGGATAATCTTTGGCTTGATGGCAGTGGTGGGTTTGGTGGTAGAGGTGGCTTGGAGCACAGAGAGGCTTTTTTCAGGAGATTAGAAGGCTCTACAGAAGGTGAAGGCCTTCTCTATGGCACCCCATGGCAGATCCCAGTGAAAAAAAGACAGTCTGTGGTTTTAAGGCTTTTACTGTCATGGTGGAAAGTGGATGAGTAAAACTGTACCTCAGTTCTCAGAGTGGGCCTGAGATTAAATACTTTGCAGGGAGGAGTGTCTGGGAAGGAAAAGTTATTGGCTAAGTCTCCAGGCCTTTTTATAATGGAGATCTGTCTTGAGCCTACAAGACCTGTGGAGGGGCTTGGAGCATTGCCCTTATATGACTGATGGCCACAAATCTATGGAGGGCTGTGGCTAGAGACCACCCTGGTTTCCTGGGAGTCAGGTGAAACACCTACCCTCCCTTTCAGGGTCACCAGGGTTTCAAACCTCCTCAACTGGGAACCAGGTTGCCTTTCAGGGTCCCACGGCGGTACCTAGCCCAGCTATACACAGAGTCCCTATTCCTCTATGAAACTTATGAATCAGGCCCCACTGCCCATGTTTCTTTCAGCATTCTTAGCTTCCAAGCTCCCACCAGAATGGCCCTTTAAGCTCTTCTTCCAATGGCTTTTAAACAAGCTCTTCTACGTTCAGCCCGAAAACCTTTCTAGTGGCCTAAGAACCACAGTCAAGTTAATCGTCGTAGGGCTCCAGGTCCTGGTCCCATTCCCATCTGAGCATCTTTTCTGTTCTTATAACAATGCTGACAAAACCAACTTAAGGGACAAAGAATTTATTCTGCCTCACAGGTCACGGTGCATTTCGAGTTGGTCACATTACACATGGAATCAGAAACAGCATGACTGCAAGCTGCTGCTTCCCCCCTTTCTCTATTTAAAGTCTAGACTAACAGTGGGTAGATCTCCCCACCTCAATTAAGGCAATCCAGATGCTCACAGGCCTGCCCATGTGCCAGGAGATTCTAGATTGAATTAGGTTGACAACACAACCATGGCACAGTCCAGCTCACCATTCTACCTGTAGCTGTGACCTCTGTCATCATCATAGCGGATAAGGGCAACAGGTGGAAAGAAGGGTCTCTTGTGGCTCATGGTTTGAAGCTACAGTTCATCATGGCAGATGAAGGAGTTATGGCAAGAAGTGAAGAAGCTGGTCACAATGTGACCGGTTAGGAAACAGAAAAGGATGGACACAGATGTTCAGCTCCTTCTTACCTTGTTCTGTTTATTCAGTGACATGGTGCTGCCCATACTAAGGACTGAACACCCACTCCATTCAGGTAGTTACTTATGAAAATACCCTCACCTATACCCAACCCAGACTTGTGCCTCATTAATATTGTAGGTGACAATGCAATCAAGCTGACCATCAACCAGGACACAAGTCACAGTCCCAACCACTTCTAAACATATTACCTCATACTGTGTCTTAATTTATCTTTCTTCCTTTCATTTCTAGTGTGTGGATGTGTCTGAGTTTGTGTGTGTATGAACTATAGGTATGTATGTGCACATGTGAAAGTCAAAGATTGAACTTCAAGAGTTGGTTCTCTGCTTTAAATAGGTGCATCAGGCTTGCACGGAAGACATTTTTCACACACTTGCTGGTCTGAGCATGTATTGAGCTCAGACACCAAGGAGCTAAATTTTATATCCACACGTGCCTTTACTGCCTTCAGTCGAAGTGAACAGTGCACATTTTGTCTCCTCACTATCTGCTGAGCCCATGCTGTGGTTTCCATTGCCCGGCAGCAGAGCACACTGCAGACCAGGTGCACAGCACACTGCAGACCAGGTGCACAGCACACTGCAGACCAGGTGCACAGCACACTGCAGACCAGGTGCACAGCACACTGCAGACCAGGTGCACAGCACACTGCAGACCAGGTGCACAGCACACTGCAGACCAGGTGCACAGCACACTGTAGACCAGGTGCACAGCACACTGTAGACCAGGTACACAGCACATCACATTAGTCAAGAGCATTGCTGAGAGATCTTACAGTCTGACTTTGCATGGAATCCTGTTGCTAACTGCATGAACTTGGACTAGCTTTGTCCTTGAAGATTAAAATGTTAATACATGCAAGGTTCTTGACATACAAGTGTGTTCTGAAAAGTGTTCAGATATTGGTTTTAATGTTATCAGATTATCATTGGGATTGCTCTTTCTTACATTTGCTTTGTTTAATTAATATTGGAACAAGAATAAAAATCACAAGCAGAAATGAGAGTCTCATCTTATACCTCATAAGTTAATAATTGCAGATTTCAAAAAATGTAATCACTCCCACCCCCTTCATTCTCACCTGAAACAATGTAGACTAAACACATTTGCATTGTCCACAGGGCTAAGCTTTGGTGCAATCATGAGACAACATGCAACTGGACTTCAGAAGCACTGACAAAGAAGAGACACTTATTACACACACCCTACTTCACAGATCTAGGCTCACAGCTGTACTTCAGGGGCATAGTCCTGAGGCAGGAAAAATGTACCAACGTTCAGAGGTGACACCCTTTTGTTGTCTGAGAAGATAATGCAATCGTAAAACTATAAAGTGACAGGAATGGTGTGACAATTTCTCTTAAGCAGACTAGAAGGAACTGAGAAGCCAAATCAATAGACAACACACTCATTTATTTACAAATGAACTGAACTTGTGTTTACAACATCTTATGGTATTAAAACACAGGACACAAAAATTTACCCAGCATGCATTTCTCCAATTGTGAATGGAGCACACACTGCAAAAAAAAAAAGTCAACGCGTTTTTCTACTGATACTTGTTCCAATAAAATATTTAGTGTGCTAAAAATTTTTAACAAGACAACAAAAAGAAGGGAGAACACCATTTTGTACAGCAAAATGACAAATATAAGCTAGCAAACAAGATGTTGGGACAACAAAATAGTAGCCTAGTGAGAGACATCAGAAACAGCATAATCCAGGAAAGCCAGAGAGCACTTCTGAAGACATGATATCAGGGGAGCTTCTTCCGAGAGCACCCCTACATCTGGAAACGCACCGGGAGACAACATAACCATTGAATCCTTGCTAAGCTGGTCTTTTATTCTTTCTTATTCAGGTTAGTTTATTTCCCTCCTGCTTTTGAGATAGGGTCTCATTCTGGAATCTAGGCTGGTCTTGAAACTGTGGCAATCGCCCTCACACACACTGAGATTATAGGCATAAGTTACTATAAGCAACCACCACTTTTATTTCTAAGCCATTAGGAACAACACTAGATGAAACAAGATGGAAAAAAAAAAACACACACAAATTTAAATGCTTCATCCTTTTTTTTCTACCATGTTCTAGTAATGAACACTTGGGTAACCCACCCTAATGATAGGAAAGAAAGATAATCCAGAATGTGGATGGGTTAGCATGATTCTTTCTAAGAGTCTGGAATGGAGAAAAAATACACCTGGCATTCTTTATAACAGGCCCCAAAGTCAAAGAATCCTATTAACAGTTACATAACATAGTGAAATATCATCATCACCACCACCATCATCATTATCACCACCACCACCATCATCACCACCACCACCACCATCACCACCACCACCACCACCACCACCACCACCACCACCATCAACAACAACAAGAAACCCAAACTTCCTCAAATTGGGGAAAATACAAAATTGCACAGGGAAAAAAAGTAATGACTTATATTTTTAAAATCTCAGGAATATACTATGAAGTGAAATGTAGGTGTTCTTACTAAAATACGAAAACAAACTTTCTAAAAAGTTGTGTTTATTGCTTTGTTCAACAGTTCTCTTCCATATTCCTACAAGGTCCACTCTGTGTTTCAAGAAACAATCAATTCACTTAAATCAAAGTGTCTGCTGGGTTCATACATCTGAATAGACTTCAAGTCATAGGACTCTCTGCTTGTGGCCAGCTGTTTTAAATGAGCATGTTAAGTAATTTAGACACTGGGTTTTTTGTTTTTTTGCAAAGGCTGCATGATTTAATAAATTCCCATATGCCTCAACATGTGCCAAGCCTACCCGGTTATCTTCAGTGCAGCTGCTGTTACGATAATAGCGGCCAACTTTCAAACAACTGAGGAGAATAATGAATACGCCAAGAGCTGGCTCTCAGGTAAACTTAGATTGCTCCCAGCTAAAATGTAGGCCATTTTCAACTGTAAAAGAAAATTAATTAAAAAGAGTTCACCTCCACTGTGTGAGAAACAGGGCCCAATAAAGCCCTTTGCACTTGTAGCTTCAAAGCCTGTTTCTGGTAAACTCGTTATATTGGTGTATTCCAAACTTAATGGTAGAGGTTGTGGTAAAGGCCAGCTTCATGAGGAGACAGATTGGGAAATGCCTCATTCCCTCATTCACAACACAAAGATCTGAGAGGCTCACAAGGTTGAACGAAGAAGTAGGTGTCGTCCAGTCCTTAAAGACTCATTACAAAAGCCTCCAAAGATGTTAGGGGAAATGAGATCTACAGGGGACGAAACACACAAATCTACATGCATGGAGTTGTCAAATAATACTTAATCAATAAAAAATAAGGGAAAGAAAGCAAGAAAAAGTTAAAAATACACCAAGCACACCAGTTTCTATCAGGATGATTTAGTGATCAACAGCAGGACACAAATCAGAATGTGTGAACCTTTCTAAGAATGACAGTGCCACACTGAACATTAATAAATACCAGACAAAATAATATTGTCAGTGTCAGAGTAACTTGGGGACTTCAGTATTCCTAAAATATGTGTAAACTTATCTTGCATAAAGATATGCAGTTTTTAGTGGGGTAAGACTAGCAACCAGTATAATATTCCATCTATTTCCAACTGCCCATAATAACAATATTATTTACTAGATGGATGAGGTTCCTTAAAGGGGTTTGACAAGTTGTCTTCACGAGAGAACAGAGCTCCTATGTGTTGCCTTCATGAACGGAGATGGGCTACTTCGCCCTAGTCTTATGGTTCTGATGAATTTTCTAAGACCATGCAAGGAGTGTTTCATTCAGTGAGAATGATTTTGTAGAGTACCCGAGGTTTTCTCAGTACTCACGCTGGCTTTGACTCAGTTTCCCACTGTACTCTACCTATTACCTAACTGAGAACTTCAACTATACAGGTTTACTTCTGTCCTTGCTGTATGGGGACAATGCTTAGTCAAATTTAAACTCACTTGTAGTTGCAGACTGGCTACCACCATACTTCATACTCCCATAGAAACTGAGATTATGAAATTAAGCACATGTGTGGATGGAGTATATTCTCCAGGCATCCTTAGTACCTAGATTTGCCAAGGATCTCTGGGGTCTATGATGCTGGAAACACTAAAGGACCCTATTAGAGCTCTTGGTTTTAAGATGTCTAGCTAGTCAGATTAGCCTTAGGAAACTACGTAAATGCCACAGATACCTGAGACTACAAGGGAAAGTCTCAGAATTTATTTTGTGAAAAATGGCAAAGAATGACTTTCTAACGTCTTAATGGGACTCATATCTGACCTTTATACAGCTCATGGAGGCTACTGAAAATCTTCAAGATGAAACACATTCAACAGATCTGTCTTCAGAGCAACACAAAAGGCCAGAACTTGCTACGGCACTGTTGCCCAGTTTGGTTACCAGAGTAATTCCCACAAACAACGGGGTCACTACTTACACAGCCCAGGTAGAGCAGAGGTGTTGAGGCCTTAGTCTCATTCCAGCAGAGGAGCCCACAAAAAGTACATGAAGGGGACTCCGGTCTATTCTGTACAGAGGATGTTTGCCTATACTAGCAAAATAGCATATAATGTGCACAAAATATGCATACTCTTTTTTTTGCCACTGCAACGTGAAATGTAGGAAATTTCACAGGAATTATAATTAGCTTGGTATTTGGGAAACCTTCTCCAGTATCACAGTGTTTGTAAGGATTTTACTACATGAGACAAGTTTACCTACAAAAGCAAATGGCATAAAAACCCACGTTCTTTATCTTGGGCCAGATCTACTCAAGATCTAGGAGTATAGGAGATAGAAAGGCTTTTCGATGATTCTGTGTTACTTTGAAGGCTGCATACGCTTAATGCTACAATTATGCAATCCTGGAATAAATATACTTCCTATTCCTGATGTGATTATTTGAATAATTAGCCATATTTGTTTGAATGTACCCTAAATGTCTTTATTCTCGGTGATTAGAATAATCAAGGCCTGCCTAGAGGTGGAAAAAAATTGAAAGACATGTTAAGAAAGATGGGAAGAGGAAAAGGGAGAAGATGGGAAAGAGTGTATGCCATAGAAATTAGTGAGCAATTAACGATGGAAAAAATAATTGCTTACAATTTGTATAAAGCAATCATACCCATGTAGGACAGTGGCATGGCGCAAGAGCACATAATTACGAATAACGAAATGGAAACAACAGCAGTGGGGGTAAAACATCAATTATAGGCAGTAGAGAGGACCACAGCACAAATGTGCCAAGAGAAATGACACATTCCCAGAGGTGATGGTGGTGCCCTAGATTTGAGGAGGGTCTAGGTGACCGTGGCCCCACCTCTGTTTCCTGCCTGGTCTAATCACAGAATGCATTTCATGTTTGGAAGAGAGATTCTGAAGGACATAATTATGGACTGCAAGTGTTTTTCTGTGGAAACAAAATTATCATTCATGTCTGCGATTGTGTAAATATGCCTTAATTTTGGTCAACAGCAATGTGAACTGGAGAAAATAGAATCTTCCTGCCTCGCTGTCAACTGCAAGTTAACTATAGGGAGCAGTGTGTACGAGCAAAGGCATTCCAGAAGCTGTGAAAACCCTAGTCAGGGGAAACTGATCCACTCTGCGGTGACAGACTTGGTCCCTTCCTCCATGTTAAAGCCAGCTCACAACTTACAAAGGCCACATGAAAGGAGATGTAAAGGGTACAGAAGGGAAGGCAGTTGTTAGGAACAGGTCAGGTATGAAAATAATCACAATTGGGACTGCCTCAGGAAGGCGGGCAAGCTTACACAAATCACCAGAACACTGTGCACTCATGGAAGGGGAGACGGAACCACATCAAGGGCCCCAAGGAAACTAGAGGCTCTGAGAGCTTCCGGAGCCTCGCCCTCTGCCAGGGACCTTGACTGTGAAGAGCCTAAGTGCTCCTCCACCATACACCTCAGGAAGGAGGAACAAAAGGGCTATTTCCCCAAGTGACAGCAGACTTACTTCTCCTTGAGAAAATCCACAACTCTTTTGAAGTCGGCCACGCAGTACTCTCTCTTCATGTCCATGAGCACACTGTCAGAGGCAGACTGCACTGGGATGTGGAGAAAAGCGTAGACTCTGGGGTGGTTGAGGATTTTTGCCATTTCCTGAGAGACGACAGGAGACACAATCATCATTTTAACAAAGCTGAGGCAGCGCTTTCCTTCAGAACTACACATGTAAGGGCTGGGGAAGAAACACTCAAAAAATGGCCTGCTCCTTATGACACTTAAGGCAGCTTCTGTGGGCCCTGTTCCAAGGTGACAGTGGGTGTCTCGTGTAACTGTCAGAGGCTTCCAGGGAGGATTACTTACTCTTCACTGTCTCTTGCACAGTCAAGAAAAAAAAAAGTGAAATCAGATAGAGCCAAAGAAAAGGTATTTTTGAGGGCTTCAAAATTAACTAGCATTCCTTTCTTACAAAGAAGTTTTGTATTTACTTGGTGAGATCTCATGACTTTGTCTACTTGAATACAGAAAAATTTCATATTGAAGTTCAAAGTGTACGTTTTGAATACCGAAGATAAAGAGTATCCAGAGTTCTTTCTTTCCTTTAAAAAAGTTTTTGTTTTTTAAATTCAGTTTAGTTACTGATAATAAGTTTCAAGTATTTACAATGGGAAAGTCACATGGCCAGGTAGGAAAGAGAGCCAGCCTCCTGCTGTATGCTGAGAGTAAAAGGCAGGCAGAGTTCAAAAGCCAGGAAGAGGTGGACAGGAAGGATGAAGTGAAAGAGACGAAGGGAGTCTGTGCCGCTCTTCACCAGCATGTGCAGTGGGGGCTGCTTCTCCCAGGAGAGAACAGTGGGGCACCTTTCAGGGTTTTCATTCTTCCCGGTTTCCTTTCTAGTCTTAGAAGAGGTTTAAACCAGGCTTGCATAATTTGTTTCCCTCAGGTTTGCTTTCTCTACATTTGCAGCATACACAGTCCCCCTTCCTCACCCTTTTCTCTTCATCCTTCCTCCCACAGCTCGGTTCATCCTTACAACAATGTTCTGAAGGATCTCATGGGGTCAAACAAACAGCTAACGCCTCGAAGTGGCCTTTCAGTCACTCTCAACTCCGTCGCACACACACCAGTCCTGCTCCTTGCTACCTATTTCCTTCCCCTGGCTGAACATTAGCGATCTCGCCAAAGCACAAGCAGAGAGTGAACTCCAATGAGCCACCTTCTGAGTGGAAGTGTAGCTAAGTCCCTTTCACCACAAAGTGCATATTACCAAACAAAACTAGTCACAGCTACCCTTGCTGTGCGGGGTCTCTCCTAGGAATTAGGAAGTTCACACGCCTGGCTGGGGACAGACTGCCAAGAGCTGGAGTTTCTAATGAGGTAACGAATTAGCCAGATGCAGCGCCATGGTCTTTGGGACCACAACTTACTTGCTCTGCAGTGAAAATGTTGGTCCTCAGCTATGATTCCCACCTTTCTGGCTTCTCCATACCAGAAGACCTAGATACCCAATGTTTGAGAGAAAGATCCTTAAGATCTTTTTTCTCAAAGGTTTAGCTATTCTTGGACACATCTACTGTGGTGAGAAGAAAAGTATTGGAACACACATACAGTTGGAAAATGTAGTTACTTTCGCAGTTTCTGTTTCTGGAATTCCGCATCTGTGGAATGGGGATGGGAATAACACCCCTTCACAGAGCCACTGGGCTCGTGTTAAAAGGCAGTAAATAATCAGATATGCTTCAACAGTGAGACCACTACACATAAAGGGAAAATACAACACATAGAGCCCTACAATGGGATCTAAGGCTGTTCCACCAGGACAGAAGAAATGCATTTCCTAAAAGCACATGGCTATGAGGAGGGCACAGCTCTGGGCATGACTTGGTCCTAGAACATGTGCCATATTAGAGAAGAGTCATCAGAAAGGCAGTAGAAAGGTGGCGGCTTGTTTCATCTTCCCTTCCCAAATAAGCTTCTCTGTTTGATGCTACACACTTCACAGATTTGGGATGTTAGGCACTGGGGCACAAAATCAAAACAGACAGACGCCCCTCCATTAAAGCCGGTGTTTCATGAACTGGGGAAGCACCACACTGACGGAAGAGCTTGCCTACAACACACGAAGCCCTGGGTTCCAGCCCCAACACCACATAAAACCAGGCGAGATGGTTCAGGCCTACAATTCAGCATTCCAGAGGCGGAGGCCAGAGGTTCTAAGTCCAAGGCCATCCTCAGATACACGGTAATACCAAGGTCATTTGTGAGCCACAGGACATTCCAAAAAGATTCTTAACAATGCCTGTGTTCGGCCACTTCACAAGAGTCCCCAACAACACAGATTAGTGCAACCGCATTTTCTGTTTTTCTTCTAGTTCCCCCACACCGCCTTTGGTGCTCTTGATGAAGGACAACCTGTGTTTCTTCCCTTTTCAAACACTTCCTTCATTCCGGTCTCTCAGCATTCAGACCCCAGTGCTATCGAGGTGGTCTGATAGTTCTGTCTGGAAGGGATGCACGAAATCCAAGACTGAAAGCTACACGAGGATAGGGGTTACCTCTGCTCTTGTCTACGTATGCCAACAAGGTTCCTATGACACTAACGATCCTTAGAGACTGAAATATAGAGCATACGCTGCCGAGATGGTAACTGTGCTGGCTCCGACACTGACAACCTCAGATCTTAGTTCAAGTCCTTGAAAATCAGACTGTGGAAAGCAGCAGCTAAGTCTCTACAGATCTGCTCTGATCTACACACGCATGCACACACACACACACACACACACACACACACACACACGCACACACAATCTAATACCAACATATACACAGTTTGCATTTCCAAATAGCTATTTTATGGACACACATATTTTATGAATATATCACAAACACATATATGGACAGCATATATTAATAGAATGTGATGTTTAGAAGCATGCTTGCATAATAATGAAATTAAAAAAGAAAATATCTACATTCAGTGGGAGATGTAATTTGATTAGTATTGAATCAGTTTGACAAAAGCAGATCCACAGGCATCAGCTTGCTTTAATTTTTGGAATGAGAGAAAGTATACATGAATGTGTACAAAATTTAAACCCAAGATTGCAAATCTGCCCCTAGAGGTTCAGATCTTAACCATAACATACAACCCAATGGAAGGAATCTGCAGCCCACTCATTGTGCTGAGGCTCAATGCTGAGGGAAACTCATAGCCCAGACATGGGGCCTCAGTTCACCAATGGAACTTTCAGTCCAGTGCATACAGCTTGAATTTACCAAAGACCAATGGAGAATTTTGTTCTGGTGTAGTTCTCTGTGTGGCTGGGGAAGAGTTTACACAGAGGCACAGAAATATGAGGGGTATAGTTACACACACACACACACACACACACACACACACACACACACACACAGAGCATACATATATGAATGCCTTTGTGCTTTGAAGAGCTCGGGTAGCAAACAATGTAAAAATACTATTTCAACATGAGTTCATTTATAATTTAAGAGTTGATATGCCAAGGCTGATCACAATAAGAAGGCAACTATTTGACAAGGTGGGAGTGAAGAATGGCTAACCAGATCAATAAGCCAGTGTTTCTGTCTCGTGCTGTTATATGGGGCTGTCTTCTTAGACAATGGAAATTATATCCATGTTTATTATTTATTTCTGAACTTAAAATATCAAGGAAAAGCAATATGCTGAATGCAAAAGGTTCAAACTTAACAGGCAATCTATTGATTTTTGTTACCCTGCAGTCACCAGTGGGTGCCGGGTTTGAATATCTATACCACACACTCATGTATGAGTGTGCAAATAAGACACGAGCTGGAAAGATGGCTCAGCAGTTAAGAGCGCATATTTCTTTCCCACGGGATCTAAGTTCAGGTCCAGTTCCCTGTTCTGAACTGCCCTGCATGTGCACTTGTGTGCATGGAACACACCTAGATATACCATTACAAATGAAATAAATCTCTAAAGAAAGGTGTAAGGCTAGATATGTATGAGAAAGCATGGCGTGCATCCTTCTGTGTCTGCATCGCCACACTCTTACCTCATTTCCATCCACTTCCTTGCAAGTTCAATAATTTCATTTTCCTTTACAGCTGAATAAAATTCCACTGTGTATAAATGCCACATTTTATTATCTATTCATCAGCTGATACACATCTATGCTGTTTCTATAACCTAGCTATTGTGAGTAGAGCAGAAATGAACCTGTTGTTTTACTGTGGTGATATTTACATTAGTCATTTTCATTATGCATACAGTTCAGTGTCATCAAGTATAGCCACAAAGTCATACAACTGTCACATGCCATCTATCGCCTCTAAAACTAAAGCTGAGCACATTGAAGATCAACCCTGCATTTCCTTCTCCCTGGGCTCTGGGAAACACCTTTGTCCTTTGGGTCTATGACTCTGAGGACTCCAGGCATTCCATATACATAGAAGCACACAGTCTGTGACTGCTGTTAGCAAATTTTATTTTGCAGAATCTTCCAATGTTCCTTTCTGTAGCAATTTACATATTTGCCTTTTCTCGCTTTTAGGTGGCTGATGGCTCTATTGCCATGTCAGAGGACATCGTACAGATTCCAGGCACACTTTTTCCTACCCTGCAATTATACCACATATTCTCATACCCAAAGGCTATAAATGCAAATAGCATTTTATTTCTCTATTTCCTTGATCTCTAAATTATATCCCAATCAAGTATCAAAATGTTTAAAGGCAAAGTTACAATATATTTGATCATAAAAACAAGTGGCCATGCAACCTGTTTACATGATTCTTTCCAGTGAGCACTGTGACAATTGCAAGAGAATGTACAAAAGAACAGTGCCCCAGTGCTAAATGAAGCCATTCCGGAGTCACCTTCAACACTGGCAAAGTCATGCGCACCCCCATAGAAGAGAACCTGGAACATATTTCATCCATGGCTTCATTAATACCATCAGAGCAGCATTGAGTCAATCAGCAGAGCCCACATTTCCTCTCAGCAAGTGAGCAATCAATCACCATAATAGCATCAGAAAGTGAACAGGGGCAATCCCCAGTCTCAGTGTCCCAAATGGAAAGGACTGGATATTGTGAATGGATTCTAATTTATATATGAACTATAGCTTCATTGAAACAGGATGTTGGATTTTACACTACAAAGAGTTAATGTTTTCAGAATTTGCGCTAAAATAGGTTGTGGAAAAATGTCTGTTCTAATTAGCTTCTACAGAAACACTCGAAGACCTCGGCACATCTTCTTCATCTTCCTGCATTTCAGTGTCAGGGCGGAGACCACACTGTACATTATAAAGATAAAAATACACATCTCCATACTAATGCCAAAGGCTAAAAGCTGAAGATGCATGCATGCGCGTGTGCGCACGCACACACACACACACACACACACACACACACACACACACACACACACAGAGAGAGAGACATTCATTTTCACCCCATACCATCAGTGTTTACAATATGTTCAAGTTACTTCTCTGCTCTCTTAAGAAATCTAAAGTAGGATAGAGGTAGGGAAATGCGGTGGTGGGTCTGAGAAAAACTAGAAGAATAGTCAAAAATCAATTTTAAAGTCTCAGAGACTAAAAATGTTACCTTAAAAATGAAATCAAAAGTAAGTTCTAGCATCCCGACTATGCCAATGGTTGCATAAATCTATGTATATTAAAAAAATCACGTGGCTGAACAAAAACCATCAGCTAATTTCACAAATAAAATAACAAGCCTAACAGAAAAACGTGTTTTTATTCAAACACTCTATATGACACAACAGATAATACTTCTAAGAAAGAATAATCCTCTTGTAATTTTCCTTTCCGTAGTTTTGAAAAGATCAAGGCAATGAAACACACCATAAACAAATCAATAACTGTTCAGTTTAATGGGTAAAGGGAAAGCCAGTTACATTCAGCATTTAGCTGAGACAGCTCGATTGGCTTCTATTAAACATTACATAAATAATTAAGGAATCTAATGCAAAGGCACAAGCTAAAGATTTATATTAAAATATTTACATCGTTTATCTCTTGTCTGATTATCCAATTTAATACCTTGGGTAACATCTATTTTACACTTTAGGCAAAGCACGCACTTTGGTCTAGTAACTTAGCTACATCAGTTACAAGTTATGGAAATGCTGAGGTTAAACAAAGACTCATTTAACATCAGATACATTCCAGGATCAGCCCAGCGGACAGTGATGCTCTCTGCATTTCAGAAATGGGCACACTGGTGCCCCGATTGTACTAAGTGCTCTACAGAAAAGCTCCTGGCAATGCAAGTCCTTCCGACACCTCTAAACAGAAGTCCTGCTGCTTTGGCAGTGGCTGTGTTCCTACTGGTCAAATATTTCAGGAGAGATCCCTGACTTGCAAATGAAATAAGGACAGAAACTCCAGTGGACGGTGGAAACTCTATGCTTGGTTTCAGTCTCAGTTCTGAGGTAGAATAACTTAGGTGCAGTAGGGGAGTGTGGTGGTGTGTGTACAGTTCAGAGGAGTTGGCTATCTGGAAGGGCAAGTGTATCACTGTTCATGGCAGTACAAGGAAGGATGGAGTTTTTGTTTTCACTAGCATGTACTAACCATACATGATGACAGGCTGCATTATGACATCTGTGTGTTCAGATGCATGCTATCTACTATCCCACTACCCTCTCTTGTTCCTACCTTGGCTTAGCCCTCCCAATGGTCTACTGCCTCTTTTCAAATATAAAATAAAAAAATACCAGCTCTGTTCAGTTGGCTGCAAAAGTTTTCACACCATGGAATATTCAATCTTGGATGATAAATAAAACATTTTCTAATTAAACTACCAGAAGAAATGTTCAAGTAAAATACAAGTGGAGGCCACAGTTTACGAATTCAAAGTCAGCCATCTTTAAATGACCCTAAAGTCATGCTGGTCCCTTCTAAAACATTGCAATGCTAAACACAAAAGTCTAACCTAGGATTAATTCATAATTCAGTAAAACTAAGAAAACTGGGTATGATAAATCCACTTAAGACATTTTTCCCTTAAAAATCATCATAGACAATTTCTTTCTTTTAAAACAATATATAAGAAACTCAGAGATTTATTTTGGGCAAGCATACCTCAGTGTGTTAAAATACAAAGCTATGCTTCCTATAAAGCAGTCCATGGATATCGCAGGCCAGTTCTTTTGCTCTAACATTACTCTTATATTATCTGGGCCCCAGTCTGACGGCGCTGCCCTAGAGTACCAGCACTTGGGAGGCTGGGATCTCAAGTCCAAGCCAGTCTGGGCAACACAGTGTGAATCGTTATGAAAACTGTGATTTAAAAATACAGCTGGAGGAATGCAATAGTTAATCTATTCATTATCGTAGTGAATACATTGATTGCTTGATTTCTTTAATCAAAATAATTCTAAAGAGGATTGTCCTATTCATAGTGGATTTGTAGATCACTGTGGTTAAATCTGCTACACTGTTAAGGAAAATAAAAGACACATCAATCAGACAATTAGTGCATGTAACAGTGGAAAGGCCCCCTAACAGTTAAGTAATTTCTCTGTTACAAATGTAACACATTTTTACATTAAAAATCTAGGAAAATTGAAAAACAGAAGAAAATTAATAACTGCCACCTCCCCTGGGGGGAGGAGTTCATACTCTATAAGACTGGCTGGTCTTCACCTTGGATCTTCTTGCCTCCAAGGGCTAAAGTCCAGGTCTGGTGTATTCCTGCATGCCTTTAATCCCATATAGGTAGAGGCAGGTAGATGCCTGTGAGTTTGAAGCCGTCCTGGTCTACACAGTCAGTGCTAGCACTGCCAGAGCTACCTAGTGAAACTCTGTCTCAAAACCAAAGAGTCAATCCAATTGGACCTGCCAATCACTCAAACAGATAAATTTACCCAGGAACGCTCTCTTCTAGATAAGGAAGTAGGGTGTTACTTAGTGGTAGAGCATGCACAGTCCAAACTCCAGTCCTCTGTAAACACACCTACAGACACAGGCATAAACACATATTCAACTTAAAATATATGTCAATACAATGTCTTATCGGGTGGCAAGTTGTGAAAGGTACCCTGATTCCTGGACAAGACAGGTCAAATCCCTGAGGACCCTAAAAGGGACAGCAGGAGCATTCCCAGTCTCCCAGTTCAGGATGTCACTAGCCACAGCCCCCCACAAACCCCTGTCGAGAGGTTTGAGAACGACCAAGTCACATAGAGCAATAACCCTAACCCTAACCCTAACCCTAACCCTAACCCTAACCCTAGCCCCTCCTCCACAGGTGAGGACGTGACCACAGGTTACATAGGCTCAAGACAGATCAGTTATAGAAACAGGACCACGCCCCCAAATATGTATATGAGGTCTGGCCCATCCAAAAAATTGTATTTAAGGGTCGTGTTCAGAATTAAAGGTGTGCAAGAATTACCCCGTCATCTGAGAGCTTCTGTCATAAGAGCTGTAACACCATCTCTTGAGGAAGAGATATACTCTCAGAAAATCGCCACCAGAAGCCCATTTGCACCCCTCGCTGGCTAGTATGTCTCCTGCTGGCTAAGCCTGGCCTGAAACAGAGGCAGAACAACACCTGCCTGAGTCCTCCTTTCTCCAGGACCCACAAACCTAGTCGGACCAGAGATCTCTGTGAAAACCTTCTGCATGGAGGCCCATAGTCTCTAACTATTCTCTATGTTACCACTTAACAAAGCTGTCCTTTGCAGTGGGCCAGTACCCTCACACCTGAGGATGCCTCTTGCTATAATGTTATAAATGTTCTGCCTACTATCTGTACTACTCTGTGTGTCATCTGAACTCATGTGACTGAGATTGCAAGGTCTGGGAAGCAGAAGAAAGGCAAGAGAAATCCCAGCAACATTATCCCTGTACCCCAAGGTATTTCCTGTGGAATAGTCAAGAAAAAAAATCACACACAAGTATTAATAATGAATGTCTGGGGAACAGAGGGAGGGCTCGGTGGTTAAGAGCACTTTACTCTTGCAGAGGTCTCAGATTGCCCTTACCCTCTTCAGGCTTCCATGGGCAGTAGGCACATATATGGCACATAGATATATATCCAGCCAGACACACATATACATGATATACCAAAGGGAACCAGGATGGAAACAAGCCATGAATTTGTTGCTTATTTGTGAAGACAGGGTCTTGCTGTGTAGCAACTGGGATTGAAAGCACTGCATAGAAAGAAACAGTGTGCCTGTGTGCTGTCTCCTCCTCCTAAGGAGAACCAGGCTTTATCCAAGGTACTGTACCTCCTTACGACCCAAAGCTCCGTCTGCCAGAATCCAGATAAGCTGTCCCTTATTAGGATGTTAGGATCAGGAAAAACTTTCGCCACATGGACCCTTAGGGATACATATACCCTATGGACTTAAAGCACAAATCAGTAAACCAGCATGTATTTCCACAAAGCTGACGAGGAACATGCACTCTGCCTTTTGCACAGCACTTCAATCTGGTCCAACCGCCCTCCTCCATCAGTGCTTTCCCTGGAACTGAAGTAAAGAGGAGCTGAGTCAGCACTGAGTCTATGAACACTGTGTCAGGGTATTTTCTGCGATTCTAATCTGCTTCTCTTTAAGCACAGCAAGCTCCACTGATAGAGATCAGGAGGCTGCTTGAGAACATTAAGTTGATTCCTTACAATAAATCAAGTTGTGCCTCTCTCTCCCTCTCCCTCTCCCTGTCCCTCTCCCTGTCCCTCTCCCTCTCCCTCTCCCTCTCCCTCTCCTGTCTGTGTACCAGAACTTGTGGGATGTTTGCTTTAACTCTCCATCTTGTGTTAGGAGACAAGATCTCTCAGTGAACCTGTAGTTCATCATCTGGGTCAGACTGGTTGGCCAGAAAACTTTGACTTCCCTGGTCCACTGCACCCAGGAACAACAGCCCCCCCCCAAAAAAAAAACAAACCCAAAAGCCTTTGTAATGGCAATGGCACACAAGAAACCATGAAGCTATAGAGCAAGTTTGGGCTCTCAGAATGATGACGGCATAGCACCTGTTGGGAGGTAATGCACCAAGAAATTGTCAGAGATTCTTATTGGTCTAGAGAACACTAGAAACTCCTTATGCTGGTGTCTCCCAGCTAGACTGGGTCTGTCCACGGTCACCTCCTGCTGCTGCTTCTGTCACATTGCCCATCCTCTTTCAAGCACATTGCACCCCTTTCGCAACAAAAGAGATCCATTGCCTTTCCAAAATATCCTGTAGACTATTCACGTCTTTTATAGATGGTGCCTCAGCCTAGACTACAACTGCCCAGGCATCAATAGTTCCTCCTCCTGTGGCTTCTCACTACACAAGGTACAGATCACTTACATTCCTTCTCTTCCTTCAAAGCAGTGACCACTGTGTGTTATTTCCTATGTAGCTGCCCTTCTCGGCAATCCCCCTGCCACCTCATTGCCAACACTTGTGATGACTGACCTGCCATGACCATCAGCAGCACTGTTTCTAAGACTGGGCAACCCAGGCAGCACTCTCAGTATTCACAGACACACAAGTTATAGTTTGACTCTTGGCAGGTATTAATCAACTGTAGAGGGATAGTTCCTTCTAAAATTTCTGCAATATCAAATAAGAGTTTATACTACTATTTTATGACATTACCTAAGAATAAACATAATTATTTATAAATATAAAACACTAATTATGAATACCGCCAAATTTCAGGAGTTTACAAATATCTTTTGAAAAGAAAGGAACAAGGAGCTCACTTAACAGGACAGCTCAGGGAAGAGCAGTGGCCACTTGCACACTGTGCCCTAAGCCTTTCTTAAACATCATGCCCAACAGAGATTCTCTAACCAAACAAAACTCAAACCACATCACACTCATTAACCATATCAGTTTTGTGCCATTTCACGTTTTATGCCTCTAAAATATTAAGGAATCAATAATTTAATTCATTTGTTTTCCCCAAACACTGAAATATGCAACCCGAGGAACCTCCATTTAAAGAGAACACAGCCTGCTTCATCACTCAATAACAAAACCTTGACCTCTTAGGAGACCCTGTATTTCTCAGTGCAGCTCACCTTTGTAGCGCATGCCTGGTTCCTGCTCCACATGGCCTGTTTGCAGACTGGACATTGCTATATATGGCCACACTACTCCCCCTGGAGTAGTATGGCCTCTATTTATGCACCATTATCTGGCTGACGTGTCTGTCATACCGCAGTTCAGATGGGAAGTAGAATGGTGGCGATAGGAAGTCCCCTCGCCCCCAGAACCAGCTTGCAGTCCCTGTTCCTATAATAAGACATTCACCGAGGATGTCAGGAAGCACCACAGCCACTGGTGAGGCTCGATCAGAAGAGCCCCAGAGCCACAGGCTGGAGGTGTCTCTCCAACAGACTGCAGACTTCCATGGGAAGCAGAGCCTTGGCAATGCACTGTGTTCTTGAAAATCTATTTCTGTGAAAAGCAGCGAAGCACCAGCTGCATCCCTGTCACTATACAAAACCACGAGTGGCCAGGAAAGCTTTCACTTCCTTTTGAAAAACAAATAGCATTTTGGGATAATATAGCCTGGGGCATCAATTTTAGATCGACTTTTATAACTTTGAGCCCTTATTTGGTATTTAGAATACAATGATTCTAAGCTACACAGTCCACTTCAAAGGACAAATGGAAGTGGTAACTACTACCAAATGAATCCCATGTGTTCACTGTAGTCTATCATGTGACTCCTTAGTTGTCAGAGTGAAACCAAAGGCCTGAAGGCAACAGAGTCAATCAGGAATAGACTGGAATCTCTCAAACTGTGAGACAAAAGGAATATTGGTCTCAGAATAAGTTTGCCCGGTCCTTGTTAGAGTGACAGACAACAAAGACAAACAAACCTTCTCGAGAGATGCTCCTGATGCAGTTAATGATTGCAGAGTTTAAGAACTTAAAAGAAAGCACATTCCACAAACGATGAAGAGATTGCTTTATATAGGAAAAGGTGGGAAATTCTATCATACATGTCTGCTCTTACATTTGTAGGGCATTCCACACAGTATTACTTAATATTCTTTGTACAGGGCATGTGACTGCTTAAAAGAGCCATTAATATATGTAGGCACCAAGTCGCACACAAATATGAACACTCACACTGTTCAGGAACACACCCAGGGCTGTCTGAACACTGGCCCTGGCACTAGTCAATCACACAGTCCCGTCTTCATAGGTTGACTAATCCCCAGTGTGTCTGTGGGGATAGGAAAGGTTCACAGGAAGACAGGTGCAGCAGGATTCACTCACTGATAACCCATGTTTAGGAACTGTACCTGAACTTGATGGAGTGAAAACAAGCAAGAGGGGCTAGAATGGAAGAATGAAGGGGGAAATGCAAACAGGTCACTGCAGGGTTTTTCTGCTTTTCAGGGGGTGGTGGTGTGGGGGATGGCAGGTGGATTTAGCTTATAGTTTCAGATCAATATCCATCCTGTGCTGTCTTTTTCTAAACATAGTCTCACTCTGTAGGTCAGGCTAGCTACTTCCAGCCTTAGTCTGCTGCCACGAGCTACTATATCCAACGTGTTTATCCAACTTTCTTTTTAAAAATTGTTTAAGAAATCTAAAGAACAGGAGAAAAAGAAAACTAACCATAAATAGACTTTTAATGATTGCACTGAGAATGAATAAAGACACTAGTGGATGGCCCGAGGAACTTCCAAAGGGCAAAGTTATTGCTAGAGGGTTGTGTGAGAGTCCACAGGGACACACCATCAAAAAGATCCAGTCTCATACAGAGCCATCCCTGAGGAGCAGGAAGTCTGTTGGTAAGTCAATGGATCTTTTAACTAACAGAGATCTCACTGAGGTGTGTGTGTGTGTGTGTGTGTGTGTGTGTGTGTGTGTGTGTGTGTGTGTGTAAATTGAGTGTCTGCGTTGGATTATCTGTAGCATAGACAACACTTGCAAGGGAGGGAATGGGGAATGACTTACACAGAAGAAATGCCCTAAAGGATGTCTTAGACTCAGGATAGAACAAGAGCTGGAGGTTCCAGGCCTCCTTGACACAGTCTTAGATCGACATAATACACAGCTGTCATCATGGCATGGAGATGATTAATTCTCAATGCCCAATGAGAAGACATGACAAGTCTCTGAAAGGCCTTTTTGTTCAGAGTTACGTCAAGTAAAATGAGTTTGAAGAAATTTCCTAAGGCTCACAATAAGGTCTATGCTATCATGATCCTTTAAACTGATGTTTCTTTCTCTAGAAAAGTCAGATGTGAATGGACTGGCCATGATTCAATTAATGTCTCAGATGAATGACAAGCATGATTCTGATTCAAAGCTTCCACTTTGAATGACAATTAATAGTCAGCTGGAAAGACAATGAAATAAACCCACCATAAAGATGTAAGAAATGCACTGGGCATGGAAGTGAATCACTAAAATCTGCATTTATTCCAATGATGGTAAAATCTTGCTTTCTACTTGTGGAGAACTTCCCAAACTACACTTTACTACAAACTATGGAGTTTACAGCAATTTCTTTCTAGTTCGGTATCTTTTCAATTTAGTAAAGAGATGTCAACAACACGCATCTTTCCAATGAGCAGTCATCTAATTGAGTGATGTGCAAAGGTGAAGAAGATGCTCTAGAAAGGGCATGCCAACCACCTCGCAATCTACAACTCACGGTGCATGCAGACTAAGCAGCATCAACAACACAGAGTGTGGAAATCACCACACTGGCATATAGCAGAAGGGGAACAAAATATATAGCACGGTTTTTTAATAAAAGTTATCAGTTTAATAAGGAAAAATGGATAAATGTCAGAGGCAATATGTAGTTTATGTACGAGTGTTATTTTTTGTTTGGAATCTAAGACTCCAAGTATGTAATGAAATAACAGTTTTATCTGTGAATCTCTGTACTTTCCATGATGGAGACTCAATTAACAGTGATCTTTGTTGCCAGTCACTGACAAATGCCACAAATTCCTTTTCAAAAGCTCTTTAAGGACAGATGGCATCATAAGTGATTGATGGCACCTTTGATGTGGAACACAAAAATTAAGCAAGAAAATCGATTTAACCTCACATATGAATGGCCTGACAAACTGGCAACCCATCTCCAGACACAAACTATATTTAATGGTGTCACAAGGAATGATGGGGGGTCTCTGAGAATACTCACTTCCATCCAACAATAAAGCCGGTGTCAAAAGGTACCATAATCATGTTTTTTTTTTAAATCTCAGGAAACTGAGGAGAGGTTTTCAGCAATGAAACCATACCTGAACTATGGTAAGAATACTATGTTATCTATCTGTTTGCAATCTACCCTACCCACAAATCCCCTTCTTGGCTCCACGGCCCCTTGAAAAGCCTTGGCCTTCTATCAGGGTCTACCACCAGACTGTGAGCCACTCCAGCTCCTTCAGAGTCTCCTTCTCAGAAAACAGCCACTATTTGGCATGTGTGCATGTAATAGCTGGCGTGGTTAACGTGACCTGGCATTCACCCAGTGAGAAGAGCCTTTTGGCCAGGGGCATTTGTCAGAAATAATCAGTTGCCAAGTGTTTAGCATCATGGCTGCCCGAGGCTCTGAAGAACAGTTCCTGCAAACAAAAGCAAAGCAAGAGGCTTAAAAGGAAAAGTAGAAGACGTGGTATTCACCGGGGACTTGAGAAAGCACAGATGTACGTCTGCAACTCTATAAGACCACACAAACATGCACAGGCTCCCTGTCTCTGCCTTTTTCTTGTTGTTTCTATATCTGTCTCTGTGTGTCTTTGTCTCACTTGTGTGTGTGTGTGTGTGTGTGTGTGTGTGTGTTTATGTGTCTTTGTGTGTTCACTCAATTAGGTGATGCACATGTTCAGTAAAGACATGGTCAGATGCTAAGTTCTCACCTGTCTCTAAATCTGACACATTCCACAAACAGGAAGTGAAGGCAATGGTGCAATTGTGCTGCCTATCTGACGATTAATGGAGGCATGGAGTAATGCTCATGTAGGACCCTTATGCAAAAGCCAAAAATATTGATGGGCTCTGGGCATTTTTAAAAACTGCCTTTTAAGACATTAGTTGATTACTAATCAAATAGGTGGAGACAGCACACAAGATCTAGATTACAGACATTACAAAATTAATTCTGTAAAGGCATCAATAAGCAAAACCAACAATACAAACATCGGAGAAGCTACCAATCTGCTTTCCTCATGCTGTTTATAACATCCAATTTTCATAAAGAGCAACCAAAGTCTCCCTGTGCAAATCCAGCTTATATTTAGGGCAAGGTACTCAATAGAAGAGACTGAGAAAGGCCAGAAATGAAACAATACAAAGACTATCAATCATTTAAAATACAATCAAAGAAACATTCCTACAGAATTAAATGAAAGCAGGAGAAGGTCTCCCTAAATAAAACACACCACGAATGATACAAACATCAACACACACACGCACACACATGCATGTGCGCGCACATACACACATGCATAGGCACACATGCACACACACACACACACACAATAAACTAGTTGACATGAAAAGTTCACTCCAGTGTTTCAGGAGGTGTGAACAGGCAGACGAATCAATAAGATCAAGAACAGGTTACTTGAGGCCCAAGGGACATAGAGAAGAAATATATAAAGAAAAATGAACACGTGGAGGAGAAGAGGAGAGAAGGAGAAAGAAGACCAAAACAGATAGATGATGCCAACACCCTCTAATTGAAGGAGAGCATCATGGAATCTCCGTCCTTCTACCCAGGACCTGGGCCGCCATGCGTCATACGCAAAGCACTGAAGGGAAGAGCAGATGAAGTAATGAGAGAATCAGCAGTTAGCTTAGCATGTGCAGGTGCTCTCAATAAGATTGAGGGTGGGTTTGGTTTTTTGTTTTTTTTTTTTTTAAATCAAAAGAAAGTAGAAGCCTGAAGTCACTAAGATAAAAGAAAGTGGAGGCCTGAACCAAAACTATGTCCTGAGAAGCAATCCCTCAAAGATACAATCCCAGCGAGATACTTCTAGATAGACAGAGATGAACAGATCTACCTTTCTAATAATACGAAAGGGAGACATTTACATTGAAAGGAAAGCACACTGGGACAAGCCCCCCAATCCCATGAAGAAATAAAAGCAGTGGTGAAGATGACTCCACAGTTATGTAGACTATAAATGTGCACAGACTAGGGAGAGTGTATCTATCGTTCAGAGAGGCCACATGAAGCGAGGGAAGAAAAGGCCTTAGTGGCAGTGTGGTGTAAGCTATTATAGCCAAGCTGACTTAAATCCAAATTAAGACACTAATCCCTAGGGATCACTTAAAACATCTGTATATGATGTAGCAAAAACAGCAAGGGGAGAAACAGCACACTAGACAACATGGGCCATGAAAGGAGTGTACTGTGCATGGAACTGGAAAAGAAGCCCCCAGTCCCTCACGAGGCTAACGGGGCTCTCTTTAAGAAAGTGTAGATGCTCCATTGTGTAGATGGACCACATTTTCTGTATCCATTCCTCTGTTGAAGGGCATCTGGGTTCTTTCCAGCTTCTGGCTATTATAAATAAGGCTGCTATGAACATAGTGGAGCATGTGTCTTTGTTATATGTTGGGGCATCTTTTGCGTATATGCCCAGGAGTGATATAGCTGGGTCCACAGCTATCAAAAACAATGACTTTATGAAATTCATAGGCAAATGGATGGAACTGGAAAATATCATCCTGAGTGAGGTAACCCAATCACAGAAAAACATACATGGTATGCACTCATTGATAAGTGGCTATTAGCCCAAATGCTTGAATTACCCTAGATGCACAGAATACATAAAACTCAAGAAGGATGACCAAAATGCGAATGCTTCACTCCTTCTTTAAAAGGGTAACAAGAATACCCTTGGCAGGGAATAGGGAGGCAAAGTTTAGAACAGAGGCAGAAGGAACACCCATTCAGAGCCTGCCCCACAGGTGGCCCATACATATACAGCCACCCAATTAGACAAGATGGATGAAGCAAAGAAGTGCAGGCTGACAGGAACTGGATGTAGATCTCTCCTGCCAAGACTGAACCCCCAGTGAATGTGATTGTTGGGGGGAGGGTGGTAATGGGGGGGAGGCTGGGGAGGGGAAGCCCACATAGAAGGGAAGGGGGAGGGGTTAGTGGGATGTTGGCCCAGAAACAGGGAAGGGGAATAACAATCGAAATGTAAATAAGAAATACTCAAGTTAGTAAAAAAAAAAAAAAAAAAAAAAAAAAGAAGAAGAAGAAGAAGAAGGTGTGGATGTAATCAAGTGAAAATGGAGTGGCATTGAATTGAATGCCTGTGGCCCAGGAACTGGTACTTTAAGAAGCGGGGAGGCCTTGTGGGAGGGAGAGCACCCACTCATAGCCAAGGAGGAGGAGGAAATGGGATGAGGAACTGAGGAAGTGGAGACTGAGGGGTGGAGGGCACAGTGGCCGGAATGTAAATAATTGAAATTACAAAAAGAAAAGAAGGAAGAAGGCATTATGTCACTGAGACACAGACACAAAACAACATACAGACTCAGACTGGTCTATGCCAAGCTAGTTTTCAGCAGCAAGCAGAAATCAGGACTGAGCTAGCTCTCCCCTCTAGGACTTCATATGAACTAAGTCTGTTAACACCTTCACTTAGTTGGAAGTTCAGCCTCCAGAATTGAAAGAATTTGTTTCTGGATTATTTCCTTTTGTTTTGGAAATCAAACCATTTTACAATTTTCTAGTAGAGGCAGGAGAGATGGCTCAGTGGTTAAGAGTGCCTGCTGTTGCCTTATTTATAATAGCCAGAAGCTGGAAAGAACCCAGATGCCCTTCAACAGAGGAATGGATACAGAAAATGTGGTACATCTACACAATGGAATATTACTCAGCTATCAAAAACAATGACTTTATGAAATTCGTAGGCAAATGGTTGGAACTGTAAAATATCATCCTGAGTGAGGTAACCCAATCACAGAAAAACACACATGGTATGCACTCATTGATAAGTGGCTATTAGCCCAAATGCTTGAATTACCCTAGATGCCTAGAACAAATGAAACTCAAGACGGATGATCAAAATGTGAATGCGTCACTCCTTCTTTAAAAGGGGAACAAGAATACCCTTGGCAGGGAATAAAGAGGCAAACATTAAAACAGAGACAGAAGGAACACCCATTCAGAGTCTGCCCCACATGTGGCCCATACATATACAGCCATCCAATTAAACAAGATAGATGAAGCAAAGAAGTGCAGGCCGACAGGAACCCGATGTAGATCTCTCCTGAGAGACACAGCCAGAATACAGCAAATACAGAGGCGAATGCCAGCAGCAAACCACTGAACTGAGAACGGGACCCCCGTTGAAGGAATCAGAGAAAGGACTGGAAGAGCTCGAAGGGGCTCGAGACCCCTTATGAACAACAATGCCAAGCAACCAGAGCTTCCAGGGACTAAGCCACTACCTAAATACTATACATGGACTGACCCTGGACTCTGACCCCATAGGTAGCAATGAATATCCTAGTAAGAGCACCAGTGGAAGCGGAAGCCCTGGGTCCTGCTAAGACTGAACCCCCAGTGAATTAGAATTAGATTGTTGGGGGGAGGGCGGCAATGGGGGGAGGATGGGGAGGGGAACACCCATAAAGAAGGGGAGGGGGAGGGATTAGGGGGATGTTTGCCCGGAAACCGGGAAAGGGAATAACACTCGAAATGTAAATAAGAAATACTCAAGTTAATAAAAATAAATAAATAAATAAAAATAAAAGGAGAAAATGCTAGACTCCAAAAAAAAAAAAAAAAAAAAAAAAAAAAAAAGAGTGCCTGCTGTTGTCCTCCAAAGGACCCAAGTTCATTTCCCAAGCCCATAGGAGGCGGCTCAAACCCATGTATAACTCCATCTCCAAAGGATCCAAACTGCTATAAAGCTGGGGATGGCTGTGAACTTGTTATCCTCTGCTTCCTCTCCTGAGTGATGGAACTATGGATGGGTATGTGATGCTGGGGATTTAAGCCAAGGTTTTCCTACAGTTGAGTGGTACCCAACCTAGTTTCCGTAACTAGTTTATGGTACTTCTCTACAGCAGCTAAGCATAAAGGCACTGAGAGAGAGAAGTTGAAAAGTATAAAATTACTAAGAGTGAAATATAGCAGCCGAATTAACTCAAAGTGGGATATCTAATGTTTAAACTGACCAAAACATAGGCAGAGATTCACTGTAGGACAATCATGGATATAAAGCTTGTTTTTGAAATATCTTAACACATAAACTATGAAGATTTCTCTTTTCTTCTTTCTTTAGGGACAAAATACCTTTATACAGACCCAACTGGCTTTAAACTGATGGCAATCCTCCTGCCTCAGACTCTACTGTATGCTAATACTTTCAGCAAGATTGATTACTTCTTTGTTGCAGAGCCACATTCATCCAAAACATTTTCCCTTTACAGGCAGCAAATGTCTCACAGTGATTTTTTAAGACCACATAATATATTCTATAAAAATAATCAGATTCTCTCCTGTATAGATCAGTTTTACAACTTGATACAAAGTAAAGTCACCAGGACAGAGGGATTCTTACTAGAGAAAATGACTACTGCAGATTTGTCTCCACTGTGGGTGGCCTCACCCCCTAGGCAGGGAGTTCTGGATATTAAGAAAATAGTCTGAGCAAGCCAAGAGAGGCAAGCCAATAAGCAGCACTCCTGCTCGGTTTCTTTCTACTTTAGTCCCTGCATCCAGTTCCTGCCCTGAATTCTTCTCCTGATTTCACTCTGATGGACTGTGAGAGTGAGGGACATGTAACTGAACAAACCCTTTCCTCCCTATGCTGTTTAATTATAGAAATAGATACCTAACTAGAACACCTCTCTAACTGAGGAACAATTGCAATCTTTCCATATTGCTCTACACAGATTAATTTTTTATTAGGCCCATATTCCATATCACCCCTTGCTAAAAATATAACTATTTATTCCATGTAGACCTTTTGTGTCTGCTATTATCTATTTTATTTCTGCTATGGCACATGCAAATGAAGGTGTCCTCAGCAGTAAAAATAACTCCAATGTTTCCAGTTTAGGAGACAGTTGTTATTTATTGTTAAGTGACATTTAAAACTTTTGGACCAGAATTGCAACAGCTTAACAATTTCCCATGGATTATTTCTGTAGCCGGAAATAGAGATAGTGAGGTGAGCAGAGTGGCAGTACCCTCTATATGTGTGTGTACATGTGTATATATGTATGTATGTATGTGTGTACATATACGTGCATACACACATATATATATAGCAGACATGAAATCTGAACAAGCAACTCTATAGATGAAAGACAGACTATTGAAATGAAGCTCATTTTCTGACAGATAGGCAATGTGTCCCTCAATTCTATGAACCTTTAAGCTCATTGCCAGACTTTTGTTCTCTGCCAAGAATCATAGAATTCTACTACCTGCCTGATATAAAATATAAGAGTTTCATCTTATTAAGTGGTGAATTAGCTAGTGCCTAGGGTGGGCTTTAGGAAGCTATCAGAGCAAAGACAATACAGAAAGGACGATGGACTCCAGAGAGAAACTGTTGAAGAATGTTGACTGCCTGTGTGTTAGCAAGTCTCTCAGCTTGTGAACTTAGAAGTCAATGGCCACTTTTCTTAATGACCTGAGTGTAACTAGCACACATGGTGTATCCTGCTCTTTGAACTGTAATAAGTTTAACAGGTGAGAACACTTCCTCAGCTACTCTGAAAACAAACTGGCAAACCTTTCTGTAATGAAAACAAAAATGAATTCATGTTTGTATCTTAGGCCCTCTTTTATAAATGCACACCAGAATACTAAAGATGAAATAGAAAAATTTGTAGGCTGTAAAACAACCAGGTAAATTCCAATGCATTTCAAATATCCTAGCATAAAAGAAAAACTACTCAAATGCTTGTATAAATTTAAAAGGACTGGTGTGTGTGTGTGTGTGTGTGTGTGTGTGTGTGTGTGTGTGTGTGTGTGTGTGTGAGATCTACACCGAGGGATACGGACTGTGACCTCCGTTTTTCATATAGTCCTGTCAACAACCTGATAAGGTTTTCCATGTTTGTTCTTCTGTTCTTCTTTGTCTCTCAGAAAACCACCATCTCCTCTGTACTCCATCGCTCACCATTGTACTTCATGGCCCATATTCAATCACTCAGGCCACAGGGAAGAGACAACGAACTATGCCTGCCGCTGGGAGGAGCTAAGAAGTTTCTATCCCAGCACGGATGAAGGTACCTTAGGGTAACCAAGAGTGATTTGAACGCACTGGGTCTGGACTCCTGCAAATATTTTTATAATTTAGAAACTGGAATTGAGGTTGTAGTGAAGCCTGCAGGGCAGGGATTTCTCTATAAAGGATGAAGGGCATAAAAACCATTTTAGGCACGGCATTTTTCTATTGTTCTCACCAGGAGGACATGGATATCCAAAACTGTTTCCACTCTTAGAGTTGCATCCACAAAATAGTTCACTTTCCTCTGAAAACATACCCAGAAGTAAAATATGAAATCACATTTCACAAAACAAAAGGGCATTCACAGAGGAAATGAGTAACAAAGACAACTAGAGGACGGGGTAATCTGTCCTGAAACTTGTCTGGGTGTTCATGCGAGCATCTCTCAGTCTCATGCTATTTGGACGTCTATCTGGATGCTGGAAACTGAATCTCAGGAGGCAATAAATGACTCAACGCTTCTCGCTGAGTTGAGAACTGCTTTGGCATCTTGAGTTAGTTTGGCATTAGAGGCTGGACCAGGATACATGCAGACATTATACAATGAGGCAGAGGCTGCAGAACGGGCCAGCCCAGATCCTAGAAGGAATCTAAGAAACCAGATGAAGCTTTGCTGATGGGGAACAGCATTTCAGTCTCATCTTCTGTCAGAAGTAGTCAAACCATCAGTAAGTCAGGCTGGTCCTCTCTCCTACTCATACCTTCCCTTCCTGAAAGCGCTGAGAATCAGGTTTCTAATAAAAGCTGCTAATTTTTATTTTAGTTCGTATATAAAAGTTCTGGGTTTCATTATGGCCTTTTCTAATTTTAAAATTATTTTATTGCTATTTGTGTGTACAAATACTTTGCCTGAAAGTATGTCTAAGCACTGCATTCATGCTTGGTGTCCAAAGCGTCCAGAAGAAGGCATGTGATTCCCTTGGAACTGAGTCACAGATAGCTATCAGCTGCCACATGAGTGCTGTGTGTGAACGCCATTATGACTTCTGTGTATGTATTTCCGTATAGGTTGTCATACTACCATTCCCCAAGATTCTCCTTTATATGTTAATAATCTCTTCCTTTCCACTCAAAATAGTCCCTTCTAGTACTGGTACACACACACACACACACACACACACACACACACACACACACACACACACTACTAGTTTGCTTTCCATTACTGTGATAAGCATCATGATTAACACAACTTGAAGAGGAAAGGGTTTATTTCATCTTAGAAGTCTGTCAGGGCAGGAAGTAAAGCAGGAAACTAGATGCAGAAATCGAGAGGAATGCAGCTTACACACTTGTTCCCCATGGCTTGCTTAGCCTACTGTCTTAGGTACTTCAGGACCACCTACCAAGGGGTGGCTGTCTACGGCGTCCATCATTCATCAAGAAAATGACCTCACAGACCTTTCTAAAAGGCCAATGGTAGAGATAGTTTCTCAATTAAGATTGCTTTTTCTCAAATGACTGGCTTTTATCCAAGTTGACAAAAAACCGAGCCAGGAAAAACACAAAAACACACACAAACACACACACAGAGAGAGAGAGAGAGAGAGAGACAGAGAGAGAGAGAGAGAGAGAGAGAGAGAGAGAGAGACAGAGACAGAGACAGAGAGAGACAGAGACAGAGAGACAGAGAGACAGACAGACGGACACACACACGCATACACAGAGAGAGAGAGACAGAGAGAGAGACAGAGAGACAGAGAAAGAGAGACAGAGACATAGAGACATAGAGACAGAGAGACAGAGAGAGAGAGGGACAGAGAGAGGGACAGAGAGAGACAGACAGACACACACTTGCATGTGTATAAGTATATATGTGTACATGTGTATGTATATATGAACATGAACTTTCCTGATTAATTTTCTTCCTTCCTTCCTCTTCCTCACAGATGGGCATAAACTATTCCCTCCTATCTATCCTCAGAGATTATAATAACTCCTGATGTCTTCATGCAAATGCTAGAGTAAAACGAATGAGGACTGGTGAGCAGCAAGAGCAGGAGATAAGGCTCAGCAGTCAGGTGGAACCTCACATATATGGTGATGACAAAAATAAAGAACTTTTTCTTTCTTTCTTTTTTGCTCAAAACCATCCAACACACACTTTTATTTGTCAAAACCCCAGAAAAACTATTTAGCATAGAACAATTTGGAATCTATTTACATTTTTTTATTTTTCTGGAAAGTATCAGTCCTGGGTGGGGAGGAGATGTTGTAAAAGTCCCATTTGAACTGCTCAGTCTGGAAATTCTGAACTACTTTGATAAAACTCGAGCACAACGGGTCCTGAGTCTGCCTCTATATTGACATTAGGAGGCATTTTAAACAGTCTGCCAAACCAAACATATTATTAATGTTCATAAATTACTACCCAGAGTCCTTGACAGCTACCCATTGTCTTTCATCAGACACATAAGTTCTAGTAAGTGCACAATTAGGTTAAAGGATAAGGTCACTTAGCCAGGAACAAGCCTGCTAATGTCACGAGCAGCAGGAGGCTGACTGTTGTAGTAACTAAAATATTTCCAAACAAAAGCATAGGGAGCGTTGAAAGTATCCTGTTTGCATTAACCTTGTGGTGCCATGAGTCTTACTGAGCACAAATCTGTAACAGATTTGTAATCTGTATGGAATGGGGAAGCTAGGGGGACTGTTACCTAGAGGGGGCTCTCCTTTCTCAAAGGAGAAGGGGAGGGAGGTACTAGAAGGTGGGAGGAGCTCATATTGAGATGTAAAGTTAATTAAAAAAACTATTTCATAGTATCAAAACAAGGAGAGAGAGAGAGAGAGAGAGAGAGAGAGAGAGAGAGAGAGAGAGAGAGAGAGAGAATCAAGCAATCACATGGATGTAAAAAGAAGAGAATCCTCCTTAATGAAAGTCTATGGTGTGAAGCATCTTCCTGGATCACACAAAGGCCATGTTGTAGCAATACATCTCACATCTTCCCTTCCGGGATACTAAGGCGCGGAGTTGATATTTCAACAGTAGGTTCCTGTTCCCACAGCTTCAGCCCTTGCCCCCTTCCCTTTGCTGCTGTTCTTTTGTTTTGATTTTGTTTGTTTTGAACTCCCAATTAAAGGTGTCCCATCACTACCTGGCCTGCTCCTGTTTTTCATTTTCACTATGTTTCCCTTGTTAGCACTTTGACCTATTTTTCACTTTTCTTGGTGGCTTCCCAGCATCCTAGGTAAGCCAGTACTTTCTGTTGAGTGGCCTAGGCTCAATGAGAGGACTGTGATGAAGGGAGGGGCAATGGGCTGACTATCTTGAGTTGGCCTCCTTTCTGAAGCCCTTTGGACCCTTGAACCCAGGGTAACTTTGTGTCACACAGCATATATTTGTCAAGCATAATAGGATGGATGTACCAGCTAGGTATGAAGATCTTGTCAAAATGCTAAGAGCTTAACAGCTCTTACTTCCAAAGGTCCTGAACTTTACTGTTCTATGCCTGCCTTTGCTCCTTGTGCTGGGTTAGATGGCCTATTCTCAGGAAGGCTCACTTACCTGTAACACTACTCTTAGTAATGTGAAACCATGACTTGCTACAGGGCATGCACTTATCCTCAAAACTCATTTACATCATCATCTTTTGCTGTCCCTATTGATCACAGTGTCATGACTTCAAAGTTTGTGATTCTATGTGAGCTCTAGAGTTTCTTTTATGAAGACGACTCTGCCTTTATTCAATCTTTTATATTCATTTACTGAGCACTTTTGATTATGACAACAGCAGTGAGTGAGGAAAGGCCAAGACTGATTTAAAGCAAAGAAGAAGAGAGTACAACATCATGACAATTAGAATTGCTTATCATGCTGAGCTGGGGATAGAGCAGTTGAGGGCACATACCCAGCATTCCTGGGACCTTGCCAGCACCACAAAAATTAAAAACAAAAAAGGAGCCAGGGCTTTTTTACATTTCTAGAATTCATGAGCTAACCATTTGGTGTTTTCCAGATACAGAGAAGTTACACTGAACAACATAGTGATTCCTGTAAGGTCTTCCAGAACACCTTTGGGAGGCCAAGAAGTCAATCACTGCTTTATATGTATGGTCTGCGCTGGCACATGCTATGAAGAAGGCATCTGTGGCTACAATCGTGCCACCAATTAAAATGCTGTGTTCATTCCAAGGGGGACTTGCCTGACACCTTTGAGCAACCTTCTCTTTTGTCCTTGTGATTACTTCCTACCTGAATTTTGTCAACACTACTTTAGAATCTGGATCAACTTTTCTTTCCAATCTAAAGAAATTGGCATGTTACATCCACTGTGCATCAGTAAAGCCCATCCCCCTTCCTAGCAGAGACACATCTAGCGCATCGGCGGGCCTCTGCCATGGCAGCCTCACACGTACTGCAAACACCGCGAGACTGCCATAGTTCCGCTTTAACTGAGAGCACTTGCTTTCCTCAAGTGTTAAGTCAAAGTGTTAAGTAGACGTTGACATGCTTGTGACTCATTTTAAAATAGCAGATTATAATCAGCCGACACCGTATGAAGCATGAAAGTCATTCTCTAAATCACATGGCTACAGATAGACTGAGCTCGGAAAATGTGAAGAAGAAACCCGAAACATCTAGTCCATATATTACATTACCAGTTTGTCATCAACCCTCGGAGGATCTCTAAAATATGCTACCAATATTAAGGTTGCCATATAAAAAATCCTCCCAACCAGCTCATTGAAATACTTCTTAAAAGATTTATTGTATGAGTGTCTGTGGTGTGCGTGTATGGGGGGGTGTCAGAGGACAGAAGAGGGCATCATGGAATACACTGGAAATGTAATTATGGGCAGATTGGAGCCATACAGTGTGGGTGGTGTGAACCAACTCTGGAGGAGCAGTAAGTGTTCTTAATTTCTGAGCCATCTCTCCAGATCCCCCACACCTTCTCCCAAGTAATATTGTTTAAATAATTATTGGCATTTCAGGCAGTAAAATTTAGCAACTATGGTTGCTTTTAGCCTGTTGAAACGTAGTACAAAGAATATCCTTAATGAAAAACAAAGCTTGTTTCCTTACTGTGCATGTGACTAGCTTGGGCTTGGGTCCCAGACTCTGGAGCTACAGTAATATTTCTCCAATAATAATTGTGGATCCTAAAATGTTTTTTCCTTTGGAACAATTGCTCCTTTGTCCACCATCTTTGCTTGGCCTTATGTGGAACCTGCCATCAGATACCACAGAGCCTTGGACATGTGCCTAATTTTTTCTAGTTTGACATTTGGATACCTAATCTAAAGGTCAAATTCTGATGTATAGAAGTTTCTAAACCATGCTTCCTCCTTTGCTTACAGATGAATCCTGAAGTTTCAATTCCTGCATTCCTTTGAATTTACTCAATCCCTAACTCTCTCCAGAAAAAAAGATAAAACTGGGATACAGCACCTTTACAAACAGTTAAAATAGTCAGCATAAATATTAGTCCAATATATTTGCAATTCTCAACTAGGAAGGGTCTCAAGTTGGGGGAAACCAAAAGGTTTAACTGTTGAAAAACAAACTAAAAGATCACACACACACACACACACACACACACACACACACACACACACACAAAAGCAGCAAAGAACCCTGGCAGGGTGCCAGGGGTTAACTAACTTAAGCAACATTAAATAATGATGGCTATGAGAAGGACTGGAGAGATGGCTTGGTAGCCAAAGCATCTGCTCCTACTGCAGAGGACCTAAGTTTACTTCCCAGCAACCACATGGAGTAGCTCACCACCACCTGCAACATTAGCTCCACCCTTTCCTGCCCTCCCTGGGACCCTTATGCAAGTGGTATACACTAATCCAGACATATATAAAAACAGTGAAGTGAAAATAAAGTGCAAAGTATGGTAACTCAAACCTACAGCCGCAGCGTTATAGGCTATACACAGAGGAAAGGCAGATCTCTGAGTTAGAGACCAACATGGCCTATACAAGTTCCAGGCCAGCCAGATATACACGCATACCCACTTGCACATACACACATACATGGTGTGCACCCATACCCACATGTGCATGATCACACATGTACACACACACACACACACACACACACATCAAATAATGAGGAAGTACATAAACATCAATGGGATAGAATAAAAGAGGAACTTTGCAAGTCTCACTCTCTCTGAGACCAGAGACACACGGGACAATGGTTCAAAATGAAGCTTATATGATGATCCGGAGGCTACCACGTGGTCTGTGATGGGGACATCTGTGTCAGCATGTCAATGTGATTTTCCCTTACCTCCAGATGCTCTAAAATATACGGTGGATTTGTCATGCCAAGCCTCAGCATGGCTCCCTCAGGAATCACTTCCACCAGCTTCCACAGGAGTGTGGGGAGATCTGTGCCAATGTCTCTGCCATAGGCCCCGGTGTCCTCGCTGGTCAGCCATATCTCACAAACACCCTCTGTGAATTAAAGAGGATAATTAACAATCCCTCACCATACAGCTGCTCACCCTTTTTAATGCAGTATTTTTCAACACTATTATGCAGGCAGGACGGGCATTCAATTGCAGAGAGAAAGCAGCTTATCCCTCTGTGGCAGTGGGTTATTAAGTTCATTTTATGAACACCAGAGAGTTTCAACAATGTCATAAATCACCAGTGTGCCCTATGAAGTCATTAACATTCACAGCCAATCAGTTCAAGCACGCTTCTCCAAAGCACTCTGATCAAAGCAAGAGCTTTAGACCCACTCAGAGAACACTCATTGAACACCATAAGCCCAGAATGGAGACAGTTCCTCCCCAGAATGGGAACTGGGAGCAGACAACTCGGTAGGCAGCCTGTTACCAATTCCCCCACCCCCAATGTCAATTATAGTTAAGGATTATCTCACAAGTTATTGATTACAAGAAACCCATTTTTCCCATAGTAACTATTTTAATCTCTCTCCTTTATTCAATTAAAATAATTCTTTGTTTTCACATTAAAAAAATAACCATGGTTGTATAAAACCTAAGTGGCTGCCTTGGAAACCCTTTACTAATTGGTTCAGACCTTAAGAAAGATGATTGGGGCTGGGGATTTAGCTCAGTGGTAGAGCGCTTACCTAGGAAGCGCAAGGCCCTGGGTTCGGTCCCCAGCTCCGAAAAAAAAAAAAGAACCAAAAAAAAAAAAAAAAAAAAGAAAGATGATTGATTGATTGATTGATTGATTTATGTTTTAGGGAATCCTATCTTCAAATGCTGTGGCTTGAGCTTAGATGGGCAACATATGCCAGGAAGCTGAGGCAGGAGGATTGTCCTAAGTATAAGACCAATCTAGATTTCAAACTTCCGGGTTAGTCTGGACTATAGAGCAAGCCCTTGTCTCAGAAAGTTGAACTAAGTAAGCAGCTAGTTACAGCTCACAATAGGACCCCTCCAAAAAACACAAGAAAATACTACTGGACCACCTAGTGCTATTAAAAATAAATAAGATAGAACAGGCAACAGCCACACAGAACCTTCCTGAACCCATATTCAGTGAGAGGATTAGCTGATATTAAAAGGCCAAGTGATTCAAAAGACTAAAGTAAACAAAATGAGTGTGAAGTTAGTTCAGGCTCAGTTTATCCCTTGCTTATGAAGACCTCAACATACAGGGGCATTAATGTATTCTCCAGTGGGAAACACGAAGGAAGTTTCTAGAAACACACCTTAAAATTTCCACTTCATAACAGAATTTCAAAGAATATTTCATTGTAATAGCCAAGAGGCAACAAATGTGACTTCTTTGTGAACAGAATAGATTCCAATTGTAAAGAAGAAAGCCCACAACGGAGCTTTTAATTATCAGCAACGTGACCCACAGCTCCGGAAACTATTCTTTCTTTAAATAACATATATGTATATATATATATATATATGTATATATATACATTACGATTATTATTTTCAAACCTGCAACAATAACTATGAGCACGACTCAGGGGACCCAAGGTTAGGTGTGAATGGTAGCTCAGGTTTCACTTAGAGAATCAAGAATCAGCAACAAGAACAAAACCTATCCAGAAGAAGTTCAGTTAAAAACAACAACTGTGGGTGTTTTTAGTATTAAAATCAGTAATGTAGCTGAGTGTGGTAGGGACACCTTTAATCAGAAGGCAGAGGCAGGCAGATCTCTGAGTTGGAAGTGAGGCTGATTTGGATACTGAATTCTAGACCAGACAAAGCTACACAGTGAGACCTCGGCTCAAAACCAAAACCAAAAATATAAACAACATTAGGATTGTCTTATGTGCTTCCTCCTTTTGAATGTACAGCTTCCAGAAATAATAAGCCCCAAAGAAATACGTGTGGCATGTAAGAACATTGCCTTTAAATTCATTCTATTTTCTCTATTTAACATGAAGTATGCCAATACCTGTCCACCTCAAGGCTCAGGGAGCACAATGTCTAATGGGCAGGAAGAACGTAAGAGAAGTGTGCTATGAGATGCTGTCTTTGAGCACAGTGGCCTTCTGAGGCTGCCCGCACAAGCAGACACCAGTCAGCACTCCAGCAGGCAACAGAAACTCACCGGGTTACACACTCAGAAGAGGAAAGGTCATGAGGACAGCAGGTGGCTCATCCAGGGGATAAAGACGGGAATGTGACATGGGAGGTAGAGGAAATAAATAACCAAAAATGCAAGAAGCTAGTGGAAATGAAGTGGTCGTCTATGTACAATTCTACAGAAAGGGACACAGCATTGAGAAAGGAAAAATGGCTGTCACATAGATTTGGTACAGAATGGTATTTTTTAAAATCTCTTCCTCTTTTTGAAAGGTCAGGACTTGCACATCCCAAACTCCTCCTCTCTGTGTCCTAGGACAAAAACTCTCACCTAGTGACTAACTTGAAGCTTGGCTCTGCTCTTCTTCTCCAATTCTGGGCTCAGTCATGAAGCAGACCACCTGTACTTTTCTAATTCTGAACTGTGAGACAAGAGGAGGCTCAAGTCTAGCCCACTTGTGGGACAGGAGAGGTGACACTCCTGCTTGTCTCAAAACAGAACAATCATTGTGCTTCTCATTATATGATCAAGCTATGATGTATATACATGTATGAAATTGTCAAAAAATAAAAAGTCTCTTTAAAAAATTGTTCCAAGTAATGGTGTTGTCCTGATTTTAAAATTCTGTATGTCACTCATGCAAGTCCAGCTCTTTTTAAAGACAGGTTTCATGTACCATAGCCTGGCCTAGAGTGCACTCTGTAGCTGAGGATGGCTGCAGACTCATGGTTAGTATCCTGTCTCAGGCCCCAGATAATAAGACCGAACTACCAAGTCAGGACTCATACAACCTGCTTTAAAGAATTTGGAATTTCAAAAATAGAAAATCTCCAAGAAGAAAGATGGTCAAGTAACAACGTAAACACATTTTTTTTTTTTGGTTCTTTTTTTTTCAGAGCTGGGGACCGAACCCAGGGCCTTTCGCTTCCTAGGCAAGCGGTCTACCACTGAGCTAAATCCCCAACCCCGTAAACACATTTTTAAACATTCTAAGAGAGGTTATAAAAATAGGACATTAACTGTGATTTTCCAGTTACTGGCATTTGAGCAACACAATGTGAATATTTTTAAATGAAAAGAATCTTAATTTATAATTTTTCCATCCAAATGGTTCCACGTATGCCTTATGTAGAGAGAGCAAGATCCTGGAACAGTGCCTTTTCTGTTGTCTGATGAATATAGAGGGGAAATCACTCTGGACAGAATGGGAATAGCATCCGCTGGAGAGAACAGTAGTCTGCTGCCACACTGCGAAGGTGGGGAGCAATAGCCCATGGAGGGGGTGCGACTTCAAATTATATCACACAGGGGAAGCAGCGGGAAAACTAAATCACCACAACAGAAGCAGCAGTTTCTATGTCCCTAAGACAGAGACTGCTACAGTACACAGGCCAGAGGAGACTATGTGAATGGTAAGCCCTGGCCTTGACAGTCCTGCCCTGCCGTATCAATCCAAAAGCCTGTCAAAGACCTGCTATGGATCAACAAGCTTCAGACTTTGTAAGGCTATCTTTCTATCATTCATAATAGTGAGAGGGGCTGCCTCACACTTCTTACCACCATGAAGCTATTAGGAAATGAAAGTAGAGCAAGGTGGAATCCCCAGTCTCATGTTTGGTGTTCCCTGAGTCTCATGATTATGCATATTGTAAACGGTCTGTGCCAGGCTAAGCTTGTGCATGAATGTGATGGGGAACTGGGACTGCAGTCAATGAAAATGGGACTTACGCTGACGAACAGACATGTCCATGTCTGCAAACTTAGTTGGCAACACTTAAAGACAGCAGTGCTCGCCTAAATGGCTCCAATCCATCAGGACTTCAGGTACTCAAGTCTTTATTTGTGCCTGTCTAATGTGTGCCCATAGCTGATACAGATAGTGATAAAGCTTCTGTAGTCTAAGGCTGTCTATCACAGAGGCACTGTTGGGGCAGTGGGACAGATATATGAACCTTTCTGTTCACTTCTTGGGGAGGAGCAGGGCTGGCCTGAAAGCCTACAATGCCAGCCCCAAAGGGACAAATCCAGCTGCACTGGAACTTAACTCCAACTTTGAAAACTAAGAACATAACATGAAAAACAGAAGCATGAGTGACTGAGAGAAGCAAATGCTCCACTAGCAACTCCCGTGCCTGTAAAAGCAAATATGAACAAAACCATGCAAGCTAGCACGGTTTCCTAAAAAGAAGCTTTCCCTTTTCCTAGCCCATTCCACCGTACGTGCTCCACTCATTTCCCCAAACAGTCTGTCCACCCGACAAGCTGAAGTGTGCCAGGCTCATCAGATCACAGCAACCTTGCAGACTGCTTTGATAAACATCCTGAGGTAAGGACGGATGAGATGCACTTTGAGCAGGAGACCCCTCTCAGTAACAAGGTAGCCATCAGAACCCGGTATCATCTTTCCTGACCGAGCAAGAACTCAAGAGGCTACACTCCCAACACTGGCTACTTCTTTCCGAGTGGAGACAATGCCAACAGCTGGGTTCGCACCTCTGCACCACAGTAAACTGAGACGACAGAAGATGGGAAACACAGAGGCATAAAGGGTTAATAAAAATGATCATATCCTCAATAAAATATTTTTACAACAAAAAATCCTGTTCATAAGAAAAATGGTAATTTATCAAAACTCAACTCCAAAAGACTCTTATGAGTACCATCACAAATTAAAACACGGATGCAAATCAACTTACTCTGTTTCAAAAGTGATGTCTCTAATAAATCTCGATTTATCATTGGGGAAAAGTTCCACCACAAAAAAGTGGTTCCAATTATTCTATTGTTAGAAAACTTGAAAAACAAAGATTATAGAAACGTTAACTAGAGGAGCTAAAGAGATGCTACAGTGGTTAACAGCGCTCGCTGAACAACCCTGAGGGCTGGAGTTCAGATCCCAAAGCCTACAGAGCAAGCCAAGCATTCCAAACATTCCTATAAGTCCAGCTCTGGAGAAGTAGAGACAGGAGGATTTCCAGGAGTTCATGACTTCTATACTGGCCCAGACAACATGGGCCCCAGGTCCAAGGAGACACTCTGCCATAAGGGAAGAAGAAGAGGAATGTGATAAAGGAAGATACTAACTACATAGTCTCTCCTCAACATATATGTGTGCCCCCAAAATGCATGTGTCCATACACTCACACACAGGAGGTAAATATGCTCATCTCAAAAACTACAGCATAAAATAGTGATTGGGGGAATCTTGATTAAAAGGTAATAAAGTGCAATGCCATGACAATTGTAACACTTAGCATGTGCACTGGATGGCAGAGAAACCTACACCAATTTCAAGTTAAGACTATCATCTCAAAATCTGCCACACTTCCCTTCCTCTCCATCTCTTGGGTTTGCCCTCCATTCCTGTCTTTCTGACTTTCCCTTCCTCTCGGTGGTAACATTTGATTTGTTCCTCACCATTTCATTCTAGACTTCTTACTCACAATAAACCAATATGGAATTTGTTCTATTTATATATATACTGTATTAAGTTACCCAAACTTGCCTCTTCCTGGTGTATGGATTGCTGTGCATCTTAGATTATGAACTTTTTCATAAAATTTACCTTGGAAAGTTCACAATCAACTGACTGTTGCTTAAGCACCAGAAGGATCCTGAGTAATGACGTGGACAGTGCACCCCATTCATCCACTCATTTAAATAGACACTTCAGATCCTGAACTGACATCCAAAAGTTCTATGTCTTTATTTTACACTGGGGGTGGGGAAAATAATCTTATTTGAAGAGAACATCATAGTAAGACTAGCATAGAAATGCTAGGGGCCAAAGCTTTAGTTTTGGAAGCAAAGTCTAAGTGTGCAGCTCAGGATGCCCACAGACTTAGTGTTCTCTGCCTAAGCTCCTGAGTACTGAGATTACAGGTGTACACCTTGGTTGACCCTTCTGTTATCAATGGTCTCCGGGCTGGGTGTTTCTGAGTTTCAGGCATCTTTTTCATGAACTGTAGAGACTCACAAAGATAGCAAAAATGCCGGTGAAGTACCCTGTAGAGAGCTGCAGGCTCCAAGTAAGGTTTACTCCAGAGTCCCCAGTCATGGTCCCAGGCTTCTGTTTGTGTGTCTACGAGCAGGACTTGCTGCTTAGGGTACAGATGTGATCTTGACAGCCTTGGCGAATGTAAGTCAGTGTTCCTAGAACATGGCTTTGTCTTGTTAATATGATTTTAACTGTATGCATGCCGACTATGCGTAGGCATAAGCTGACAATTAAGGAATTTTTCCTGAAAGTTCATTTGGAGGAATTACTTTGTCTGACTACAAAAGCACCCCCAAACCAGTCCAGCCTAGGTCAAGACAATGGCATCAGATCCTGAATATGCTTCAGGATATATATGGCAAGATAGGTGAAGTGACTAAGAACTAATAAGCAAAAGTAGGTCAGTGAGAGCCACTGCATCCTTGAAGAGGATGTGCTTAGGGATGCACTTGCATTCAAGGCTGGTAAGAGTCTTAACTTGGTAGGTGCTTTGTTGGAAAAGCAGTTAATATTGTGAATCAGGCCAAGTTCAGTCTCATGTTGGTGAGCTACCCCTGCCTTTGATTGCCCCATGGAATTTTATATAAATGGTGAATTCTTCATGAAAGTCTAACTCATAGATCACCATAAACACACACACACACACACACACACACACACACACACACAAAATAACTGTTTACCTGGTTCTCTAATGATATGCTTACACTAGATTTTTACCACCACCACCCCAATCTGTGAACTAAACTATGCTTGTGTAGTCTATCAAAAGATTCCCCAACCAGTAAAATATTTATGCTGTCTTCCAGATGGTGCCAGCTGCAGCTTGTCCATGGCTCTGCAAATCAGACCTGCACCTTCTAACCTGCTTCTGCAGGGAAACTTACTGATAAATAATGCCCCCCGTGAGGTTGGAAAGATAAGGCCATTTAAAGGCCCGGCTGGCCACTCACCAGGTGCCCACAATGACAAATGTGGGACCTCTGAAATCCTGGGCAAATTGTTGGCTCAGGCCACATTAATGATGACACAAAATTCAACTGAAAGGGAATACTATAGGAAGATGCATTAAAGGGTACATAAAATTATTTTAAAACTTAAAACTAGGAAAACTGATGATGCACACGGCCTCCCCATCCACAGGCAAGGGTGCATCTTATAATGCAGGACACCGACGGAGAGAAACAAGGGAGCCATGAGTTCCCAGCTGATCTGGAGAGATCTGCCAGAGGAGAAAGGAGCAGACTAAACAGAGCCCGATACCCCAGCTCACTTTCAGAGAAGGGCGTTAGAAAGTTAGCATTCACAGCATTGAACACTTGGAGACAACCATAGAGACATCCGGACTTAAAGTGCAGCAAATTCTTGCCACCACTCTCCAGCAGAAGGATGGTCTGAGCATGTGCAGGACAATCAGTCCCAAGGTGAGAAAAGCAAATATGAGAAAGCAGCAGACTAAACTTCTAGGACAACACAGATGACTAAGAACAGCTAAGGTCCCCACAAGCAACAAGACAGACTGGCATGGATTATCAAACTGAGTTTTTATCAGGAATTATATAGAATTATACGGAATTATAAAGAAAATTTCTGTTAAAAATAAATACTGCTCTGGACTTGTATGAAGAGACCTTAAAAGCCTTAAAACAATCAAACTGCTTTCAAAGACCTTAACTATATAGAAGAATGAATCTTAAATAAATAAATAAAGTAACACAGCAGACCCAATACTCAATAATGAGCAATCCAAAATGTCTAGCACCCCCAGAAATACCAGACATGTAAACAAGGAAAGAAATGTCGACTGAGTTCTTGTCTGGTCACAACCCATCAGTAGGAATAGTGGGGCAAATGACGGGATCCCCAAAGGGCAGGAAAGAGCTCCTGTAAGCACAACCTATACTTTGACGGATGTATGAACACTGGAAGATGGTGCACCCAGACTTTTGTCATTCAGAGGAACGAGGATCGTGAGGATTCTGATGTTCGCCTTACATAGATCTTTCTAGAGCAGTAGGGGGGTCAGAGGAAACAATGAGGAAAGCAAGAAAAAAGGCAGAAGGCAAGCAGGAAGGAAGCAAATGAAAAAGAAGGAGGAACGGAGGGAGAAAAATACACAAATACATGGGGAAATAAGAAAGTAACTGCATACAGACAGAAAGATGAAAATGAGAGTGTTCTCAGGGTCCACATAGCCAGAATATAATTGGGAAGAGATGCAAAGTTGGGGATAGGGGGAGAGCCTGGAAAATAATTACTGGATGTAACACGGGAGATGGAAGAAAAATAACAAGGCTCTTCAGACCAACCACACAGTGGGACCGTATTACCTGCAGACCTGCAGACCTGGTCATCACCACCACCACCACCACCAGCAAAGATCTTTAAACTGAAGAAAAACCATGAACAAAAGATGATAGCAGATGAGAGTCAGGAGTGCTAAGTGTGTGGCCCTTCACATAAAATATATGTTAATTGTAATCTCTTGACAACGTTGGTGTGCTAAAGCGACACTGAGAACACTGACACTATGACAGTGGTAGGAATAACTCACGAGAGAAAGCCAGGGAATATGTGATTACGCAGAGTTATGACTAAAGTCTGTAACCAGAACAATGTACCATTGGAAAAAAAAGACTTCGATAAGCTATGGGTGTTAGTTAAGTCCTAAGGAAGCTGTCAATCAAAGAATAAAACAAATAGGTATTGCTAACAAGTAAAAGTGGAAATAAAATGAAATTCTAACACACTGCTTTTAAAAAAAAAGGCAAAAATAGCCGGAAGGAAAGAGACAAGACATGGCCATAGCAAGCCTCATCTAATAGGATGGAGATTTGGATGACGAGGGATTCATAGCAGGTGCCACAAACAACTTTCCCTGTTTCTTTTAAAACTATTTGAAGTAAATGTGATACAATGTTAAGATGTGACACCTGGTAGTTTTTAACTGTGCTAACTTAGTTTTTTCAAATTGTAAACAAGTCTTACAATTTTAATGACAATGATCTGACTGAACTTTGTTGAAGTTCATCACGTTTCTATTTTATAAAACACTTAGGGCTCTGTAAGCATAATTAGGAGCAAGTGACCTTTACTAAATCCTTCTTATTAATTTCTTATTAAATATCATCTATATAAGCTAATTTAGAGAGCTAATACTCATATTTTAAAATAGAATGGTAATGCTCCTCTAGCCTGAGGGTGGAAATCAGAATGACATTTTAAAACTATCTCCTCAGAAGAGATAAAAATGAACATTTCTCGTCATCAATAACTCAAGGTTTTAGGCACATGCCTGTCATCTCAGCACATGGGAAGTGGAGCCAAGAAGACGTCAGGTTCATGGGCACGCTTGCTGTGAGCGGGGATAACTGTGAGTGTGTGAGCACCAGCTCTCCTCACAGACTATTGTCAGGCTTACTAAAACCACCCACCCCATTCTATTTTTAATACTGTGTGTGATACTCCCTGGTCAATGTGTGTGAATTTTAAAAAATGATTGATATTTTAAATGACTACTACCTAGGTAATAAAGATTTTAGTTCATTTTCACCACAAGATCAGAAAGGTTGTCCCAGGGCTGTACAGTAACCAGAAGTGGAGCCTTGATAAGAATTAATCTCTTTACTTTCAATAAAACACCCCAATGGCCTTTGTTTGTGGTGGTGGGGAGGGTCATTTTAGTGACTCCAGAAGACCATCTACAGAACGTTAGCTGTAACCACTGCAAGAGGATAAATCTAGCAACTAGAACATGAGAGGGAAGCTTGGTAAAGTGAAAAATGAGGAACAGCGAAGAAAACCCAAACAACTCGATGCCATGACTGCTGTAAGTGGCTAAGCGGGCACTGTGCTCGGACTCCAACCACAGACTGGCTGAGCAGGGCAGGGCAGACGGGCCACAGAGGTGGCTTCAGCAAAGTATGCTGGAGTTGAAAGATTTAGGAGGAAACCAAAGGTGTAAAATATTTAAGGCTCTCTAATATCGACTGCACGTTTCAACAATTACATGTTAGAAATATCAAGTTAATTCAAATTCCTGACTGACATACATTCAATCTGTATTCTTCAATTTCGCATGAGGTGGCCATTAGAGCATTTCAGTTGCACAGGTGGCTGTCACACTTGAAAATACTTAGAACTCAGAACTGCCTGCAATGAAACTCTGTGACACTTAACAGACATTTCAGTCCCATCACGGGGCAGCCAGTAACAAATGGCACTTTCCTCTACACCTTAGCAAACAGAAACGGACAATTACATAGCTGTGTGATCGTGAACCCCTACATCTCAAACATTTTATAGTTCACCCTCTTTTATTTGTCTTTGTTTTGACATCATTTATAGAACATCTCAAAATTATATTACTGGGGCTGGGGATTTAGCTCAGTGGTAGAGCGCTTACCTAGGAAGCGCAAGGCCCTGGGTTCGGTCCCCAGCTCCGAAAAAAAGAACCAAAAAAAAAAATTATATTACTAATAGAAAATAAACACTCACAAACTCCTAAGTCTACAATACTATTGTGCATTATCTTTAACTCGTTTCTCTCAAAGAAAAATAATCAAATGGTATTAACAAAGTAACAAAATTAATTTAATGTACATGAATATTTATAATCTCTCAATCCCCTTCCATAGAATCATTATGCAAAAATGTACCACGTTTCCCTCTGTTTCTGTAGCCATAATATTACTGTGGCATTAACTATAATTTGTAAACAAAATAGAGTGCTTATGATAATTGCTTGCTCTGGCCAAAAATTAGCCAACTATAGCAAAAGCATTTTCATTTGGTTATTTTTTCTGAATGATTTATTTACTTCTATCAAGTCTCAAACCTAATAAATTTTATTTCAATACTTCAAATTTGAATTCACCTGAATAGTCTACAGATACCCTCGCAGGAGTGAGGAGTGAGAAGCTCCCTTTTGTGCTCTGCTCATGAGCTGCTGTGTTTTACTCCATGTGGCTTCAACTGAAATGAGATTGAAGCAGAAGGTCCTGGAGAGGTTGAAATTGGTCACCTAACGATCCCTAGCAGCGTCAGAAAGACGCACCTCACAGCCTCCCATAACGCATGCCTACCCATATTCAGTCTGGATTGTCTCTTTACCTCAGCCTCAACTGAATGAAACATATAGGAAGATGCAAGTTTCCCACAGTTTGGTTCATAGACCTACCTCCTGCCAAAAACAGTGCCTTGGAAAATCCATTGTATTTGGTTAAATGAACAAATGAATAAAATCAAGAGAAACAAGAAATGCATGAAGTGTAAGGAAAGCAGGGCAATGACTTGGGATGAGAAAAGGTGGAACTAGAGGAAGACAGCACAATGTTACTTCTGAGATATGTTACATACCTAAAAGTAATGATATTATAAATAGCAGAAAATATAAATCTTGTCTCACTCTAATAAGAAGCATACCAGAAAAATACATAGGATGCATGCATTCAAAAGGGAAAATACAGAACAGAAATAAAATCCAATTGATTCTCAATTTTTTTCTATAGTTCTACAGTTTATAACAGAGTTTTACAATAAAAACATTTATGGTAGTTAAATTGTCAACTTGACACAACTTAGAATCACCCAGAAGAGCCTCTGGTATGTGTACTTAATGTGTGAAACTGAATTCACTGCATTAACTAATACAAAAAGACCACCCACTGTGGGCAGCACCAATCCTAGGGCCTGATAGATTGGTAGATTGGCTTGGAAATTTTCTCCTTACAAAAAAATAAAGACAATCAATCAAATGCAGAGTTCTGGATTCCAGTCCCAATGGATTATCTACAAAACACTCTTTAGTCTAAAACTCAAGAAATGTTGCAAAAGAGGTAAGGGTGTGTGTGTGTGTGTGTGTGTGTGTGTGTGTGTGTGTGTGTGTGTGGACTGTAAGAGTCAAAAGATCAAGGAGCTTGGCGTGAAATTGTGTTTCCTAGTATTGTTAGACACTACACCCATAAAATGTCATCAACATGACAAATGTGAACTGAACAAGAGCCTCACCAATGGGCACGCCAAAATAGAAAAGCCTACAATGCCTCAGTCCCACACACAGAGAGTTACAAGGAAGAACACACCAACTAGTTGTCCAACACCAACGGAAAACATACACACAAACCTGTACGCAGGTTCTGATTAGGAATGAGTATTATATACATCACACACACACATATATATATATATGTAATAACAATGAAAAACATTTTATCCTTAAACAGAAAGAGAGTAGGGAGGGCTGCATGGAAGAGTTTTATAGGAAGAAATGGAAGGAAGAAATGTTGCAATTATATTATAATCTCAAAAACAGTTTTGTTTTGTTTTTCAAGACAGGGTTTCTCTGTACTCCTGGCTGTACTGGAGTTCTTTAGACCAGGCTGGCTTTGAACTCACGGAGATCAGCTTAACTCTGCCTCCTGAGCGCTCAGATTTGAGGTGTGCGCCACCATGTCCCTACTCCACTTTTTTTAAGTGACTAAAGGAGAAAAACCAACTGAGCACCAACACGCAGCATTCTCTCTGCTGCCTTGACTTCCTTGCAATGATGGTCTACAATTTGGATCCCTGAATCGAATAAATCGTTTTCTCCCTTTGCTTTTATCACGGCATTTTTATCACCACAATCGCAAAAGAAACAAATACTATGCATGAGTCATGCAAATAATTTAAAAATTAGAGCCATATTAAGAAATGTTTGAAGCCAGCTGTGATGGTGCACTCCTTTAACCCCAGCACTAGGGAGGTAGAGGCAGGCAGATCTCTGTGAGTTTGAAGCTGGCCTGGTTTACATAGCTAATTCCAGGCCAGCCAGGGCTATACAGTGAGACCCTGTTCCAGGAACAAAAGGAGGACAGACAGACAGACACAAGGAAGGATGGAAGGATTGAAAAATACAGATTCTATTTAATCAATATGCTTGTTTCCTACTTATATTCTATTTTTTTTCATGAACCCAGATAAATATGGAGTCACCATGCAGTAAAAAAAAAAAAAAATCTAGGGAAAAGTATAGAAAACTGAGATGACTCTACATATGAATTACTTTTCCTGTAGAAAGTGAGGGAAAAGAAAATTTTATTTTAACAAGAAGGCCCCTGTGAAACATCCTTGGGTATGTGACAAAACTTATGACCCAGAATTAAAGAAAACTGCAGAAAATTCTTAGGTGGACTTAAGCAAGTTAGCACAACCATAATGAGTAGAGTTCAAGGATACACATGGACTCTGTTGGTGATGTTGAGAAGCGCCGGAAAGAACAGGTAAGTCAGCTTTTGAGGCACTGAACCCAGATGCATCAAGGGTAAATGTACTAAATATAAAGAAATACAAGATGTACTAAACCTTTAGTTACCACAATCAACCCAGGAGAAATGGTACAAGGTACAGAGGCAGGAAGGAACTGAGAGTTTTTACATTAGGAAAAAGAGCTTTCATCAAGGCTCCGGGACCTACGCAGAAGAGGAGGTGGAGAGGTCAGAAACCTGGAGGTGGTGGGTGACTACAAGGAAACAGACACAACAGGGCTGATGCACACATGAACTGAGAGATGGGGCAGCACACATAGGACCTTCACGGGCTCTAGACACGGTTCCCAGCACTAAGAGGGAGAAGTGAACAAGAGTTCTCAACCCTAACCCAGGAGCTATTTGCAAGCCATACCCTCTGACACAGGAAATCAGTTTTACCCAACGGAGTGTCACTGAGTGTACCAGTGCTGTTTTGTTTTGTTTTGTTTTGTTTTGTTTTGTTTTGTTTTGTTTTTCCAGAGCTGAAGACCAAACCCAGGGCAAGCGCTCTACCACTGAACTAAATCCCCAACCCCATTTTTTTTGTTTTGTTTTGTTTTGTTTGTTTTTTTATGTTTTGAGTTGTTTAATTCAATTTCCTTGAGGGGGGCTGGAACAGAAAAGAGAGAGAACATGAAGTTGGGTAAGTAGGAGGTGGGAAGGATCTGGGAGGAGTTGGGGGATATGACCAAAACTTATTGTATAAAAATATTAATAAAAAATGAGAGCCAAAGGAAAGGACACCCTGCTCACGAGCAGGCTGGCAACCTACTGCTGTACCAGGAGTGCTGGGAAGCAGCTCTGCTCTGTGGTCCGCAGAGGAAAAGTACAACTTTACATACTACCCCGTACACCTCCAATAGTCACAGCAACAATGGGAAAGAAGAAGACAAAACCACTCATGTTCCCGAGAAAGGCTACAGACAACCAGGCCTTCCCCAGTATCTACCACACAGGTCAGAAGGACCCTAAAATGCATCCAACACAAACTGCAGGGCTATTGACAGTCATCGGAAAAAGAAAAAAAAAAAAGAGGAGAAACATTGTTTTAAGATTTGTAATTCATTTTAATTTATATCTGCATGTGGATCTGTGGAGCAGTGGTTTGTTTGTTTTGTTTGTTTGTTTGTTTGTTTGTTTTTGGGGTGGGGGTGATCCCAAAATGGTCAGAGAACTTCTTGTGAAGTCTACACTCTCCTCCCACATATATGAAGTCAACAGGATTAAAATAAGGCCATCAGGCTTATGTCATGAGGAGCATGCCCCACCTAATTGTTTTTATTAAGACGTCTGATACGGGATCCCATGTTGTAACCCAGATTAGACTGTAAGTCAAGACAATTTTCCCAGCCTCAGCCTCCCAAAACGGTGGCATCACAGGCCTGGATTGAAACTCTTGATTAGTAGAACAATGTGTATAGGATAATTTAATACATAGGGTCTTTTGGTCTTTTCACTGCAAAATAGCTTAACATGCTAGACTATTAGAAAACATCTTCTTTATCCAATGAAAACACACACACACACACAGAGACAGAGAGAGAGAGAGAGAGAGAGAGAGAGAGAGAGAGAGAGAGGAAGAGAGAGAGAGAGAGAGAGAGAGAGAGAGAGAGATTAGTCAGGAAGGAAAATCTGTATAGAAGAGGACCCAATTCCCTAATCAATCAACATCTTAATCAGCGGCTGTAGTTGGTTCCACAAACAAGAGACACATTCCACATCCTGAACATCACAATAAGAACACAAGGATGAGTAAGGCACATCCCCATCTTGTGCCAGATCCCTTGTCTAGTGTCGCACACCAGCAGTGTGACTACAAACACCTGGCCGTTGATCTTCTAAAACAAAATGCCACTCAACTAAAAGATGCCATCTGTGCTCTCCCCTCAGTCAGAAGTGCCTTCTGTCTCCTTAAAGCCAAGGAGCTGAGGGCAGGGCCTGGGCTATCCTGCATCCTCATATGAAGACTCCTCAACCTTAAAAGAAGCTCACTTTAGCTCCTGAGTCAGTCACTAGTCACTTCCTGATTTTATTAAATTTTTTGTCTTTTTTCTAATCACTGTAATCAGGATAATGCCTTCAACATTATTGGTGCCTCAAATAACAAACTACCTTTTACTAAAAAAAAAGGGGGAAAAAAGGTTAAATAACAAATGAACTCAGAGTGGAGAAATCTCTACTGACCACAAAATTGCTTTCAATGACACTCAAAGCTATTTTACTATAAAGGCCCTCGAATTACCAATATGTAAATTACCTTCATGCCAGAAATGTACCAAATATTCTAAGATTCACAGTGCTTAAAAATATTCACCCAACTGGGATGATTTCAGATTAAAGCAAATAAGGGCTGTGTAATTATATACACTTACCTTGACAAAGAGAAAGCTATCTGTGATTAGAACATAGCAATTAGTTAGAAAATGCTTCACATGGATTTAATTACCCATCCGTCTCCATGCAGCTCAATTACTTTTATCTCATTGCATCAGTAAAAGATTTCTGCCGGAGGCAACTGCCAGTCATGTATTTATAAGGCTTCTAGACTTTACAGTGAATACATTATTGCATTCGGGCACATGTGCTCGCGTTACAGTGCAGAGACATTCTTAATTTTAGGTTTCCAGTTTTAGCTCCTGATTATCTCATTCCTTTTCAAGAGTCAACTACCATCCAGGTTTCAAACCCATGGTACCACAGCTGCCTTGGAAATGCTGTTGACACACACATTACCTGTTTATTTTAGTCCTTGAGAACCTGAAGTGAAAAACCCCAAACTTACCTTACTGCCTGAGAGCAAAGAACACAAGTCCTCCCCAAGGTGAGCTAGACGTTCAGAACGAAGGTTACCTCTTTCTCTGCAAGGCTAACCAACGTTTCCAATTCATTCAACTCTGCCCTTTGAGAAGGCAATGGTCTCCCAGGATGTAATTCATAAAACAGATTGAAAAATAACACCCTCCACTTTCCCTCTATTTGGTATGAAAGGCACACAACTTCCAAATAAAGCTTTGATTCCATGTTCCTTTGGCAACTCAAGCTCAGTGTGGCTGGGAACCTACTGAATGGACCCCAGAGTTAATCACCATCTCATTTGCCTGCAGGCTTCTGCTACACAATAAGACTCATCAGCACAAGACACACCTAGCAATGAGACTGGCTCACAGAAAAGAGGATGAAAGGATGCATGCACATACACACACGCCACACACACACACACACACACACACACACACACACACACACACCACACACACACTACACACACACACCACATACGCACACACACACCACCCCACATACACACCATACACACACCCCACATACACACCATACACACACCCCACATATACACCACACGCACACCACCCATACACCCACACCACCCACATCACACCACATACACACCATACCACATATACACCACACCACATACACACACACCATACCACATACACACATGCACCATCCCACATACACCCCACACACACACCCCACATACACACCACCCCACATACACACCCACACCACACACACACCACACACACTACACACAGAGACACACCCACACACCACACCCACACACCACACCTCCCCCCGCCCCTCTGCCCCACAGCCCCTGGTGGAACCTACAGAGATTGTACAAACCCGCAGAAGCACTGGCCTCTCAGAAACTAAGAAGAAAATACATCAATCCCACTATAAGGAAACATCTTGGCCACTCCTTAAAAGTCAGTTTTTAGAACTCCAGAATTTGGTAGTAAAGTTTGCCCATATTGTCATTTAGAACCAACAAAGGTGACCCCCTTCTACTGAGGAGGGTGAGTTTTGAGCCAAGGGATCTTGTGCCATTTCCACTGACCGAATTCCCAAGAGCCTATGCATAGGTAGGTCTCACAAGTCATCATGAGTCTGTGTATCTTTCCAGCTTTGCCCAAATCCAAGTTCCTTCTGCTAAGCTTAAATATGAACAAAACTAAAATGTCTAGGTCCCCAGCATCTCTTAGGTTTGGCATACATACATGCCTCGGGAAGGTTCACCCAGAAGTTGGGAGCTTGGTAGCCAAGCTTAGCAAGTAATACTTAATGCCATTGAAAGTCCTCTCCAGTGTTTCAGAAGGTAAAGTTTCTGAGTGTAAATTCAAGATTGAAAATTTCCCTACTGCGGTAAGGTGATTCCCCTCAACTCCCTAGGGGAAAGGTTATTTTTACTCCTATAAACACATCAGAAATTTCCCTCTTGGATTCAGCTGCCATTGGCACTAAGATGTCCTTTTCCCCCAATTATTGATTCCTAAAAGAAATAAAGGCTTTGGACTGCTGTAAGTAGTTTAGAAACAGTTCACACACTTCATGATGTGTAAATCATGCTACACTTGAAGAAACAAGACAGACAGACAGACAGACAGACAGACAGAGACAGGAATAATAACAGACAGGAATTAATGGTGTTGAGTGCGCACTTGGTAAAGAGAGGGAAAAACATCCCTTAAAATCTGAGGTGTGTGTCAAAATATGCAAACACACAATATACTACCAATGCTCCCTTCCCCGTGACTGAGCTACATCCTAGACATTGTTTCTGAAAAGGCATGACCAAAACCCCCAAGGTTCCTACGGTGTGGAAATGAACAGTACCGGTGCTCAGAAGTCAGGTTATAACTATACGCTTCATCGACACCCAACAGCATCCCTTGGAAGGGCTTGACTGGTGCACAGGAACAAGGCAGTTTTGTTGAGCACCTCCTCTGGTCCTCTCTAGCCAGGCAGAGGGGTGAACACTCTATCTAGTATTTTCTATGTTTTTCTGTAGCTGGTGGACACAGTGACATTGCGTTGTTACACTAACAGTCAATTTACCAATAAAACTCTTGAAACATGGCACAAGGACGAAAATTAGATACAGTAATTCTTCAAAGATAAGTAACTTCAAAGATGAAGTGTAACCAGATAAACAGTGCACAGATGTCAATCAAGGCCTACACTCTTATGTCCTAGAGGAGAGTGACTCAGCTATACAGGGTTTTGTGGCAGCCTGAGTGACAACTCTGGCTGTCCCACTACTTACATTGAAGGACTCTAGAATTTGCCTTACTTAAGTATCCCTAGACACGATATCAAAAGAATTATAATACCTCAGGGTTCATATAATTATTAAATGACATAATTTACAGACAGAAAGCAATTCATATTCTCCCTGGCCCATACCAAACAACAGAAGAGCAATGGTGTTTCGACATGAGCTTTCTTTAATGGACCAAGGGCCATTGCCATGAGGGGGAAAATGAGAGTACTTGCTAAGGCATTTGAGCTACCCTGGAATTTCCATTTGGAGAAGAAAGCTACTCTTTTGTCAGTAGAGTTACACAAAAGAGATAATGTGGCACAGCCTATTCAGACCTATATGCAGAAATCACCCCATTTGCAAGTGGGAACTACCCAAGCGCAGAAATGGGACTCGACGTACGGCTGTAAAAACAATAAAGTTAATTAAAAGAAAAAAAATACTTTTTATAGAGTTCAAATCCAAGTTAATTTTTTTTTCAAATTCACATTTATGGTGTTAACAGTCAAGAAGTTAAAAAAGCAATGAAATAAATGCTTTAAAACCACTACAACTGACTTCTCTTAAATAGCTTTCATTAGTTTGGTTTGAATCTTTAACTTGTTAAGTGTTTTCAAAATTAGATTTGTTGTTTTAACGCAGTTTCTCTTGGAACTTTTTGGTCAAGCAAATGGTCCCAGAGATCACTTACCCCTCATATCCAAAGCACGGCAATGGACGGGTGAAGAAGTGCACCAGTTAGCTAAGTGTGCAGAGACAGGTTAAAACAAAGGGAAACACTCAGAGCCTCTGAGGGACGATGGGATCCTCAATCAGCCCAAGTGCTTGACCCTTTGCATTTTACTGAGTGGGCCGGAAGATATCTCTCTCTCTCTCTCTCTCTCTCTCTCTCTCTCTCTCTCTCTCTCTCTCTCTCTCTCTCTCTCTCTCCCTCCCTCCCTCCCTCCCTCCTTCTCTCCCCCTCCCTCCCTCCCTCTCTCTCTCTCTCTCTCTCTCTCTCACACACACACACACACACACACACACACACTGTATTGAAGTGGGAGAGGGGCAGTTCCAGGCATTCAATGCCTACCAGAAACTCAGGAGTATCAGAATGTAAGCATACACTGATAGTAAGAGTTCCATCCAGGGTAAGGTGATATTAGTACTTACAGATAAAATGACTACTGCCTGGGTTCAAAGTTATTCTTCTTAGACTTAGATGGACCTGAAGACAACATCCAAGGAGAGTAGAAAGCAAGAACTCAGGTTCACATAGATTCTAAGTCAAACAGAAAGTTCCTGAATTCTTTTTTTTTTAATATCCAGGTCTTTGATATCTAGTTTATGTATGAAAAAAAGGAAATCCCAGAGATATTCAACAAAATAAAATGTTTTAAATCTAGCTCTTTGAATATTGCCTAACTTTAAATAAATTCACTATATTCTGTCAGCTGTCAGTTTATCTGGAAAGAAACTTCAACCAGTGCACTTCCTCTAATTGCCTTGGTGTAGACATTTCTGTTGAAAAGAATGTAAATCACAGTTTTCATTTGGTTTGAGGTCGTTTACAGCTCACTGGAAGGACAACTATGAGAAATTTCTGAAATTAAAATGTGGTCTTATGTTTGCCTAATAGACCAGTTTGTAAAATAAAGGTATAAAGGTATAAATTTTTTGTTACTTTTAACTCAGTTTCTTCATGTCACCATTAAATAAATGTTAAACAATTCTTAGGAAATGTTCTGTTTCATTACTGGTTGCCCTGGCCTCCTCTGCAGTCAAACATTCTGCATGCTTGTGAAACAGCTTCAACGAAGTGGGAAATACTGATTGGGAAGTGTATTGATCATTATTAGAATTAGGATTTCCATGACCTGGTACCTGCAAAGCTCTCATGAAACATTTCATGACTCCAATGGTTGAAGCTAATTTAAGACCTTCAGAAACAAAAATTTCCCATCTACATCAAATGCAAGCTGTCTGCTCAGAAAACCAGGTAAGATTAGGTAGAAACTGACATGTTAACAGAGGACTCAGGAAAATGTTCTTCTGAGATTGTAATTAAAAATAACAATTTTAATTTTTATTTAATATAGTTACTACAATTAGAGATGCACCCTTCTCAATTGAAGTTGGGACAAGACAACTCTCTAGGAGGAATATCACCATCATTCCTTGATTCTGGTGTATTAGTTACAAGAACAAATAGGACAACACAGACAAGAAAAAAAAGCAAAACAAAAAAGATAAACAAACAACATGTCTCTTTTAATATTCAAAGAGACCTAGAATATAATCCCCAAATTCCTTTCATGTTTGCAAACTCCAGGCTCTACAACACATCTTGCCACCCAACACAGGTCAAACTTCCCCCTTGTCTTTACCATTGTGGTTAAAATGGATTAAAAGGCAGTTTCAATGCAGATGATGTATGTCCTTCCCGTTATTGATCAGTAATACAACCGAGCCTGTTTGGGTTAACCCTGTCCACTGCCCTTGCAAATGGATTTAGAATGGGAGTTGCTGGAGCATGCAGCCTTCTAGCAGACAAGGGTTTTGGAAAGCAAGGGTTTTGGCTGAGGAATTGGTGGAATTGTTGCTTCCTTTGGTTCTTAGCAGACACTGAACTTTCTTTGAAAGCAGACTAAACATTCACAAGAGGATCCCCTGCCTTCAATGGAAGAAATGTTTAAAATGTCCCTCATATTCCATTTTAATGCATTCTTCTCAAAGACTACCATAAATATTTAATATAAGAAAGGTGCTGTTTAAACACAATAAATAGCTCTGAAATTAAAGTTGGCTGAGGGATTACACTGTATACAGAATATACGGTAAATAAGGACAAGGAAAATACGAGCAGCATTACTTTATCTCACTTGACAGTTCTTAAAAAATGCTCAAAAGACAATAGACATGAAGGTCAGCTTAACTGACACCAAAGAGTGACTAACTCTATTCTTGATCCATGCGTGGGGATTCTATTCACTCCAGATAGGCCATTCACAAGCTAAAGAAATGAGTCTACCCAAGTGGACCTAGATGAACCAATTAATTTATTGGAGTTTCTTGCAAGAGCACAAGTGATTCAGACAGCTTCAGTCAAGAAACCCCACCATGGCCCAGGTAGCAACTGAGAAAAGCTGCATCCCTGACATCCCACCCCATACAACCTTCCATAGCCTATATAATCTGGCATAGCCCAATCATGTGCAGCCTAGGCAGGATGACAGGAAGCTGGGAGTTAGGGCAAGTAAAAGCCTGGGATCTTAGGTGAGGGTAGAATGTCCTCTCCGCAGGTCTCCTTCTAGAAGAGAATGTTAATAAGCCTGATCTTGAGAGGGTCTCCGTCCACAGTGTCTCTGTTTTCCACACAAGAGCCATGAGCAGAGCACAGTGCAAAAAACCAACCATGACTCTATGTTTGAACACACCCCACTGAGAGGACCTAACAAAGGTTTCAGTCCTCCAGAAGTCTCAGCTTGTTGCCCATGTTCACAGAGGTCACAAAACCAGACAAGGCTGGTTTAGTTTCTTGTACCTGCTGAGGTGGTGGCACGTACTTTACATCCCAGCACGTGGGAAGCAGAGGCAGGAGGATTTCTGAGGTTGACTATAAAGTGAGTTCCAGGACAGCCAAAGCTGCAAAGAAAAAAGCTACATATAAAACAAAACAAATCAGTCTCTTATATTCAAGCATTCATCAACATTTAATATTGAATATTGTTGCAGAAGAGCTCCATATATATTCAGCAAACAAGTCCATACAGTGATCAGAAGCAATAAACGCCACATTCATACTTTCTAAGGAAAGATACCATACTCTTTCTTTCGTAGATCTACTGTAACACCCAAGCTGCCTGCTTTCTCTTCTCCAGAATATCTACTTAGTTTTTAACTTGCAGAAAGAGACAACAGCTGGTGCCTCTTTCCCTCATAAACCCCAATCTCTTGGTTTTTCCATCCAAATCAAACAATTTCATCTTCTTTTAATTTCTCTCAAAGGTTTCTTTGCCTGACCTATTCCACTGAATTTCTCCAGAGGGTAATAAAATAATTTCTCAGTGCTTAGGTAGTAGACCCCAAAGTAAAGTTCATTCTTACAAGAATAACATATCCTTACCATAACACAAGTGTGCTGCCTGGATTCTATTTCTCACTGGGTGAGTGCCAAGCCCCAATCCTTAACATAAACAACTCTATGATCTGACTTACCATATAGTTACTGATGGCTCTGACCGAGTCATCCACAGCTAACTAGCATTCCTTCTTTCCCTTTAAGCCAAGAATCTCTCCTCTGCTGATGTCACACACCAATAAACTTCACATAGTTTTCATTCCACTTACTAAATAAAATGCAATGTTGTTCCAAACTTATGATATATCTTTCAAAAATCATCCTTGAGTAGTTACCAGAGCTCTCTGAACATCCCCAAATATGCAAGGATTCATTTTACTAAAACTTTTTTGTTTGTTTTCTGACACAGGGTCTCTCTATGTAGCCTTGGCTGGTCTGGAACTCACTAGAGACCAAGCTGTCTCAGAACTCATAGGAATCTGTATGCCTCTGTGTCCTCTGGTCTGGGAATAAAGGCTTGAATCAACCACTACGGCTGAACCCTAAAATACTTTAGGAAAAGGATGCTGAAGCCCAGCTAGGTTTTCCTTGACACCCACATAGCTGACAGTTTCCCTTTCCTTCTAATCAGGCTACCAGGCCCTCAAACTTGAGAGAAGGCGCTCTGAGAGACAGCACACCCATTTTAAACCATATTCCTTGCCTTGGTTCTGTTCATTTGCTGTCATTAATACCAATGACAAGTAAGTCAATTTAGATGATTACAGCATTTTAAGGATGTAAGACTCAAAAGTAGACACTCTAAAGTTAATATAAACAAAAAGTACAGAAGGGTGTTTCTACACAATCCACAGGGTAGCCACATCTAGATATACATTTCAAAGGAAGTGGACCCTAAAATGTAGCAAAGGTGGCTCTGTAACAGTGTGCTTTGTAGTGCGCACGTCCTCAAAACACTGACAGGCACTCACCCAATCAACTAGAGCACGGGAGACAAAACAAGTCAGTCTACCCCCAAACCAGCACTGCATTGTTCTCTAGGAGAACTGAAACACCTTATGCACCTAAGAGGTTATACACAGATTTTGATCTCCTGTTATTTACTATATGGTAATTTCTCTGAAAGTGCTCCTTAATATAAACCACCCACATTATATCCAGTGCTCCAGTCACCGTAACACATGTGCCTTCAGCAGAAGCTACACATTCACTCAATAAATCAACCTAACGGATAAACAGATGCAGCTAAAACATTAGCAAGTGATGGAAGACTGTGTGTTATGTAATACATGAACAGACAGGCAGGCAGGCAGGCAGGCATGCACACACACACACACACACACACACACATGCACACACACACACACACACACACGCACAAGCACCCCTTATTTTCTAAGATTCCACCTGATGATAAACTTGAGGGACTTCAGAGGATACAAAATTCAACTTTCTCATCCCAGTTTTAAGTCAGAATCCCCGAACTGCGGTCTATAGTCCTGGGTAAAAACTAAAAGGAGTCTAAAGAATTAAAGCGTCAGACCAAAGCAATCCACAGGGAATTCAGCAGCCTGGGTAGCATCATCGCCCTCTGTGCAGGGCAGCCTGCCATCTCTTCTCACACACTGACAAGAAATGCACTTCCACATGACCAAATGCACAGGGACACTGAGGCTCCATATCTAAGAGAGGATCATAGCTAGGCAGACACTCATCCAGTCTCAAGACAGGCCCTTGGTAGTGTGAGCACGGTCTGAGCATGCTACCTCCTAGTGGCCATATTCCCAAATTACCGGGTCAGTGTACAGACAGGTTTAACCAACTCTCAACATGCATCAGTCTACTAAAGTGCAAGCATTTGATAGGGGACTTCTAACACACACACCTAAGGCATTCTTTTTATGGTAAGAACTGTCTGGACCTTAACAATTAAACCTAAGAATCATTTGCAATTCTCAATGGAAATATGGGTAACAAACACCAATAATAATGATTTTGCTCTTGCCACACTCCACAGGGATAGAATCTTTGAAACTATGTAGAGATTTGTAATCTTGTAACTATGATGAGAGTCAGAATCAAGGAATGGAAAAGGCTCTGAGACCCTCTAGTGGTGAGACCCTTGCCAGTCAAGGATGAACCTGATCTGCTCACTGGGGACTCCGCTTACTTCAGTCCACTATGTCCCTGCTCCTCCACAATCTGCTACCTGACCCACTTTCCACTCTTTACTCCTACACTTCCAAGTCAAAGCCCAGTCCTCGGAAGAACATCAGAGCAGATGTGCCCGGTCTGGCCTTCGCCTGCCCTGCCCCTGCAACAGGCTGAACAAATCTAGTCTGGACACCTAAGTAAGATGCTTCACTGGGGCAACTTAAGAACTACTAACCTTTTACAATGACTGTTGTGAGGTGGCCACTAATTTCTAAAAGGAAGCTGAGAAGAGAGTTCAGAAGGAACCCTGCAGGAATGATGCCTGACACAGTACAACATGGGGCTAATGAGAAAACTGCCAATGCCACTGCTGCACAAAACATCCGGCTCTGTGAACCTGACACCTAAGAGCTGGATGGCACAGGCGCCCAGTGTGGCTAAGAAAGAGAAGTAGATCCTAAGTGCAACCATCTTCTTCTCACTGTTTACTTCTGACCTTTCTGTGCTGGTGGAATCCAGGTCACATTCTTGGGACACTGGAACATCAGTTCTCCAACTTTTCTCATGGTGAAGTCATTTTCGTAAGGTTGGAAATCCCCCACATTATAGAAGAATGTTCAAATAAGGCCAGGGAGCCAGAAGACGCCACTGCTGCCAACTGGACAGAACTATATGTGCTGGTAACAAGTGAGCACTCACAGAGAGAAGAGAGTGGAGCATCACTGTGTCAGCCTGTGAGAGCTGTGAGGGCTAATGTGAGAGCAAGGCTACTCACTCCCGCTCTCGGGGAGTAACTCGTGACTACTGCTATTTGAGTTTGATTACTTCTCAGATAAAATCCAGGTTAAAGTAAGCACAACACTGCTACTAGTGAATACCGGAGGGGAGAAATGGTGGTGGGTGCTATGGACTGGTGCTTACCTCAGCAACTCACATGGAGAACTACAATGAAGGTTCACAGCTCACTTTGCTGTGTTGCCAAAACAACACCTTAGGTAGCCCCCCAGTGCAAGCCACATACACGGCTATAAATAGGAGAAACAAAGGAACTGGAAAACGATCTCTAGGCAAGGCAAATTGTTTTCACATGTCTGAAAAACAATAGTGGGATGCACAGAATTTCACATATACAACACCCAAATGTTGTAAGTCTGGCCTTTTTCATGGGATGCACAAGAAGCAGAACTACATCACTCAGTCAGGAAGAAAGCAGACAACTGGCTTCCTGGAACAGTCTGCAGATACAGTCAGCAGTAACAGCACAACTTCTGGCTTAGTTAAAATCAAGATTAATTATGCAGCTCATTTTGTTTTTAAAAAAAATCCCTTTCCTTAGCATATTTATTGGAGAAGAGTTTTGTATCAGATAAAGCTCACATAGTTCAGATGGTATTGTCCTCATATGCTAAAGCTTCTAGAACAAAATACTTAAGAGTGTTATAAATAACTGTCAGGAACTTAATCTGCACTTTCTTGAAGGCTAAGAAATCAAAGATCAAAGTGGCCCCAGACTTGGTACTTGGTACTTTTTGAGTTTGCATTCCTAAAGTAACAGTTACATAGTAACGGTTTTGTAGACAGTGGTTACAATGAGGGCATAGCATGAGAGAGTTTATGCTATGTCATAAATGAAACAATTTCACAAATGAGGCAAGTGTGCATGTCCCTCCTATAGAAGAATAAGGACAGGAGCTAAAGTTCTCTTCTCATAAATCCAGCGCATGGCAGGAGTTTATGATCTCAGCACTTCTCAAAGACTCCTCTTTTATCATCTCGGGGATTAGGTTTCCATATGGATTCCAGAAGGACACAAATAGTCAGAGACTAGGAAGTAATTCAATCTGTTAAAATGGGCATGGGAACACTGTAATCTAGGGCCCTCACGTAGCGCCATGTATACAGTGCACTCCACTGGCACATTAGTTCAATGAAATTCATGGCCAACAGGCATATGGCTCGAAAGGCATTTGGTGGTATTGATTACTCTTTTGCCTTACTATTAATAAGAAAAGAAGTCCTTCTTTCCAAGGAGACTTTCCACGTCCATGCAATGTCCCGTGAAAGGAACAGAAACATGCCAAGTACATGCAAATGGACGAACCTGAGAGTGCACTGGAGCTTAGGACCAGTGCTTTTTGCCTTGCAGCTTTCTGCCCAAAACATCAATGTTCTTTGGAAGTACATTCTTCCCATGTACCTGTCTGAGTTTCACACTGAAGAGAAGGCCTCAGAAATGGAGCAGAGGTCCGCAGAGAGACTACACCTTCTCCACCCAGCAACCTGTCCACTCTCTTTCCTAAGCTTCCTCTCAGCTGCTCAATCCAAAACTTCATGCTGTGCTCTCCTTGTTTCTTTTGTCCCCTGCCTGCCCTTAGTTGTTTACTCCTGAATTCTCGAGTCTGTGCGGATCCTTCATTTCTCAGTCACACTGAAAATCATAAGTTTGAATTAGTCTGCATTATAATTCCATTGTATAACTAGTGACGAGCTTCCTTCCAGCTTTCATTCAGGTTTCCTTGATGTTAAAATCCTAGCTCGACCGCAGGCCTTGCTTATGTTTTTAGCAGAACAAGTAGGTTTCTATAGACTTTTACTGCAATGCCAATTAACAGAATGGCCACAGCAATCCGCACACAGAACTGTTCAACTACTCACCCTGAACTCCCCAATGCTTTCATTGTGACCAATGTCTACGTCTGTAACTGTCACTTTAGGTATACAAACTCATAAAGCATACAATCATTTGAGATTCGCTTCTGTAAAGTGTAAATACTTCTGAATTCCAATCCTACGGCTTCATTTATGAGTAGATGTTCCTATTTACTGCTGAGTAGAGTTCCACGGTCCGGCCATGCTCGAGTTTGCTTATCGATTCACATTCTTAAAAAATGCACGGCTTCTTCACAGTTTAGGGCTAATAAAGTTGCTATGAACCTTTATGCTCAGGAGTTCGGCAGCAGAAGTTCTGCAGGGGTTTCCAGGACGGAAAGTCTGAGCAGCGACCGCTTTGTCTGGTGACTAGACACCACCGTAGTACTCAACTGCCAGGCTGGACCCCAGTCACGCTTTTGCAGTGAGGTATTTTTCACAAATGACCAACATCTAAAATAGTAACGCTCCACAGGTTCTTCTTTAAACCTGTGAGCAGACTTCTTCAAATCAGTTGGAACATCCATAATGAAAAGATTATATTCCTCAAAATTGAAAAAATTCCACCTTCGGACTTAATAAATCAACACTGATCACAGCTAAAACCTCCAACCTGCCTCAGCGTACCCGAGAGCCTCAGGCTTGACAGTTCTCTCTCTCTCTCTCTCTCTCTCTCTCTCTCTCTCTCTCTCTCTCTCTCCCTCTCTCCCTCTCTCTCTCTCTCTCTCTCTCTCCCTCTCTCTCTCTCCCTCTCTCTCTCTCTCCCTCTCTCTCTCTCTCTCCCTCTCTCTCTCTCTCTCTCTCACACACACACACACACACACACACTGAAGCACTGTGTGATTAAGGAATAGGCAAAGGTGTCTACATTTACCACCTTTTAATTTCCCCTAAATATATAAATATATTTGTGACAAAAAATGTTAATCAACTTATGACATACTTGCCAATGACTAAGATTGATATTCTGGAAATATGCTATGAGAATTCCTAATGTAAATTCCATTACTGCTGTATTATGCAAATTATGTGACAAAGAAGGAAAATAAACGACTGTGCATTCCATTTCACACCCACCATGTAAACTGCGCAGGCCCACAGGCAGGCACTCTGTGAGTGTGGATGTCAGCAATCCCTCAACGATACAAACAGCATTCATGTTATCAGTGTGGTAGTAGACATATTAAAACATGTCTATACATTTAAAAAGTAGATTATTTCATAGGCTTAGCATGAAAAACCTGTTCGCAGGTCTGTATCCACCGTAGAAAACGATGGTATTTTGCATAGTAGTAAAGGTATTTTATTTTTATTTTTTCAAATTCTGCCCTGGTGGTTTAGCATTGATAGTGTAAGGGCCAAGCAGGGTAACCAGAAGGTTGTCATGAGTTCAAAGCCAGCCTGGACTGCATAGTGAATGGGAAGTGTAGGAAGAAAGAAAAGGAAGAGGCAGGGAAGGAGGAGGGAAGGCCCTGCAAGACAACAATGCTCACATCGGCATCTCCGCACCAAGATGATCTTCCGCACACAACCGAGAGCCTCTACTGACCTCTACCATCAGGACACAGTCTAGTCTCTAGTGATAGCACATTCTTTAAAACTCCTAGTTGAGGGGGTTGGGGATTTAGCTCAGTGGTAGAGCGCTTGCCTAGCAAGCGCAAGGCCCTGGGTTCGGTCCCCAGCTCCGGGAAAAAAAAAAAAAAAAGAAAGAAAGAAAGAAAAAAAAGAGTAAAAAAAAAGTCCTATTTGAGACCTCAGGTAGTTCGATGTCCAATTTTCTGAGTAACCTCCAGACTGGAGGCAAACTTTAGAACAGAGGCTGAAGGAACACCCATTCAGAGCCTGCCCCACATGTGTCCCATACATATACAGCCACCAAACTAGATATGATGGATGAAGCAAAGAAGTGCAGGCTGACAGGAACCGGATGTAGATCTCTCTCTGAGAGAAACAGCCAGAATATGGCAAATACAGAGGCGAATGCCAGCAGCAAACCACTGAACTGAGAATAGGACCCCCGTTGAAGGAATCAGAGAAAGGACTAGAAGAGCTTGAAGGGGCTCGAGACCCCAAAAGTACAACAATGTCAAGCAACCAGAGCTTCCAGGGACTAAGCCACTACCTAAAGACTATGCACGGACTGACCCTGGACTCTGACCTCATAGGTAGCAATGAATATCCTAGTAAGAGCACCAGTGGAAGGGGAAGCCCTTGGTCCTGCCAAGACTGAACCCCCAGTGAACCTGATTATTGGGGGAGGGCAGTAATTGTGGGAGGACGGGGAGGGGAACACCCATATAGAAGGGGAGGGTGAGGGGTTAGGGGGATGTTGGCCTGGAAACTGGGAAAGGGAATAACAGTTGAAATGTAAATAAGAAATACCCAAGTTAATAAAGATGGAGGAAAAAAATTCAAATGCCACTCCCCACAAAACCAGAAAAAAAAAATCCTATTTGAATGCACATCAAATCTACAAATAGTGGGGTGGGTGGAGTAAGGTGTGGAAAAAAAAAATAAAGTAGCTTAGAGCTTGACAAATCCCTAGTAAGAAAAGAAAAACTAGGTCAAGGATTAAAGGATGGGGCTGTAGCACGATGTGCTAACTTAGACGGGGAGGACAGGGAGGACATCCGTGGGAAGGTGTAACATGGGCTCCTATGGTCAAAGATGAGTTCTCACCTCCCACAAATGATGCCTAGAAAAAGAGATGCTCAAATGTTCTCTAGTGAGACTAATCCTCAGCTGTACCATTTGTGCCTTCAACTCTTGGCTCCTGTTTCCTGGACTACATTCTGCCATCTAGTTCCTCAGATGTCACAGACCGCGGCAGGCATCACACAGCTACCTCTGAATCTCCTGTGTCCAGCTGCTCATGTGCTTCTCCCTCACTCAGAACCTGAAGGTTTGATCAACACCCTAACTGTATCATTCATAAAACTTGTCATCTCCAGAAACCTAGAGACCAGCTTTACCTCAAGAGAGGCTCAACCCTCTATCCCAAGGGTCCAGCCCAACAGAGCCTCCAACGTCCCACCCAGGCAAGGAGAGCCAAACACATTTGACCACACTCCACCTCAGATGAAAGACTAAGAAATAAATGAGAGCAAAACAGAAAGTTTGGGGCAGCGAATAGAGGGGATGACCATTCCACATTTTTGTGAATTTGAATTAAATGATAATAAGACAGCCTGATAAAAATCAAAGGCAGAAACGGGGCATCATGGTAGATTTTCATTCAAACCAAAACAGTAGTAGACCCTGGGTATATCAATCACCAAGCAGTAGAAAAATCCAAGAACTATCAAACTATTGGGTGGTCCTCCTCAGAGGAAGCTTGTCAGAGCCATCTGACTTTGATCTCTCACTCACAAAAATAGCCCAGAGAAACTTCTCCACCCCATAAAAATAACAAATCTCAGAAGCGGGCCAGAAATCACCTCTGGTGAGAAATCCCCCTTCTAGTGCACCGAGCCAACATTAACTGTTAAGACGATAGACGAGATGTAGCCAGTGACAACCCAGAGGAGCAGAAGCCAGGGCTGCGGACCTCAGAGCCTAAGCAAGACAAAGGAGGGGACGAGAGGAGAGATGGGTAGCACGCCCTGGGTCAGAAGGAACTTCTGCCACCAACCTTTACGGAAACTACAAGATACAAACAAAAATATAAAACCTGGAAGTGAAATTTTATCTGTTTTTCCAGATCTAAGAGCCACACTAATGGAACTTAAATACATCTGTAACACACACACACACACACACACACACACACACACACACACACAAATAAATTCAGTGTGAGATATCAAATTCTGTCATTTTTGGTAAAAATCCATGAGCAAAAGCATTTAGGAAGACCTTCCCCATACACAGGGTTAGCAACTTGTGTGCACAGGTGCAATGGGAGCGAGAGAGGAGAACAATACCGCTAACAGGAGTACCGCCCCTCACCCCAGCCCCAGTATCTGATGACAAAGTCCTTTCCCTCACCCCAGCCCCAGCATGGTCCATCTGATGAGTGTCCTCACACAGAAGCAACAAACACACAGCTGTGCTTAAACCTGAAGGACCCAGCTGAAGGGAGAGACCCCTCCCTGTCTTGTCCTTTGAGAACTGCATGACTAAGGAGTGGGGCTCTCACGCACAAGGTGAGAAACACGATTGATCTGTGGACTTGGCCCTGACTTGGGGTTCAGAAGCGTGCAATTCCTTCCAAATCACCAGACCTCCTGCCAAACTGCAGTTTTCACATGGAAAATGGAGTAATGGTGCTGGTGTGGTTTGGCAGTGTCACCTGAAACTGTTGTGTTAACAGCCACTGCCATGTTAGAGTGGGACAGGAGGTGTTCAGGTCCTGAGGTTACAGATGTAGAGAGAGCAATGGATTAAAGGCAAGGCCAGCTCCACCTTGTTTTCTCCTCAGCACATATCAACTGTCAATGCTGGGCTTCTTGGCACAATGAGCCATGGAAACTTCTACAGTTCCCAAGTTACCCAACAGTTATATTTCACTATAAAAGAAAAGAAAATGGACTAGATGTGGTTCCCAATTTGCCAGTTATTATACAGATAAAATCTTAAAATCAATAATGTATTAAAATGCCCGGTATGTAACAACCACTGTACAAAAGCAATTATTGCCACGATGGGAAACTGGAAGTCAGCTGATTGGTTAGTACACACCTTGGTGAGGCACACATCTTGGCAAGTCTGCCTGTGCCTCCAGAGCAAAATAAATGGTTGCTGGTGGGGGATTGGGAGGGGCTGCGAATGTGAGAAGCACCATCCCGTAGTCCAGAATCCATAAAAATGGAAGAGAGAGAAAGACAGCTGAGTGTCATTAGCATGCCTCTTTCTGCTTCCGCTGGCCCAGATACGAGCAAGCAACCCCGGGTCCCGGCCTCCTCAGCCAGAAGATGCGCCTACTACCATCATGTTCCCCACCCTCAAAACATGAGGCAAAAGCAACCTTTCCTTAAATTGTTTCTTATCAAGCATTTGGCCAGAGAAATGGGGAAACTAACTATATAACCACTAGGCTATATTCTATGTACATGGCAGTCCCACTAGGCACTCCCACATTCACATGACAGTCCTACTAGGCTATATACTGTATTTCCATGGTAGTCCTACTAGACTATACTGTACATTTGCATGACAGTCCTACTAGGCTATAGACTATATTTCCTTGGTGGTCCTACTAGACTATACTGTACATTCACATGACAGTCCTACTAGGCTATATACTGTATTTCCATGGTAGTCCTACTAGACTATACTGTACATTTGCATGATAGTCCTACTAGGCTATAGACTGTATTTCCTTGGTGGTCCTACTAGACTATACTGTACATTCACATGACAGTCCTGCTAGGTTAGATTTCATATTTACGCGCTTGCTCTATCAGCTCGGATTTTTAGTGCCGTCTAATAACTCAGAGGTTTTACGAAGAAGATCCCCTCGTGGAAGACAGGTGTCTGCAGGGATGGTAGACTCTGTGGGCTCTCTTCTAGCTGCTTAGCTAACATAACAAGTCCTACCTCTAAATCAGGTCACACTCTGAGGAAGCTGGGTTAGAGAAACAAAATATACCTTATAACCCAGACACCTTCAAAATAGTCAACACACCCAGAATGTCGAGGCTATGCTGAAATATCAAATCTGAGAGAACGAACTCTTGCCAGCACTCATTTGAGCCCAGGCTTAAGGTTGACCCATTGTTTCTGCAGCTTTTCTCCACATTAACTGCCATACAGAACACCTAGTTAATTTCAATTTTCAAATAAATAATGATTTTTTTTCAGTAGAAATATACTGCACAGAGCCTCCTCTGTTTTTATTGACTAAAGTTGGCAACCTAACAGGTGGGTGGCAATGCCACACAGAATTCTCAGGGTTAGGCAGTGCTGCCTCACATTTCTCCACAATTAACAGTGGAACCTGTCGTGCAAACTCCCAAGCTCCTGGCCAGACTCCCACACTGTTACCTTCATAGGAGGGTTCTGAAAGGCTGTGTGCTGGGACGTAAAAGAACAATTTTTTTTCAAACAGTGGACACTAGGATGCAGGGTTAAAGGAAGAGAAAGAACAAAAAGGCCTTAGTAGAATGAAGGCTGAGACACCAATGCTTAGAGTCACGAGTGCCTCTGTAGACCAGGAAAATGCAGGTAGGAGTAGCAAGGCTGACCCCAGAGAAGATTACCGTGGATGTGGGAGCTTAGTGAGGCTGTTCCTCAGGCTCCTTCATGCAGCAGGTGCACACATGACAACCTCGGCTTACACTGGGATGGAGGCCACCCGGAGAGTCGAAGGAGGACCGGCCGCTGGGCCCCTCCTGCACTGCATCTTTGATGCTACCTGACTTCTGCCTTGGAGGGTGTTCCCAGTGCAAAATTCTCCTCCTCCCTACACATGGCCGCAGTGAGTGCAGAGCTGTGCATGGTTTGTGGGTGGTCTCAGTGTAGCCCCGGGTACTGAAATGCGCTTCCAACATGGGAGAATAAAACAGCAAGCAAAGCCCCAGCAAGAGGAGCCCTAACAGAGTCTGTGCTGAGGGCAACTCTCGCGAATGAGCTTCATCGGGCAGATTCTGTGGCACTGTACACATGACCCGTAACCATTTAAACCAGTGTCACCACTTCAGACACAGAGGACCTGAAAGTAAAACCTGACTGACTGACATTGAAAGATGCGTCTTCAGGCAGCCTTAGGCATTCGTGGTCCTGTCCTCAATTCTGACTGTCTCCTCCTAATGAGCTTACTGAGCTAGAAATTTGAAGATTTCTGGGGTCTAGACGAGCTAACTTGGTTCCAGAGGGGATGTGCTCTGTCTACAGACACAGATCACTCCCTGGAGTTGTCACTCACATGCAATGGCTACCATTCCAAATTTATATTATCTACCAGAAAACGGATGCATCAAAGATACAGAATGACTGGAACTTTGAAAACTCATCAATGCGGATCTAACCAGTGATCATTCAAATATATTGTAGCATGACCTCTGTGATGATGGCCAACATGGGCTGTTGCCTTGACTACATCAGTAATCAACTAAAATGCAAACTGCTGGGTACCCCGTGAGGGTTTTCTCCATCAGAGTATTTGAAGCTCGTGTCAGCCCACATAAACGGACATGGGGGAAGGAAGCTTTCCCTTTGGCCTTCTTGCCCTCTCCCTCACTAGCAAGTCAGTCTACCCTGCTGCTGAGGCATTTACTCACCTGAATTAGAACCCAATTCTTGAAGACTCCAGTATATACTGAAGTCCAGTTAAGGAAGCTTCCAGGACTCAGCCCCACACTGAGGTTGCTGAAAGATAACACCAGACTCTCAGTCTTTCCATCCGAAGGTGCCACTGCGGGCCTGGATCACAAGCTGCAAGCCAGTTCAATAAATCCCACGTGTGTGTAGGTATATATACTTATTCTATCAGTTCTGTTCCCTTAGAGAATCTTGATTAACACAACAATGATACAAATACTGTGATAAAAATTATACTCTTAATGATAAAGGGAATACTAGCACTTTTACTAAAGCTACACAAGAAGGTTCATGTTATACAAATAATCACAAAATAAATTTACTTCATGGTAAATAAGAATATTCTGTCAGTTTACAATAGATATAAGCAAAGCACAGTGAAATCAGATAACACATAATGCAGGGCATCTGATCATTTGGGAACTGCTACTCAGAATAAAGACGTTTATGCATAAATCAACCTCTTGTCAGTTGTAGGAAACAGTTTCCCTAAAGACATGAAAACTTCTGAGGATTGTGTAATTCTCCAGAATTTCCATATATGTTATTTCTTTTAATTTTCATAGTGAGAAACAAAACATTTATGTAAATAACAAAGCCAATATTAAAATCTAGATAATCTAGATCATGTGACATCAAAATCATTTGCCTGCAAATAAGAACCAGGAGGCAATTTGTTGTGCTTGATTAATTAAATTTGTACTTATAAGTTCTATTTAGAATAAAGTATTATATTTTTAATCAATAGTAGAAGTGTTCAAATAAATCCATGAAGGCCAATCCAAATGTGACACGATTCCATGCTATTGAAGCAGGATTTTGTTGCGAGAATTACTCCTTTTTCTCAATTTCCATCTATGAAAAAAGTTGTTCTGATCAAGCAGTCAAAGGAACGCATGTAGAAGCACCAGCCCTGCCTCAGCTTCCTTAATAAACATGTGAGGATCTGTGTAAAAGCAGCTTCGCTAAAGAGGACAACAAGATCGATCTCTCAAGGCTTCTAGGATGACGCAGATCGCTAATGTTCAATTAGAAAATCTCAAAGGCACTCAGGCAGAGGAAAGCGGAGGACATGCATTTACCAGTTCTGGCCCTACCTCCTTCAGGAACGCATCTCCCAGTGATGATGCTTCAGAAGATAAAAGCACAGAATGTTTCAAAGACTGAATCCCCAGAAAAGCTTTGAAATCAGAGTAAGACATTCAGGGTTAAATATGCGTGGGTATGAATATGGGGGCATGTGTAAGGCTGGATAAGGGAAGAGGGAAGTTTCTTTAGAGCAGTGGTTCTCAGCCTTCCTAATGCTTTGGCCCTTTAATACAGTTTCTCATGTAGTGACCCCCGACTATAAAATCACTTCATTGCTACTTCATAGCTGTAATTTTGCTACTCTTAAGAATTGTAGTGTAAGTATCTGATAACGCAAGATATCTGATATGTGACCTCTGTGTGGGACAAGACCCACAGGTTGAGAACCACTGCTTTAGACTGTCTAGTCAAGCAGGGGAATCTGACACAGACATTGGCAAATAAGCTTGGCCGCTAAACTGTTTCAAAATGAATGAGTCTGTGACTGGGCAAATGGTTTGGTAGGTAATATGCTTACAACATAAGCAAGGACCTAAGCTTGGATCCCAGAACTCACATAAAACCAGACGTGGAAGCCTGTATGTGTAACCCCAACTCTCCTGTGGTGAGATGGAAGAGAGAAAAGGTACCCCTGGAGTCTCATGGGCCGGCTAGTCTGCTATGTGGAAACAACAAAAGACCTTGCTATAAACAAGGTATAAGGCAAGGAACATACCTAGGGCTAGCCTGTGTTCACCGCACTTCTACCACACCATGCTTATGTCTGAACTCGTGTATGAGCACACACACTTCAGATACACCAACAGACACCCATACACACCCATACACACACCCATACACACACACACACACACACACACACACACACACACACACACACACACCATGAATAATATCATGGCAGCCAACACTGAGGACAGAAGGAGAAAGGACTACTGATGTAAGCCCTACCTTTGCCATTGACCATATGGCTGCATTCTGGATAAAGAAGGCCAAAACATGTCGTCTACTCACTCTCTGTATAGCTGACCCAATGAACCATTTTTTTTGTTCTTTTTGCACATTTTCTCTGTACTATTACATTTTATACTCCATCATGAACAGATTTCATCAACAGTACAATCTTAACTACAACCTATGTGTTGATAATTCTCCTTTCCACCTATAGTGCTTTTTAAACCTTAGTTGCTGTAGTCATATTTCATGTGTAACTTCACTGTATTTGACAAAATAATTATGTTGTGAATTTGCACATAGGAGTGTGTGTGTGTGTGTGTGTGTGTGTGTGTGTGTGTGTTATGTGTGTGTGTGTTGAATCTGTTCATCTCTTTCTGTCTCTGCTGCCATGCTGTTCAAACTATGTGATTTCTCCACATAGCCTCTGCCAGGACCCTGCACACTGATCTCAACAACTCACTCACCATTCTTATGGATTTCTTAGAAATGCAAATCAGACCATGTCATCCCACTGCCCGAGACCTTCTGATAACTTCCCATTGTTCTTGGGATGAAGCTCAAAATCCATCATCTAAAGGCGTACAAAAGTGAGACTAGGCCACAGAGTTAGAAGTCAAGATAGTGGGTACTCTAGGTGGGTGGCTAAGGGAAGAGAGGCTGCTTTCTAGGTTAGCAGAAATGTTCTCTCTCTTAGTTCAAGTGGCTGTAAAATAATTGTGCACACTGAGAAATTATCAGTGTACTCTTAAGCATAGGGATTTGTCTTTTATATATATGTTATTCTTAAATAAAGAGATGAAACAAAAAGTGTGAGAAGAAAAAACAATGGATCCTGCAAACAAAGGAAACTGAGAAATGTTATCTTCACACACGGGCATCATGGAAAGGGCTCCAGCACGCATCTGTCTCAGATACGGCTCCACTCCCATGCCATTCCCTTCTCCCTCTCTCTTTCACATACTGTGAGCAGCCGGGAGGCTGTCATCTGGATTTCAAACAGAACACAAAGGCTCATCTTTTAATACATGAGCTCCAACAGACATTATCTCATCATAAATATGAAAGAGGATGTGTCCCATTGATTTTCAGTACATGATTGCAACAGAAACTATTATAGCTCACACAAACCATTCCAGATAATGACTTCTCATTCAGTTTTAATATTTAACTTCCAGGAAGAATTATACAAATGATTAAGTATTCCATCGCATGTTCACCTCCAATTTCGTTCAGGAATGCTGTCCATTATCTTTCATTTACAGCATATTACTTAGGCAGAAATATCACAGTATGCTTTAGAGAAAGTTTGCATTTTCATCCATTATCAAGAAATCTATTAGCAAAAAACAAGATGATTCAGTGAAGGGAAAGTTGGAAGGGACTCCACCCTACAGGTGTTGTTGCAGAGTGACAGTTCTGACAAGGGAGCAGATGTTGAGGGGAAGCCCTTGAGTAGCACAGCTAATGACGCTCTGCCTCATCATTAAGCCTTCTCACTTGGGCAGCGCAGACATGATGTGCCACCAGCAGCAGCTCTGGAAGCTGCCACTGCTTTCATCTGCATACTGCACCAGAGCATGCCACATTTGAAGTGACAACGGTAGGCCACTTTGACAGTGCTGATCAGGGGAGAAGCCTTTCATTGCTCACAGCTTCTTCAGGGACCAAAATTTTAGCAGTGAGGGATTTTATTATAGCGGCTAGTCGATTGGAGGAGCCTTCGAAGATGGTTTGCATCATATCACCTCACTTGGCAGTTGGCTTTACTACAAATCTAGGTATATGCTTCCCTCCACTTTTGCAGAGGATTAGAGCAGATGCTCAACATCTACTCAGTATCAGGAAGGACATAGGAGATAAATTCTACAAAGGTGTATATTTAGGGGAGAGGAGATGGCTATTAACGTCAAACATTTTCTGAATAATATACTCCATGTAAAGACTCTAGGATTAACACACCAAGACAGTCATGACTGCTCTCGTTCTCTCCAGTAAGAATAGGGTGTCCAGACAGAGAACTCCAGGCACTTTGCATCTGCCTAAAGCTAATGCAATGTCATCAGAACAATGCTGTCTTCATCAACTGTCTCACGCCCTCTTCATCCCATTTCTTTCTCAAGTCAAACAAAAATAACACCAAATATTGTGAGAATAAAACCAGAAATGATAATAATAGAAGTCACTGCATACTGTGCTTGGTAAGTATTCTGCGACCAAATCACCCAGCATTGCATTTTCCACAGGACTCCTAAAAGCAAGACCAGCATATACTGAGCTCTCAGATAACACATGGGCTAACAAGATGGCTCAGCAGGTAAAAGTGCCTGCTATCAAGTCTAATGAGCTAAATTTGGCTCCTGAGGTCTACATGGTGGACAGAAAGAATCTAATCTTGAATGTTTCCTTTGACCAAAACCCCCTCCACACACTTACACGTACACACACACACTGAGATGTATATACATACATATATATACACAACATATTTCATGTACACACAATAATAAATACACGTAATTTTGAAAAAGAAAATAATGACCTTTTAACGTAATAGAGTAGTAACTAAAGAATTAGAAGTCCAAGGTTTCTGGAGCCAGATCTGTGCTGAAGTATACTCACCATATACAACAATTTCACAACTACACACTGTCTTCACAATGCACACCGACAGCACAGTAACTCACTGTGCTCACCATAAATACCAATACCAGAGCTCACCATACACACCAATGCCACAGTTCTCACTGTGTTGAACAAAGCTGGAGTTACATACTATGGAACAATGCTATCGTTACACACTGTGCTCACCAATGCTGAAGTTAGGTAGCGTGTCTACCAACGTTAAAGTTGTGCTTACCAATGCAACAGCTTAGCAGCAAAAGATGAAATTTCCAAAAGAAGGATGGTACATGTGATAGTGTTCATGCATGCAGCCTGTTAGCCTGTAGGCAACATAGTCTAGGTCTGCTTAAGTAACTGGTACTTGCAGAGAAGGTGTCCTAAAGGAACATTTGTAAGAATGATTCCCTCCCTCAGACCCCCAGAGCACCCAGGAACTAAACCACCAACCAGAGAGTACACATGAAGGGACACATGGCTCCAGCTGCATATGGAGCAGAGGATGGCCATATCTCGCATCAATGGGAGGAAAGACTCTCGGTTCTGTGACGGGCTCCATGCCCCAGTATAGGGGAATGCTAAGGAGGTGAGGTGGGAATGGGTGGGTGGGTGGAAGGCACTCTCATAAAATCAGGGGCTAGGGGAGGATAGGAGGTTTGCAGAGGGGAAACTGGTATCAGGGATAGTATTTGAAATGAAAAATAAATAAAATACCCAATAAAAAAAAGAAAGTAAAAGAATGATTCCCCAAAAGTTAATGGAAATACCATAGTTTGAGTACTCAGAAAATTATATATTAGCCCATCTCTTGAGTTTTATATACAAATAAAATACAAAACATTATATGATAGTCTTCAAGACACTATTTAGCAGTTGATTAGAGTGCACCATTAGTATAAGCTGATAAAAAATAATAAATTCAAATAAAACTGCTTTAAAAAATATACTGGACTGAAGAGATGACTCAATAGTTAAATGTTGAGTTCAGCATAGCCATGTAAGAGACAGTATGGCATGATTTCCTGCCCCTGGAATAAAGCCAGCATGACAAAGGTTGCTGCAGGCATAAAGCTTATTTGTGAAATACTGTACATATTTTCATGTATGTCCTTCAAAGAATGCCCTGTCTGCCAAGTTAATGACTCCATGATAATCAAAGACAGCATGAGTCCTGGAAGCGAAAGCATGTCTATGTCTCAGCAAAATTGTAGGACATTGTGACCTTCAGGACAGCCCTAAGGCTGTGGGGAAAAACACTGAAAACATGAGTTTGAAAATATACAACTACACAAAAAATATAAGGACGCAATATGAATTATATAAGGAGCTTCACAGATCTAAAGGAACAGAGGCAACTGTACTATGAGCCAGCTTGTCAGAAAGATACAAAGACAGGCAGATGCAAATGCAAGCAGATTTCTGAGTTCAAGTTCAGCCTATGACAGCAAATTTAGGTCCAAGAATGGTCAGAATGGAAATTCCAGAGTGTAGGTCCCACTGAGCTATCTTTTTTTTTTCTTTTTTCTTTTTTTCAGAGCTGGGGACCGAACCCAGGGCCTTGGGCTTGCCACTGAGCTAAATCCCCAACTCCCCCAACTGAGCTATCTTATTGTCTGAGTTTGGGCTTGCTGTCTCTTCCTAAGAGTCAAGGGGTGAAATGCTGATTCATGGGATGGTCAAAAGGAAACCTGGAATAAATAACTGATATGTAAATAAAAAAAAAACCTGAGCTTTTTGTCTGCATGAGATGAGCTAGAAGAAAGTGATAGGAGTTCTTTTTTTAAAAAAAAAAATTTACTGTGGCTAGAGCAGAGCTGTCTGAAGATCTCTAGAGAGTGAGCACAGCTCTTAAAAACTTTTTCTAACAGAATCTCTGATTTTGGTGGAAAAACTCCATGGAGAGCAAACACAGCTCTTTTAGTCTTTTTTTCATACCTCTTTTTGAATTTTGTTTGTGACAGGATTCCTGACAAAGGTCAGAATAACTTAGCGAGCAAACACAACTCTTTTAGAATGTTTTCTGCATTTCTGATTTTTATCAGAACCCCCAAGAATTACTTTTAGAATTTTTCTAACAAGATTTCTAACTTGGCCAGAACATGTAAGAATTTCTGACCAGAGTCAAAAACCCATGATCTATCCAGATAGCTATCACAAGCAGAAAGCTAGATATCAGAAAGCAGAGAAGTTTTTTAGAATAGCAAGAAAAGACTGTCTCCAGCAGAACACACACAAAGGGAGAGAGCACAGCCTAACAAGCTGTGTTGAGCAGACTGTAGAGCTAAGAGCGATCTGGAGCTGAACAGAGGCTGCCAGCTTGGACCCACGGTTTGACTTTCTGAGTCATTTCGTTTGTTTGTTTGTTTGTTTTTGTTTTTGCTGCTCCCAGGCACCCCTTCTCTCAGAAGCCCTCTCCAAGCAAAGACTAGTCCTTGTCAGGTAAGAGCACTGGCTGTTCTTCCAATAGGCTAGGGTTCAATTCCCACCGCCCACATGGAAACTCACAACTCTCTGTAATTCTAGTTCAGGGGATCTGCCACCATCTTCTGTCCTCAATGTGGTACACAGATAAACAGGCTGGCAAAAACACACATAAACAGAACAAAAAATACTTTTTAAAAGTTGCATCCTAATAAAAGTATCTTAATAAAAATTATACTGCGAAGAAAACAAGACACATATAATTGACTCTATGAATGCTATTTAGTCATCTTCATCCTGAGATCATGGAAGCATACTGGATTTAGCCATGCTCTCCCAAAATGTAGTACAGCATTCACTGGATATAGGAAGAGGAGGTCTGAGTTTCAAGCTTTCTGATTTCAGATGTCAAAGAAATCAGTCACGTGAACAAAAGCAGGTCACTTCAGAGTTACAAAAATTAGGGAAAGCCTAAGTGAGATGCTACTCTCAGAAAGACCATTACACTTAGGAAACATGTTTATTATTGCCTGATGTGCCTAAAAACCCCATTCAGAGGATCCCAACCACAGATATCGAAAGAGTCCTTGGCAACAGAAAGAAGTCCTCAACACTATGAGGATGAGAGGGTGGGGGAATGAATAAGTAGTGGGAATGAGGATGATAGGAATATAAGAGGAGGAGTTGAAAGAGGAGAGGGGGTTGGGGGCATGAGAGACTAAGACTACACAATTCAGAACTGAGGCTACCTGGAGGGAGAGAGTAAAATAAATAATGCATTTGAATAATTAACTACATTTAATAATTAAATCTGTTTATATTATTTTATATTTGGAAAAGAAAGCTAACTCATAGTCAGTATAGAAAACAAAGACAATGCACACTTATATTTTTAAAGTCTTTGAATATAAAACTGAAATGAAGCTTGGGTATTTTAATAGCAATTTTGTTTACACATATACATAGACCTGATCTTTACCTTAAAACTTGTATAGTAGTCTTGCTCCTTGACTAAGGGAATACTTATCTGAATATAAAGTTGAGTATCTAGTAGAATGGTCTATTTTTGGAAGGACTTTTCAGTGTCTCCATGCGTGTAACACAGATATGTGCTATCTGCATATCCACTGCACAACACCATGGTTACATCAGGGACTGCACAGCCTCACCAAAGAACAGCTTCCTTCCTCGTGCTATCTTACTTGATTTACGTGGTTTCTGAAAAGCCCCATAGAATGGAATGGTGACACATCTGTCTGAATCATTTTTGCCCCTATAAGTAACCCATCACCCATATTCCTGGAAGTGGCCCCAATAAAACATTTGTTTACCAAGCTAGATTTCAGGGGTGTGCATACTTTGGTGTCAGCAAGGATCCCTTTCTGGGATGAGAAGATATGTGCACATCGCATGTGTCCAGGAGCCTGTCACACAATAATGTGATAGCTCACAAATGTGCACACACACAAACAACAAACAACAAACAAACAAACATTTTGGGAAAAAAAAGAGAAAAACCTAAAAATATACTATAAACTTATAACCCATAGGCACTCCTGAATTGAGAAGGTAGGCAGGTAAGCATACCAAATTCCTGGGAGCAGCCGATTCAAGAAGTAGGACATATGGAATACTAGTTAAGGAACTTAGACTTTATCTGTCATTTTTTTTTGAAAATTGTGATAAAATTAAAATTTATTAATTCTCGAGAAAACCTGGCAGTAGTTTTTACTTACCCCAAGCCCACAGTGGCAGTGTACAGTTCAGCATAAAAACTAATGGATATCGGACAGTTCTTATGTCCATGGAGCCTAAAATGGAAGACTTCCCTCAAACGTCTCCACATGGCAGTTCACACAAGAAGGGAAGTCTTTACCGTGAGGGTCACTCCAACTTCCATCAAAAGCATAACAGAGTTTTGTAAATCTAGAAGCTGCCATGTGTTGAAATGTTCTTTCTCCTGAGTCACAGAAAGAATCACGTGGTATAAATCTGAAAACCCAGGACAGAGGAGGGCTGGGGAGACGGCTCAGTGGGTAAAGAAAGGTTCTTGTCATCAAGACTGACAACTTTAGTTGCAGCCCTCAGGCACATCAGGTGGAAGGAGAAAACCAAGCTATAAGCTGTACTCCACAGATGAGCCGCATGTTGCTAAATGTATAAGCAAGTGTCTACTTATGATGACCGTTCCCAGTTGTGTGTTAGAAAAACTAAATTTACTTAAATATTATAATTTTTAAAAAGCACCTGACTGAAATAGTTACGTATTTTTAAAAGAATCAAACAATTGAAGAAAGTGACATACTGATGAGCAACTGAATCTCACTGCTCCCCAGTAACCTTTTAGATGCTTGCTGTGCAGACAAAGCTTGCGAACTAACCGCCAGCACCTCTAACAACTCCACTCCTGCATTCACTAAACCGAACTCAGTGCCCAGCAACAGGTCCAAGTTTACTGTCTCTCCCTTCCCTGTGCATTCAGTCCCTGCACTCAGACGCTTCAGCAAAGACCATCACACGAGCATGAGCTAAAGCTGTAAGAGCTAACTGCGGCTCCAAGGAGGAACATCCAAGCTAATGCAACCCATCTTCTGGTCCCTCATTAATATGTCACCAATAGTAATAACAGTCAGAGCAAGTTGTCCAGTGCTTAGTCCCTGTCTATCCCTACGATTGGCACTTGGTGCCGATTTTATAATTTACCTACTTCCACCAAACACTCAATGAAGCTGGTTCTAAGTTTCATTTTGCCCAACAGCAAAAACTATACAGATGTGAAATGTCTTGTCTCAAATCAAGCAGATACCACAGGTAGGAAAACAATATTTTAACTGACAATGAAGTCAGGATACTGTGCAAACCACACAGACAGGATGCCTTATGAACAGCTATGTGGGGTTACGTCTAGAACAACAACAACAACAAAAATACAACAAGGCACAGCAAATACACTGTAAATTGACATCACTTCCCATAGACACTCATCCCCTAGGCTTTAGCAAAGCCATTAGAGAACATTTAGTCAGCTCTAAACCAAATATACCAATAAACATTTAGTTAGAGAGAGGGGACACACTGAGCTCTGTCGTTCTCTTGCTCTGAGACAAGCAGAAAGCCAAAGAATATTTCATGACAGCTGCTGGCCACAAATGCAGTCGGTGCTGCAGCTTCAATGAATCACAATTATCTGATTGACTCTGCTCACGATCCCAAAGAACTTGGTTTTACTAAGATACCCTGATGCACTTCTTTTGTGATACCAAGTCAAAAATATCAACGATCAGAAATGAGGCAGCACAGACAGCTACATATTTGGGCTCATTCCAGACCCACCTACAGGGCAATGCCTCTCTGCCTTCGGCAGCTGTTTCTACTTACCTGTGGAGAAACAGGTGCAGCACAAAAGGAGCCCACGACTCTGCACCTGCTCCCTCCGATCCAGCCCAGGTCCTCAGTAAACGTGACCTTTGTCAGCCTGTCACAGGAGCAGATGGTCAGGGGAAGACCAGGACTCTCTCATCCACTTGACTTTGCTTCAGTTTAATTCACTCAATTTAACCATCACAGGTGCTTAGAGCCATGGCTGCAACAAAGTTGGACTCCTCAAGGAAAGCCCTGACAGTGGGCACTGCAGCAAAACTTCTCCAAGTCAAGGGGAAGTGGAGAGTCAGCTTGAAGTTAAAAAAGAAAGAAAGGAAAAAAAACCCTCAAAAACACTTGTGGGGGCTGACATCTTAGCACTGGGAAAGGTAAGGCAGGAAGATTGAGAGCTCAAAGCTAGGTTAGACTACATAGACAGTATAAGATCGTGTGTGCGTGTGTGTGTGTGTACGTAGTCATATACATACACATACACATATACGGGTTGTATGATGAGACACCCTCCAAAACACAAACACTTAGAAATACCACCCACAGAGGCCCTCAGGAAAAAGTCGATTTTAAAGTGAGTACTGCTCTTGGGTCCTGGAGTCTGTGCAGACAGCTTAGGATGATGGACATACAGTTTAATGCCTCCACGCCACTGGAACTGAAGCTAGGGCCTCACATGGTTGACAAGTGCTGTACCACTGAGCTACAGAGCTTCTCTGTACAAGCTGTTTTCTATTTGGAGTTCTATGCAGCTATGTCTTTTCACCCGCAGATATTCTTTGGCCACATCTCTGAAAGTTTAAAATAGATATTTAAAGCATCGGTGTTCTTCTTCGTAGCTATCCACACATAAACGATGAAACTCAAATTTGGTAGCAAATGTCTTTCCTTGCTGAGCCACCTAGTGTACCCTCTTAAGTAAGGCCCCCTCCTTCCTTTTGACTCTTCCTCCTAGATGTTCTCCATCTGTTTCTCGGTGGAAGAAAAAACACCAGGCTCTCTAGTAAGGATTTGGCTGGTCACAGCTCTGGGGTGTACTTTAGCACATCCCCATGTCTTCTACACTACTGTAATAAAAGTCCAGGTTAATTTCTTGGTAAGGTTGCTTCAGAGCTTAGACATGTTTGTTTTACAGATCCACAGAAACCAGCTACAGGTAACCCCAGTGCTTACAGAGGTGGAGACAAAAGTCACAACAACTCTGAGGATGCTGTAGCAACTCTGAGATGGGACACAACCTTGGGAGCAAATTTAAAACAGGAAAAAAAACATGAGCAAAGCCTAAGAACCATGTATGCATGCAAGACATGGACATGGGAAGAAAAGAAAGCTGGCACATCACATAATATAGGTAGTTGTCTTGTCTCCAGTTAAGTGACAGCATGTCCACACACCTACTGCTAATGAGTGGCCTTGTTATAGCTCAAGCCAAAAGTTTCTGAGTCCTATTTTTGCTCAAGATCTCTGATGCCTTATGATCATAGCAACAAGAAGTCTAAACTAGGAGAATTCCAAGTTCAAAGTCAACCTATCTTAAACCAAGCTAAAACTAAAACAGAAAAGGAGAAAGGGTGGGATGAGTTGGGATAGACAGTGGTGAGGAGCGGTAGGAAGGACAGCCTGCACACTGGGGCTGTGAACTTGTTTTAACACCTCATTCCTAATCCTGTAGAGAATTCACTTCAACATTCAACGTAGAAGCCACATTGTGTCTATATAAACACCACAAGGAAGTGAAAATCCAGTTATCCCACATCCACTAAAGGACATTTATGGATAGTAATGTAATAAACTTTGCATATCGGCATCTTTTAAGTGCTTATTTTCAGTCTGGAATATGAGAGACAGTGATAGGCACTTGTGAAGTCTAGGTGAGATTCAGAATAGGTATTAGGACTCTGAGTTAGCTTCTCCATGCCTTCCACAAGGGCCCACCTAAGTCTATACTAAGGATAGAAAACTTGCAGTGCGTGGCTGTGTGGGAGAGTGGCTTTGAGCCCTAGGCGTGGTGCTTATTTCACCTCTACCGTGGAAAAGCTTTGCAGAAAGGAGAAAGGACTTCAAAACCTCAGAGACCAATCCCCAGCAATGCTAAATACGATTTTTTTTAAAAAAAGAATTCTTTTCCGAGTTTTTGAATATTGTTCATTGTTTTAAAATAGCATCCTTAAAAATACAAAGACACGGATATAGACATTTAATCATTAAATACTGCATACAGGCACTGAAACACCAAACTGTGCCTTATAAACACATAATTATCAAGAGATGAAAAACAAAGGCTCCAAGGAATTAAGTGGAACCGTGATTGGAAGGTAATAAATGACAATATGGTTTTCCTAATAGCTTTACTCCGAAACACCAAAAATGGTATCCCCCAAACAAAGAAACAAAAACCCTAAGCCCTTCGTTAAAATTGAACACCACTCAAAAATGAAAAGAAATCGACGAGCAGACATATCAATGAACCTTATACATTATGCTAAATGACAGAGACCGGAAGGAAAGGGTTCATAGTAGAGGGAAAGAAGATCTATTTCTGCTGTCTTCATGGATTTTCATGTGGGGTCCTGTTAATGAAACTGGTGAAATAAGAAATGAAAAAGAAATATAAGTCAATATATTTAGTGTAAAACAAGAGGATTTCCTTATCCAACCAAGGGTCTCCAGAGGAAATAAGGGATACAGAGCTGGCTCAGCCTGTGTGCCTATGCCAGGTTCGGTAGAGAATGAAAGCTGTGAGAAAATCTGGCAAAGGGGCTTGAGCTGAAGACAGTGAACCTGCAGGCTCTGCCAGGTGGCCCTATGTCACTGAAGACAGGGCAAACCTTTCCAGCGAGTTTAAGAAGGGCATGTCTTAGATGACACTCTTGTGTGTAGGTCACAATGGCCATTTCCCAAATTCCTTCAGTGTAAAACAAAGGGATCTTCAGGCACCACACGAGGGGACAGAACATTTGGAACCTCATCAGGCTCCGTATGAATAATTGCATTCATGTGCCATCTAGGAGAGACAAACGCCAGAACAAAGAAGCAATCCCTCCCCGCCAGGACTTGCATGAAGAAGATCCAGGCATCAGGGAACACGGATGCATTTTACAGGCCAGCCAACTACTCTGGACCAGGGCTGTATGTGCAGCTATAGTGTCCAAACACAACATGTTTTAAAGTGTGAGTATAAAAGACTGAACTCACTTGAAGGCTTCTAGAAGCAAGAGATTTGAAAGTATATAAAAGTGAACTTAAAAAATTAAAACTTAAAAATGAACTTAAGAAATTAAAACTACAACCAAAAAAAGATGGACAGGAAAGAGGAAGGAATGAAGGAAGGAAGGAAGGAAGGAAGGAAGGAAGGAAGGAAGGAAGGAAGGAAGGAAAGGAGGGAGGGAGGGAGGGAGGGAGGGAGGGAGGAAGGGAGGAAGGGAGGAAGGGAGGAAGGGAGGGAGGGAGGGAGGGAGAAAGGGAGGAAGGGAGGAAGGAAGGAAGGAAGGAAGGAAGGAAGGAAGGAAGGAAGGGAGGGAGGGAGGAAGGAAGGAAGGGAGGGAGGGAGGAAGGACGGTCAAAAGGTATTTTATACCCAGAAATTTCAGAGATAAATGCAGTCCTAAGAAAAAAATTGAAATAATATAATTGTTTACCAGCAAGACCCCAAAGAAGCAACGAAAAAGCCACTAGGTTAATAATTAATAAAAAGAAGTGCAATCAACTTCTAGATAAGTATAGCAAAATCAATAGCTTTCCCATTTATAAATGATCAAGCTAGAAAATACAAGAGCTGGATCACAGGTGCACTGAAGGTAAGGACAATGACAAATGCACAGAATTCAGTGTACAAATAAAGTCTATGCATTGATACATCAAACACAGGAAATATATGCTTCTGGACACCATAAACTATGCTGCACCATGAAGTGTCATACTGGACCAACTGCTCAGTATAATCTTAGAGGCTGAAATGCACCCCAGGGCCTTTGGCACAGAAACCTTGGGAATGGTCCCAAAATCTTTCTTTATGACACACGGTGACTGGGATCTTCAAGAACTGAGATGTAGAGGCTGTTGGTCACTCTCAGACGCACTCATGTGCTTACAAACTGTCATGGCAAAAGGGAAACACATTAGAAAAGCAATTGCCTGTCCTTCTCTTCTACACTTTCATACTAAAATAAACTCGGGGTGGCAATGAGTTAAAGGCAAAGAAAGTTGTGGAACAGAAAATAGCACCTTGGTGAGTGATTTCATCCTAAGTCCCCTGCTGAGGGAGTCCCATAACCTGCCCAAGAAGTTTCCTGGCATTTTTCTTGTACCTAGTGAATAGGCAAATGTGCATAAGAAATAATGAGAAATATTACTCCTTCTCACTGGACTATTGTGTAGAGCTTCTTTCTTCCCTTTAAAGTACAGAAACTGACTATTTAAATTTTAAATAATCCACTTCCCAAATATGCTCTTAAACTCAAACTATAAACAAATTCAAGAAACAAATTATAAATAAGACATAATTTATAGAGAAATATACAAATGATTAAAAGATTACTTGAAATAAATTCTTATTTATAAAATAGGGTGACATATTACAGCATTTGATTCATGTCTAAGCATCATAAAAACTGACAGAGTGGTGCTCATGTGTAAGCCGAGAACTAGACAAAGGCAAGGGTGCCCAGAGCCTGGGGCCTACCTGAGCTACACACTGAGCTCAAGATCAGCTGGGGCCGAGGAGAAACCCGATATAAGAAAAATCAATAAATAAATCCTTGGCATATACAGAACAACATGCTACTACTTCATATTTATACTCTGCATGTTCTAGAGCCCTTGTCAACTTTTCATATTGATTCCTAAGAGAACTTCTTATAGAAACATCATTAAAAAGAAAACCAAAAGATGAAGAAAAAAAAACCCCACAAACAAACAAACAAAAACCCAAACAAATGCTTGCCCTTATGTCTATGGCATAGAAAACGCAGGTTGTTTACACAAATTTTCTGTTGACCACTGAGCAGTTAAAGCCTCCAAATTGTATGACACTTAAACCTCCTAAGGCGGGAAATAAAACATGGTTCTTTAACAAGATGAACAGGCAAAATAAAGTCAGGCTATTCTCTTCCAACACCCAGAGAGGCACAGAAATGAGGAAGGGAAAGATGACCCCCAAGAGAGAGAAGACAGAAAGCTTGCAGGGAGAGTGGACTTTGTCAGAACTCTGCATTGTCAGATGAAAACATGCCAGTCGGGATAAACCCCTCACTGGCAATAACGAAAGGCTCTGCTTACGGACAAAAGCAAACATGATCAAGATTCTGTTTAAACGGGTCAGGTTCTGGGGCTCAGAAGTACTCCAGGGTAAAGGTCATGCACTGGCTGGACTAGAAGCCGGAAGTTAGGGAAGGGCTAGAAGAGAGGCATGCCTAGAAATTCCAAGGGAGAAGAGGTATTTATTGCTCTCAAGTGTCGAAGACAAAGAAGGGTTAAATGTCTCTATACCAGCAATGATGGAGGCAAGTCAGCCAGGCAGCGATAAGCATCTTGTTTTGTGGATATTCTTTGATTCTTTAGTTCTTCATCTGTCGAGTGTGAACAAAGATTACCTGAAACGGTTTTTAAAGTTAAATGGTACAGAAGCTGTTAAAGTGGCTGATGCGTAACACGCAGGGTAAATTATTTACCTGACTTCTTCTAAACCATATCAAAGTAGTTTGGAATCCTACTTATGATCAGAGAAGACCAACTCTTCCTTATATGACAAAAGTGTCCTTCGCCTTCCTAGGGAACAAGACTTTGAGGGAGCACAGAGGTTCTGAGCTACAGAAATGAACAGCAGCATCTGAGTTCAGTCCAAAGCTTATGCAAAAGCATCTCCAAATTTGTCACATGCAAGCCATGATGGTGAGCTTTAAAGGTCAAAGTATTGAAGTAGAAAGTTGGGAACAACGGTGTTGCCTGGAGGTACAAGAGCAAGATGGATTCTGTACTGTGAGCAAGGAGAGACTGTCACAGAGGAAAGCCTTGAGGGAACAGGGGGAAGATCACTAGATAGGCAAATAAGGGGACATTTGGCCCTGTTGCCCTATTGTCTAAGCCTGAATCCCTATACCACTCCACTCATGACCTGAGAGATAGCACTACCTCGCAATCTAGTTGCAGTGGTAAAATGTAGCCCCCATAACTACAATGCAACACAGAAAACATAAATGTGCAGGGGCGAGGAAAGAGCTAGCAAGGCAATCAGAACGGATGCCCCAACTCTTACAGCAGTTTAAGCACATGACATGGCGTCAGCAAAGACTCTGAACTTAGTAAGTGAATACTAGGTTATGACCTTGACAGAACATCACAAGTGGGCCAGTCAAGTCCAAAGTTGGCAATAGCGAGCACATGGGGTAACTTCTCAGCCTGCGGGGCTAGGTTTTAGCCACACAAAGCCAACGGCAGAGGCTTGGGCTGTGTAAGGAACAAGTCAAAACGAGGCAAGTGATAGAGTCAGATTCTAAAAGAAAAAAGGCTCAGTCAAGAGTGATCTCAATGCACAGGCTTAAAAGAAGGACCAAGTCATGACTCATGTGTGCACAGGGAACACGAAGAAATGAACACAGAAGTAATTGAGAGTCATGAACAGGTGCTCTGGGTTCATACTAAGATACAGCTGAAGAAGCAGGGATTGGGGCCAGCCTGGGTATGGCACAGTGAGCCTATGACACAGGTGTCAGCCCTAGGGCAGCCAGTTCAAGCTGGCCTGCATACTAGTTAGATAGATGCAGGTCAGTCAGTTGACCCTGAGGCCACCTGAGGATTCTGGAACAGTGGGAATACGAGATAAAGGTAACAGAGGATTCCGAAAAGGCTCTGACATACCTTCAAAGCAGCAGGCTAAAAATTCCCCCAAGTTTTGTCAGGTTTTAGATTGCAGAGCTGTGGAAAACACTCAGTTTTGTCTGGGTTAGAATCACTACCCTATTTAAACACCAGGAGTATCTCTGTACCTCTCACTTATGAAGTGCTTGAGGACCTATTTTTGCTCTACATTTAACAGCATGGCCTGAGTAAAGCTTGACCAGCTGCACTGATCTTCTGATCACACCGCTGTTCAGGCCATAGGTGCACCTGATTCTGTGGTATTCACATCAGTCACATCCTCATGTTCTGAACCTAGGCTGTAGGAGGCCGAATTTATACTTCATCACCTTGCACATGTCCTACATTAAGTAAATGTGTTCCCTGACCTAAGGGACTTGAACTTATTAAACTCATAGGGCTAACATACTATTCTAGTCCAATTTCTCTGGCTGCGGCGATAAAACACAGACCAAAAGCAGCTTGGGATGAGAGGGTTTATTTGCCTTTGTTCTGTCTTTGGCTTCCACTTCCAGGTCACAATTCATCATTACCAAAGTCAGGACAGGACTTTAAGCCAGAAGGGGAAGCCATAAGGAATGTTGCTTACTGACTTGCTCCCAGGCTCAGATTCTGCTACTTTTCCTATAGAGCCCAGGGGATGGCACCACCAACAGTGGGCTTGACACCACTCACATGGGCTCAGCCCTCTTACATAAATTAGCTATCAGGAAAAGAACCCCTTCCCCCCAAGACATATTCATGGGCCAATCAATGGTAGCAATTCCACAAGTGAGTTTCTATCTTCTCAGTATGTCAAGTCGAGATTAGCCATCACACAGGTCTCAGTGACACTTTTAGAATGGGAACAAATACTGCTTATGAGGCAATGGTAACATGGGCATTTCAGATATGGCCATGTTTCAGTCCTGAGGCAAGCAAATAACTTCTAGCCAGAGTTTGTGCTTTCACTAAATCTAGGCCAAGGAAGAAACAACAAAAGCAAACTAATGGCAGGGATACAACAATTCAGGCACATGTCCACAAAAATAAGACCAGAAATGTCCGGGGTGGACTGCCCATTGCTAAAGCCTCATACCCACTATTTGTATTCCAAGCATCAGATATCACTTATCACAGTGAAGTTCTGCTCCATCCCCTGAACAGTGCAATGACAGGTTGGCACCAACAGGCCACGCCCACTCTTTTCCTGTAACACACTTTCAGCCTCTAGGGAAAGTCCCACATGATGGAACAACTTCAAAGGGTAAGTGTTATTACTGACATTCTACACAGATGAGGAAACTGAAGCTTGGAAAATGGAAGGGATTTTACAAGACCAGGAGCCCAAGAAGCAACATAATTCAAACTTGAGCAAGACCTGCCTGACTCCAAAACGTTTAGTCTTAGCCAGGTATACGTGGCACAGACCTGTAATCCCAGCACCCAGGATGTTGAGGCAGGAGGATTGCTTGAGATCAGCCTTAGTTCCATGGTGAGACACACATGTGTATTTACTCTGTTTAGAGGTCTACTTCCTACAGGCTCAAAATAAAAAGACAGAAAATGAAGCAACATCAATAAGCTTAATTTGAAGCATGAAACTTCTCACCAGCATATAAACATTTCCATTTTTTCTAGAATGTTTTCTGTTACTTACAGGATTATTTGTATTGCAGGCCTTTGAGATGGCTCAATGGATATGGGAGAACGCAGCCAGACCTGACAACCCGAGTTCCACTCCTAGAACCATATGGTGAAACGAAAGGCAAAACGTCCTCTGACCTCCATGAGTATGCCTGCGCCAGTACACACAGGCACACACACTACATCCTCTTCGAAAGCCCCCAACACTCCACACCCTCACAAGCACACATACCCCACCCTCACCTCACCCACCGTACATGTGCATAACCCCACACACAACCCACATACCCCACAAGTCACATACAGACAGGCCCCTACACAAACACCCCATACACACCCACATACACCATACACACTAAATTAATACATATATATTACAAAAAAATTCGGCAGTTGCAGAAGACTGGGTTTCCGTTCCCAGAATTATGACTACAGTTTCAAGGGATCCGATGACTTCTTGTGACCTCAAAGGCAAACAGGCATGCATGCGCACACATAAAACATTTTTTAAGTATAAGAAATGACTGCTACAGTTGTTTGCTTTCCCCTTCCAGGGCAACTCTAACCACAGATAGCAGTGGCCCCCAGAGCCATCTGCCTGCCATGTTGGTTGTAAGAAGCAGTGGTTTGGCCTCCTCATTTGTCTGACAACATCTGTACAAAAAGTAGACACATATTTCCTGTCCCAAGTGGAAATATCTGCTACTCATAATGGCAGAGACTTTTCTAATAGCCAGTCTAACTCTGCCAGTTTTAAACCCCAGGTTCTTAAATTTAGCAGCAGCCCACCGGTGAGCTGTGATCTGGAGTTAGCACCAAGCCCCAGCAGCAGCTGGTAAAACGGAATGCTAATTCATTACAGATGGCAGAACACAGCCTACATTTAATTTATTTACATTTTCAGAAAATTTGGATCTGCAGTGAAGATGTCAGATTATTTTAACATGTAAGTTTAGCCTTTTCTCAATTTGGTCAATGCTCAATAAAAAATTAATGTTTATATGTTAAAAATTCTTTCAACAAGCCCAATTAGGCTTATATTCCCAGAGTTTGTATTTTATACACTATTTAGCTGGTGAGCCTTTTCTGAATGTCTTACTACACAAATCACATGCAAAGTTGGAACAAAATTAGGCCTAAATTGTCCCGAAATATTCCCAACAGAAGCCTTTCTTCCACACAAGGTATGTTTAGAGCTTTGAATGCTCCGGTCCTGCCACTTCGGTGAGACTACGAGTTTAATAAATTGTAATACTATTAAATATCTCTAGAGACTCCCCCTTTTTTTCATCACTTAAAGCAATGGTGACCAAATTACCAAATTGCTTGCTTAATTTTGACTAGGCAAGCACACAGGAAGAGCGGCCCAGCTCAAAGGCTCGTGCTGCGCTGCTGCCCTCTCCTGGAGCCAGTGATCCCACCCCTGCCCACAGCCCAGGAGCTGCAGCCAACCTGAGGTCCTGTAACCCAAACACTGGAGCGGGCTCAAGTTCTTCCTGAATTTTTAAAATTTATTTTTATTAATTCAAATGCGTTCTCGAGGTTGTGAGCACGCGAACGAACACACACACACACACACACACACACACACACACACACACACACACACACGAAGTTAATAGGTCAGAACGCTTCTCCATAAATCCCCACTTACTGAGAGAGCTAGGGAGAATTGATTTTCAAAGCCTTAAACTGTCATCCCGATTTCTCAGGGTATATTTTACATGATCCACCACCCCACCCCACCTCTGCCGCTGCCTCAGCTTTTCCCTGTCATAGCAGGATAGGTCATGTTCCTGGACCCCTTGCTTGGCTAAGCTTATCAGAGTGTTCATCTCCTCTGAAATCATTCTCCCGTCAACTAAGTCTTGGCTCTCCAGTAATTTCAAATCTTGCTTTCTACTTCCTTGTTCTATTTCATCAAGAAACAAAGCAGCTCACACTGGAACAAAACTAAAACTAAAACACCTTTCCTCTACACGATTCTATTTCTTAGTGTGTCATTCCAATTCTTGGAATACTGAGGGATACCCAAAGCTAGTTTGTAGGGGCTTTAGCGATATGCCCGGAAACCACCTCTAGCCTGTTATTAACCTCTACCCAAGCTCAGCGCCCTTCAATCCAGTTTAGATCCAATTGTACATAACATCAAGGCATGCCCTTCCATGCAGGGCTGCCAATGCCAGACCCCTTCAACGCAGAATTCTGGATCTGCCAATACTATTTCTCAATCGCTGAAATTGGGCTTCTTGATATCCCTGTCTCCCTGTAGCAACGTTTAGCCCTACAATCCTCCTACCACATCCATTCCGCCCCACAGCCTCCCGGACACCAACCAAGGCCTGGCCATGAACAGATCTTAAGATTCGAAGAATACAGAAGAATGAATGAGGTCTAGCCAGTGTTGAGAAATTACGACACTATACAAAGGACCGCCTTCACAGCATCCACAGAAGCAGACAGGATGCTGACCCTGGCAGGTGTGGGTCCGGGTCAACAGACCGCCTTTGCCATAAGCTAACTCAGCACTGGGAGAAAGGGCAGTCAAGATACTGGGCTCTGGTCCACCCTGCTTGGGGTGTGTTCTTGAGGAAGACATTGAACCTGTTTTTAGTCAGTTTCTCATTTACAAAACATGTAAATCACAGTACATATCTGATGGGGTGCCAATGAGATGGCGATTATGAATGTTATGAAACAGAACAGTGCTTGGCATTATAATAAAGCAGAGAGAGAGAGAGAGAGAGAGAGAGAGAGAGAGAGAGAGAGGGAGAGAGAGAGAGAGAGGGAAAGAGAGAGGGGGAGAGAGAGAGAGAGAGAGAGAGAGGGAGAGAGAGAGAGAGAACATAGTTTTCTTATTTTTCTTTAAAGCTAGGCATCTGTGATTTGAAAAAATAAACAAAGAATCAAGTTCCTAAAAATGTAACAGGCTTCCAAGATTTTTATTTTTAATGCATTCGAAAGTTCGAGGGCAACCTAAGCATGAGCTTTGGACTGCCATATCAAATAATCTGTTCTTCAACCTCTTTTGCACTCTGCTACAGTGTCTGAGTTCCAGAACCTTACACTTAAGCTTCAGGTGATGGTTTTGAGGGAACATCTACAAATTCCTAGAGCAGAAAGACTCATGATTCCTTCTAGTCTATTCAGGTGTCTATAACAAAGAAACACAGGCTGAGTAACTTATAAATAAGCATGATTCACTGTTCTCAAGAGCAAGGCACTGGATGACTCAGTGTCTGATGAAAGCCTGTTTCTCACAGGTAAAGGCATCGAAGTGTGCTTACAAGGCACAGGGGACAGGAAGAGAGTCAGGCTGCAGGCCAGTTCTCTAAAGGCAGAATCACATTCACCAGGACTGCCCCCAGGGCCTTTTGAAACTCCTTTTTAATCATGCACTAGCCTCAAAGCCAAGATTGATTTTTTTGGGAATGGTCTAAAGACCATTGATAAACATTATTTTTACTTAGCTCTGGAAACAATGTTGGTAATCAAAGCTATAATACTTCTGAATTTATCTTCTGAAGGACAATTAGGAAAACACACATTTGGAAAATCATGCCTTTTCAAAATAATAAAGCAGATCTTGTTCTAAAACGAGTATCTTAAATTAAAATATTTTAAATAATAAATAGTCTAGAACGAATTTTGAGACACATGATATAGTTTGTGGCTATTCATGTCTATAATATGTCTAGAACTACACAAACATAACCTCTTATATAAGGGATGAACTTGTCTTTTCACTGGCCCTATGCCTCAAGCAAAGGACAGGAAGCTCAGACAAGAGTTCAATGGGACAGGGCTCACCCATCATGTCCAGGACCCTGAATTTGATTTCCAGCATTGTAAAAATCAGAAAGATTTTAGTCCAGATATCTATGTAAGCTAACACAAACCATCGGTGAACTCTGAGCCTAGTGGGCCTTTAAGCATTCTTAGTTCACAGTGAAGAGACAAATATTTTGTTACCAAACAATTCAATGTAGTAGTATGGTGACACATAAATTAAACAAGGAATATGTATCAATTTCCAGAAAATTGGATCAAATAAAACATTAAGTTTGAGACCTGTGGAGCTTAATCTTCTTTGTTAATCGACATATACGTGTGTGTGTGTGTGTGTGTGTGTGTGTGTGTGTGTGTGTGTGCATGCTCTCAGAGTGTATTTTAGGACCTATAATGGTTTTATGTGATGACCCTTGGGCTAGGGTCCCAGCCTGAGTGAAAAGAGAAAGCTCGCTGAGCACCAGTCTTCCTCAATCTCTTTCTTGAGACAGTCATCATGTGACCAGCTCTTCAAGGCTCGCTTCCTTGACTGCCAGGAAAGGCTGTTGTACTGCATGCTGCCTCTTCCAATGTGAGGCAGAATAAGTCCTTCTGTAAGTTGCTTCTGTCAGGATGTTTTTTACGGCAACAACAAAGAAAGGAACATTTAGAACCTAGACCCAATGTCTGGAGTGTCAGCAAATGAGCTCCCAGCAAGTCCTGACAAGAAAGATTTAATATTAATTTCTGATCTACAGTAAATCTCCTAAAGGGGACTAACAGATGCAATGTAATAACTGACACCTTAAATGTTCTACATATGTCCAGGAGTCGATCTTCAGCTAGCGGTGGTTATTGTGCAGAGCTGAAACCTTAGGAGGTGGGGCCTGAAGGAGAAAGTTAGGTAGGGGCATGATCTCGGGATATTGAGACCTCAACCCCATATTCTTCCAGTCACCAAAAACCTGAGCAGCTTTCTCTGCCACTCAAGTGGCCACATCAACTGACTGGCTTCAACTAGGTCAAGCATCATTGAAGGAAACCTGGGAAGCAGTGAGTAAAATCAGTTTTCCTCCTCAAGTCAAATCCTCCCACGTATTTTGTTATGTGATTCTGAAATGTCTACCACAGGTCCTACCTACACAGCCCCCAACCAGGAGTCTCAGGCAAGGGTCAGGACAACATAAGCATGCTAGCCTGGTCCTGCTTACCAAGAGAGGAAGCACTCTCGAGCAATTCTATCTACTACCAGGACCTATTTTCTTGACGCTGCTAAATGAGTTTACAGATGAGTTTTCTGTCGTGGGTGATAACTATGTCTTCTTCACTAAGAAAGGTAGAAGTGAGCTGCCTGAACACCAACAGGAACTCATGCATGCATATAGCTGAGAAAAAAACCTGAACTTGGGTTGGAAAAAGCATCCAGTCAGTTTTCTGTTACCACTTACTGAAGTTCCACAGTTCAGAACACAGGCAACAAGCTTTCGTACGTATTCAAAGTATCTGTAATATTTTTCCTATAAGAGATTAAATATTCTTTCATATCACGCTACCCTCATTCCAGATTATCTGAAGTATCACCCACTGCTTTAAATATATGAATATATTAGAACCAGATATATTTTGTTACTTAATGTAGAAGTAAAAAAGCTATGTCAAGAAGATATTCTTTGTTTTGATAATAATATTTTCCTTTAATCCTATAAATTTTATGCCACAGGTTTAAAAATAATCGCCAAGAGAGGAGAGTTCAGACATTCACACAATTGACTAATTCCTTTCAGTCACCTGAAATTTCTGGTGTACAGCCTGAGGAAAGGTGGTCATCACTACACTTAAAGAAGGAAAAAGGCTAAGAACCATGATGGTGGCTTTCTTCTACTTTTCCTGTGTAGTGATGTCTCTGAAGGTAAGCTAAGTGTGGGCTTCTACCCATCTGTGTGCCACAGAACTTGTTAGAAAGCATAAGCCCCAGCAGCCACTGCTCATCCAGAGTTGGTACTTCAGGGTTCAGATGAGAAGACTGTCACTTGGTGAATAGGACCTGCTCAGAACCATAGCTACAGGGCAAGAGGTCATGGCAGGACCTCACAGCCTGCCTAGCTAGCAATGGGATCTAGTAAATGCCGGCTGATGAATTGAAATACTCCCCTGGGATATTTCTGCTGGGATCTCAACACAAATGAACAAACTTTGGGAGACACGGAAAGAGCTGCTGGTGTGGTTTTGGTCCACCCCCACACTGTGTACTTGTACATGCAACAACAGGGGGTTTCACGCACTGTCCAGACCTACATGAATATATAGGAACAAAGCGGTAGACCGAGGTGAATTTACCTCCTCGTGGGCATATTCAAAACAAATGTTGGGAAACCGGTTGGGCATTTGAAATGTGTCTGGACACAAGGTGGGAGTCCAATGAGAAAAGAGACAGCAGCTATGGCACCAAGAGCAAAGCTTTCCCCTCCTCAGCACCACACCACTGGGCATTCATGTAGACCATTTTCCATTTCGGAGCATTCAGAAAACCACAGGACAAAATCCAGGAGGATTACTTCTGTGGGTGAAGTCACAACTAACGTGATGGTGTCAGTGATAGTCACGGCTCTAGAATCCGACCTGAGGCATCCTGAGATACTGCACTTTGTTATACTAGATGTAGCCTAGAAAACTCAGCGATGGGAGAAGTCTAAGGCTGCTTGTGTTCTAGCAAAGAGACTCAGTGCCTTCCAATCACAACCAAAGCAACCAGAGGTGAACGCCCTGGGGTCCTTCCCTGTGCTGCCCTAACACTAGTTAAGCACTTCAGCAAGTTCTAAACACTCTACTTCCCCATGCAACAGTCCTCGGACATTTTTTCTCTTTTACTATTTCAACCATTCTTCCGTGTGCGGCTCAGTGGCACGCACGGCACTCATGAGCCACACTGCCTTTACTGGTCTCTCGTTCTGAAGCTTGCCTGAAAGAGAATCTTAGCTATGGGTGAAGCAAAAGCCGCACCAGCTTCTACAAATATAGTACAGCTTTAAAACAATCAAAGAAGACACCGTTTAGTAGCTGTTAACTCTTTTGCATATATATCATACTTTAATTTGTAACTTGTTTCTAAGGCCAAAGATCACTTGACTAATTTAAATAAGCAGCTGCCCTCCTTTATTAAAATGACTATTGCAACGGTAAGCAGTTTAGAGTTGCCAGTCACGTGACCGCCATTAAGGACGGCTAGCATCACTCCCAAGCAAGATCAGATTGATGATTTATTTTAATATATCGCAGTCAACCGAGAGCATGAATGACATCATCTCCATCCACTGCTGAGAGGACACGCTGAACAGATGAAGTGCTGTTTAAAGTCAATGTTGCCCTGACTTGGGGGACAGAAGGATTAATGAGAAAATGAGAATCTGCCACATGGTGCTGCTGGGCTGCTCACTGTGGTGTCAGTGCATGCAAAGCCCCAGGGCCCCACCTGGTACCCTAACTGTGCACTTATGTTTCATTACACCTTGGCCATTACTATGCATGCTGATTGAGTATCAATCCCTCTCACTGCCACACACCTCTGCAGTCCCATGGCACTCAACTGTGAAAACTCCCGCGCTCCAAGCTGCTAAAACCACAGAGAGTAAATTATTTGTCACTCGACGGGGTGCCAATTCGGTTTCATGAGGATGACATCATGCCCATTTTACCAATAACAATGGCACTAACAAGAACTTGTAATCAACAAACCTCAGGCCTCCCCTAGCCCTGGCAGGTGCAACTCTCTTTATGCTAAAAATAAGCCAACATTCGCTTCAGCTCAAAACTATTTCTTTTATCACAATGCTAAGCAGAAGTTGGCTTCCATAAGGCCGTGCAGCTGCTGCCGCCGAGGCCGCTTCTGCAGATGCCTGCATTAATTGTATCAAGGACATACTGAACTAAGTGCTTATTCAGCACAATGGCTATTGGGGAGCAGCTGGAGGCACGAGACAAACTGTCTTGAAGGGAATGTCCCAGCCCAGTGTGTAAATTACAATGATGAAGTACAAAGAGTCTAAGTTTAAGGGTCTAATATAACTGCAGAGTGGGGCAAAAATTGAGTGTTATCAGTGGAGTCCAGATCCAATAAATAAGGAAGAGAGACTTGCAGATTTCACCACCGTTGCAGTTACTGCTGTGGGAGATATTGAGACCCATTTCCACACAGGAGGAAGGGGCACTCCTCGCTGAAAAGTATCAGTGATGCTGACACCGAGCCTCTTGCATGTGCAACTCAGAATACAATCCCTGTTTATGGGGCAATGTGAATGTGCCCACTTACATTAATAAGTGGCAAAATCAAAACAGCCTCCTTTACTACACGTAAGCAATACTTGGCTAAAAATTAAAGAGCCTGGCTCGTTTTCTTCGTAAGCATCACTGTCTGCTGTTCGGGCATCTTCTCCTCTTACATTAGTGAATCTCGGGAATTAGGTGATTAAACACCATTCCAGGTGACAGGTAATTACGGACCTTCTGATCATAGAGGTTTAGATAGGGATGGAGAAAATATACCTGCCAACACCCATGGAGCGTCCTGAGTAGCTCTGTTACTATGGACAGAACACAAGCAGAAACAACATGCCAGGGTCAGATCATGAAGTCATGGCTTCTCTCTCGGTCTCTACCAGGGTCTCTGCCAGAGTCTCTACAATCACATCTATCGTCTCTAGAAAAGTGGAAGGAGGATGGCCATGCCCACGCCTTAGTGGGGAAACTGGCCTGAAAGCACACAGTGGATCCAATCACAAGATCCCTGTGACTTGACCCTCCACATAAGTCGCAAAGCTACTCTGATGTAGATTCAAGCCTTGGGAAATTAAAGTTGCTTTTTATTGAGGAATAAAGAAATAGTTAAAAATGAGAATAGTGCGACATGAATGTCAACCATCCACATAGTACGAGTACAATTCGTTTTTAATCTCAGCTAAATTCTAAAGTGGGGTAGTGCATAAAAGAAGTAGATACCCTGCTGGGGACACGGAAAAGCATTCTCAGACATGATTGACCGCACCTGTACTCAGCCTGGAAACCAAGCCATCACTGCCTCAGGCACCATTTGCTTGTCACGACAGAACTTCCCATCCATACTGTTGTCAGAGCAAAATGCTGTCACTGTCATATACAAACCACCATATAATATGCATTTCCATACAATACCAACTAACTTTATATACAAGCCCAGATGATGTGTGCATGAGGCTAGATACAAGTTCTACCCAACTTTATCCTAATAGGCACAACTCGCCCTAGTAACTCGACCTCATAGGCTAGAAAATATTAACTAATATCTATATGAATACTTGAAGAATTAAAACCAATTCAAACATGAAAGAAAACAATTTGTTGAATAAAACAAAAGGCAAGGCCACTCTCATGTCCAAGTAGGTCTTTCTGATGTCTGTCCTGTGAAACAAGTCTTTGCGGGCACTTGGTATCTGACAGCTCTCTCAGCCCTGGGGCCTTATCCAGCATGTTTAGTTCTAATAGGTATCCCTTGCAGACAGCTGCCTAAGATGCTAGCGTCTTCTTTCTTCCTTGGGCGTTTCGTAAATATTTGAAACAACTACTCGTTAGCCGGAGCACATCTATTCAGTCCTGTTGTACGGCTGTGAACTGGAACCGGCTTTCCTTTATTTTGCTATCTACTGGCCACACTAGAAAACCCCTGCTGTTTGGGTTCAATCTGTCAAGGTTCAAATTATCCTCCAACTGAGAGCTAATCAAGGGTGTCTGACCTGGTTTGCAAATAAACTAGGAACAAAAGTGGATTTGTTTTTTTTTCTTTCTAGGGAGCCTTAGTTCTCACAAACTGAAGCAAAATATCAGCGCAACACAAATGCAATTGCCTAAAATCAGAAACAGGCACAACTACCTCGGAAGATGGACGGGGTTACCAGGCACTTCGGAGGCCTGCTTTCAAGCTGTAAATCCATTTTTATAGAAATTGCTTTGCAAATACATCTCAAATTAAAAGTCACAGTTCATTTAATGCACGTCTGCAGCATGCAGAGAATGCAGACTTGAAGCACTGAGGCTACCCCAACGAGGATGCTGGAGAGTTCAAGTATTTGCATGGACTCCAAGCTTCAAGTTGCTGGGCACACGTGCCAGAATTAAGCTTTCAGCACCCCTAATGTACCACCATACATACACTCCCTCACTATGAAATATGAAATAGTTTCCTTGTATTTTTTTCCCTGTTGCCTCTGCTGCTGCTATTTCAGACAGGTCTCACTATATACCTCACCCTGGCACTCACTCTGGAATATTACTAATATATCCCGATACATGAAGGTCCCAGAGACAGAAATTACACCTTGGGTCTGAAGCTCAGAGTTCTTTTATTAGGTATGTCATATTAGAAAGTAGCCTAGGACAGCAAAGCTGAAGACACAGAAGAAGCTGGAGGACATCATCCAGAGCACTGTGACTGCAATTCTATCAAGGCTTTTCCTTAAACTGCAATGCATCTGCAGCATCCAGCATCTAAATACAGCACTTCCCCAAGCGGCACCAGAGACAAGGCACCCTGGCCCTGGCGAAGAGGTCTGCATTTTAAACTCTTCTCCAGCCTTAAGCAGGGACAGTTGCACCAGCGGCCAGAAGTCACTAAGCTAATGGAAGGATAGGATGAGAGGCCAGAGAGAGGTAAAAGTACAAAGATTACCTGGTACCCAATTCACGATCAACATAAAGAGTGACAAAGCAGCACAGCATGACAGCTACAGGCAAAAGCACACAGCAGTCATCAAAACAGTCATCACAATGCAAAATGGGAAAAACAAAAAAAACAAAAAACAAAAAAACAAAGATGTACATGGATTTGACCTGGCTTATGAAATAAGGCTCTGTTTATTTCAGTTAGTGGTTTTGTGAAGATTTTAAAGGTTGATTTTATTATTTTTGATTCTGCATACACATGTAAGTCTGTGTTTGGTGTATTTGTGTGAATACTGGTTCGAGTAGAGCTGGAATCACAGGTGGTTCCCCACAGCCTGACATGGTGGTGGGATCAAACTCTGGTCTTCTACAAGAGTGGTACTCACTCCAAATTGCTGCGCTCTCTCTCCAGGCCCAGGTCAGTAGTTTTCATTCCTGGAATCCATGTTTAAGAAAACTCACCAGTACTGTGGTTGAACATATGATATCAGGAATTAGATGATTCCCCATTAAAGGAAGACCTGGTTTTACCCAGGATATATTCTGCCGAGCTTCCATTTAGTTTTTCCTTTGTCTATAGCATCCTGGGTAATACACCAACTATTCTGGAATGCCATGATTTAATATTCTAATATTTTGCTGAAAAAAAACCCACCCTGTTTCATAACTTTATAGCAATTCCTAATTAGAAATTAGTCATTGTTGGTTCTCATGTTCCAGCATTCATCAGAGAAAGTACAAAATATTAATAGCATTATCTTCATATCACAAACCCTCTACTTAGGAGTATTGGACAAACGTTCTTAAATAGACTAATGGTAGAAACAATAAAGAATAACACCCACACTGACCTCAGCTAATGTGCCATTAAAAAAAAAAATCACGATTCTCTTGGATTTATTCAAAGTAAGCTATTTTAAAGGTCATCAATTTAAGTCAAGAAACATGCAATAAAATGCAAAATGTTAGGCAACCTAAAAAAAATAACACAGGTTTTCAAAATTAACACAGAGAGCTATTTTTCACATGACTAAAATATTTATGAATTTACAAAAAGCATACATTATTTGAAAAATCAAGTTCCAAAAATATTGCTGGATGAATTTAAATATTGAACTAATCATGTTAAAGAAGCTATTTAAAAATCTTTATTCAATTTATTCTCCACGTAACACTGAGCCAAGCTCCTCCCATTGCCCCCCTCTTTTTTACATAAACTAATTACATAGTGAATTACATCTGAAAGTCACTGCAATCATAACTAAAGGTCAGACCATTGAGTGTAAGTTATTTCAAGTCTAAAAAATAAAGCTCAGATGTTACTACAGTGAACAAATATAGATATAAAAATGAAAATGAATTCACTTGGTAGAGTTTCTATCAATATCATTTTTCCCCAAAGAAAACTAATTTCTTTTGAAATAATTTTCTTCAACAATTCCTATGTAAAAGATTGTCTTTTTCCAAATATTGTCTAGCTTGCTGCTCTATGTCATGTGACATAGATAAATATATATACTAATATTCACATGAGCCCAGTCTGTGTTGTCCTCCCAAGTGACCTCACGTCTGTCTGTGAACAATCCGTCCTTCATTACCAATCAAGGCTACTAGGTGGCAATTCCTTCCCACTGGAGGACCCAAACATGTGTGAGGTTTCTTCTGAGAACATTCCCTACCCCTGGCTGCTAAGGCTTCCTTCCTATCTAATTATGAGAATCATCACAGCACACAATGTGCACTCATTCAAAACACATTTACTGAACATTAATTGAAACATGGGGAGAAGTGAGCCCCAGGCAGTCCTTACTGCCAAGGTGGTCAAGTGGAAGGCATAAGTAGACTGCTCTACGGCTAGCAAGGTCTATCACCACAGAGAAACAAAGCATTCTCTACGGCTGGGGCCACATTCTGCTGCTAAAAAAAATAGCTACTGAGCCAAATTATGAAGGGCCATGCAAAGCACTTCACTCTCTAGGACCTTTCAACCCACTGTGACCCCAGACACCTTGAATCGGGATGACCTGGGAGTTTAACAATGCAGACTCCAAGGCCCTACCCAACGAACCAGTATAGCATTCCCAAGTCCGCAAAATACCTAGGCAATGCACAGATACTCTGCAACATGGAAAATATGCTTGAAATCCAGTGCCTCTTCTGAAAAGGTTACCCAGGCATGGACATGTGAGGCCAGGCATGAGTAGGTACACACAGAGCATTAAGAACATGGTTTAAAGAGCACAGCACAACTCTCAGGCCCCACCCGGTTTTCTCAGGTCCTTTCTCCTTGTTCACTTCTTTTGAGTTTAGTTAGATAAACCAAATTATGTCTTCCACTCTGTAAGAATGTAGTAAGGGTGGGGTTATGGCTGTAAGAATTGCTGTCCTATCACCAGGAACCATGACGTGCAGAAACATCCCAAACTCACACAACCATCGGTTCTGAGCTTGCTGTACACGGCTGCGTAAGCCACTGTGCTTACTGATAATAGCGGGATTGGATTACTGTACAGCACTTTGCTGTTTTGGTGAAGAACGGGACAGGTACAATTGTGCGTCTGAAGTTGTTGGCTCAGGGACTTTAAGAAATCCATTTATCCTCTTTCCTCCTCAGTTTTCCCATCTGGAAACTAAAAGCAAAGCCTATCTAGCAGACACGATGTGTAGAAGCTGCCAGTGCAGGGCTCTGTGTGTGGGACTTGGAAGATTCTTGCTATGGGGCTCCTTCCCGTTCCGAGGGATCAATACGGAGGGTGAGAGAGAGGAAGGTCCGAGAGAGGAAGGTCCTGGGCCAACAAGCCACTGCCAAAGCAGGCTGCATTTCTTACAACTTTCACCCTATACTGCCGCACTGCTTCCTCTAAAGTACATACGATTTATATTTAGTATCCTGTTACTTCATTCATTGTTTTCTTGCTGTTAAGCTAGTGTGAACGCCTGTTGAATCCACCACTGAATTCTAAGAATTTGGCATGACAAATGCTATATACTGGTCCCACAATCAATGTTTGCTGGAGGAACATGAGTAAGATGATATAATATATACATTAACAGGGTCTTATGGCACTTTTCTTACTGTAGTGTGCTGCTTTCTTTTCGGAGTGATCAGTTTCAGAAAGGAAAACAGGATTCTCCAATCTCCAAAAGGGAGAACAAAGAACCACCTTGCAAGGGAGTAATAATTAAGTCTTAGCCTTTTTATTGAGATTATAACATAAGTACAAAATTTCTGTCCCTTTCCTCCCTCCAAGACCTCCTGTATTTTGAAGATTTCCTTCAAAATCATGACCCCATTTTCATTACTTATAATTGCATGCATATACACATGACAAGATAGAAATCTTGTAAGTATCCCACACTGATCTGAAACCTGTCATCCTCCAATTCATCCTCCAGAGTGAAGGGACTACATGCAAGCCACTTAATTTGGCATCTCCCCAAGTAGTCATACAAAAGCCACCGAGATCCCTGTCATAGAAAAGAAATGAGAGGCGGGAGCACAGTGGCCAGCAAAGTGCCTACAGCACAGCCATCAGGAGCTGAGTTCAGATCCCCAGCACAAACAAAATATAAAAACTGTGCAGGGCTGTGTGGACCTACAACCCAGGACCAGGGAGATGGGGATGAGAAATCAGTGGAACTCATTGTCCACAGCCTAGAAAAATCAGTGAGCGCCAAGATCAACGGGAGATCCATGACAAGAACTAGGTAGAAGATAACCTCTAGACTCTTAGTAGACTTGTATTAATTGCTTTTCTGTTGCTATATAATAAGACACCATGTCTAAGACAACTTATAGAAGTAAAAGTTTCTTTCGTCCATCATGGTGAGCAGGAGCAGGAAGCCGAGAAATCACATTTTCAACTGCAAACAAAGCAGAGAGAGAACCGGAAGTGGGGCCAGGTTATTAGTTCTCAAAGCTCACCTGCAGTGATGCACTCTCCAGTGTGCAGACACCCACACACCAAAAAAAGGGAGGGGGTAAGAAAAGGGCTAGGTTCAGTGAGTGACGGGAGGACAGGGTGGGGCCAGTGAGAGTGGTGAATGTGGTGTGAGCAGAGGATGCAGCCGGAGGCTATGGGGCCTGGAGGGGCCAAGCGCAACCTGCACTCCAGCATAAGCTTCACAGCTCACTCTGCCGCAGAGCACGCCCCTTGGCCCCTCCTAAGTCACCACTTTTATCTTCCAGCTCACCATCTTCCTTTCCCTAAGCTACTATTCTCAACCGTGTTATCTTCTACCGCATAAATGAATCATGTTAAATGTTTTCCAATAAACATGAATCACGATAGATGTTTTCTAGTAAAGATGTAGATTTCTACAATATAAAAATTTAAATCTTCTTAAGTTTATTCTTCAAAAAAATACACACAAAATTACAAGTACTAACACGTTACTTCAGTATTTATGTAAACAGAAGGTCTGTGCTGGTTTGAATGAAAATGTCCCCCCTAGGCTCAGGTATTTATACACTTGCTCCCCAACTGGTGGCGCCGTTTGGGGAGGTAGCACTGACTTGTTGGAGGAAGTGCAGCACTGGAAGGGAGTTTTGAGAATTGATAACCTGGCCCCACTTCCGGTTCTCTCTCTCCTTTGTATGCAATTGAAGATATGATTTCTCAGCTTCCTGCTCCTGCTCACCATGATGGACGGAAGAAAATCTTACTTCTATAAGTTGCCTTAGATGTGCTGTCTTATTATAGCAACAGAAAAGCAATTAATACAAATCTAATTAGTTCATTAGCATCGATTAAGAGATTATTTCCAGAATAAAAGGCATGTTTGTTTTATAAAACATGTTTAAGGAAGTTAAAGGTCCCTTGATTCTCCTAATTATAAGAAATTCTGCTTTCAAAGAATGAAGTCATTCTCATCAAAATACATGATAGTTAAGGAAAGAATTTTAGTAAAATTGAAAACTACACCCAGAAAATATTTAGGTGATTGATTCTCAAAATTATGGTGATATATATATATATATATATATATATATATATATATATATACATATATCCATCCTAACATATAGCTCCCTTAATCTATTCAGAGAGCTACTACAAAATATCTTGGAGTATGAAGAGTATGTATTTATTACCCATAGCTCCAGAGGCTGGAATGCCAGAAACAAGGGACCATCAAGGGGCCAGATTCCCGCTCTGTTTCAAGGATGGAGACTCTGGCTGCATTCTCACACATGGAAGGGTGCAGGAAGCAAGAATCCTCACAGGGTGAAGAGAGCAGTCTCCTCCAGCTCTCACCTACAACGGTAGTAAAACTGGGCTCACGTGCAAAGTGCCTCTCAATAAGCCTCCTAATAGGGTCACTGAGGGATTTAATATAAACTGAGGAATCCTCGAAGTTGACAACCATTCAGACCATAGGAAGCTCCTGGTGAGTATCAGAACCTTTTGGGGGTAGATGTGTAGAATCTGTATTCTAAAAGCTTCCTTAAAGAATGGATGCTTGTACATCCATCATCTGCATCCAACACAAAGTTCAAACTGAAGCTCCAGCATCATTAAAAGCACCGTCTTTAGGTGCAGGGAAGGCCTTGGAGGTTCCTTTCCCTTCCCTTCCGTAATTAACTCCAGAGCACAGAGAACAAGCTGCCACTGGAAACAGAGACTGGGCCCCTAGCAGACTTTCAGCAAATCCTGGACTGCCCATTTTCAGAACTATGAGTACTTAACTTTCTGTTCTTTGTAAACTACCAGCTCTGTGTCATTTTGCTGTTTATGAGACAGGATCTTACAATCTAACCCTGGTCGGCTTGGAACTCACTGAAAAGATCAGGCTCACAATAACCTACTGGACTCTACCTGTGGACCGTTGGAATTAAAGGTATGTCCCACTACTCCCTGCCGTTTTGTTTTTGGGAAGGTGCCTTACTGTGTTATTCATACTAGTCTTAAACTCTAGAATTCAAGCAATCCTCCTTTCACAGCAACCTGCACATCCTGGAACCCAGATATCTGGCACCACGTCCAAGTATTATATTGTAGAAGCACAAATAGAAGAATGCAGAAGTCTTAACATAAAAATGAAAAGAGATACACATACTTATTACATGAAAAAATGCAGGTAAGATTTTTGTAACCACACATAAATAGCAAATTTCACTCTTTCACTGAGTATTTTGATCAAATGGTAGCATTAGTTAAAATACTTCCGCAAAGTCTCCAGAGGTGGTCTACATTTCACCTTCATCTCTGTTATGGACGGTGACTTATTTGAGAAAAAATGCATAATATCAGGTTTATGACAAAGCTACTAGATCAAGAATTTGGCCAGATATTTCCATCAAAAAATGGTCTAGAGATCAGATTCCTTCTGAGTTTAAAATTCACACTTACAGTTACACCTTAGCAATATTCAGTGTCCTTGACTAGAAACTCGACATATTAATAAGATAGTTTTGAAGGTGCTAAACACACGGCCAGAGCAGAGGAGAAGAGCAGTCTCCATGCCCACTGGTTCAGTACTGGCACAAATGTCATGGGCATTTTTCTGCTTTTAATGAGACCTGCCCAGAAGATGAGACCCATACTTGGCACTATGAGGAGAGCCAAGAAGATGTGGCAAGGCAGATCATGTAGCATAGCGGGGGAGGTCCTACTTCTATGATTCTGAAGGGGCATAGCATTAAATGACTCCTAATGACTTGTTACTATGCCTGCAGAGTAGTGCATCTCAAAACCCTCACTGGGGAAGCTACTCTTTGCAGTATATGGTGATTAATTTAAAGACTCACAACTGGTCGGGGGGAAGAGAGTAAGAGGCTACAGAGTGTTCAACCCTAAATGGAGAATCTATGTGAAATCCCCTCCTTCCAAGACACAGCATCATTACAGAAAAGAGATGGGAAGATGGGAAGAGCAGGAAGCAGTACAAGATTAGAACACAACATGGCAATTCCACATGGGAACTCACAGTGCATCTGGCAGCATGCACAACAATGTGAGATCACGAGACAAATATCCCAGCATGGAAGGGAGAGGAGTATCTAATTCTACCCCTATCTATGAAACCATTGGCAATTTATGGATGCTGGGAGAGGAAGAACCCATTTTCTTTACGGCTATGGCCCGGGTTGGTTGAATACACTCCAGCATACAGCCCCACACTCCAAAAAAAAAAAAAAAATAATATATATATATATATATATATATATATATATATCACACACTGCATGAATTGTACCTACTGGTTTCTTGTTTAATTGTTATTTCGTTGTTTGAGGACATGAAGTCAGGTGGATAGGAAAGGGAGATTGGGTCTTGGAGAAGTTGAGGCAGTGGTAAACATGATCAAAATACATTATATGACATCCTCAAGAACCAATATTATATATTTTAGAAGAACTAATTGTAAGAATGTAGGATAGGGGCAGAGCTCTGGGGTGGATCTCCACTATTACCTACTCACCTACCTACACACACACACACACACACACACACACACAGACACACGCATGCACACACACACATGCACATGCACACACATAAACATGTGCACACATGCACATACACACACGCACATACACACACATGCACATAATTATTTAATCACTCATTTCCTTAATCACTCAGTTCATTTAATCATCAACTTCTTTTTACTCAACTACATCGTCACTGTTGGATTTCTAGCCTCTGGCTTTCACCCTGCTCTTGTTAACACTATCAGAAATGATACATTAAAGGGCACGCATCTCCAAGTCAGCAACCTAAGCCAAACTTTGTTCCTATATCACGAGCAGCAAGAAATGTGTTAGAACTGACCAAGACATATAGAGAGCAGGTGGAGGGCAACAAATAACAAGAAATACAGGAATTTATAACCTCTGCAGACAGCCAAGGTCCCACTAACAAACATTGTTTTTCATGCAGAAAATTGTGCTCACCATACGTGACATTGTGTAAGGGTGTTTACGGCAATTTAATATCCACGGGAGCAGGAGAAGAAATTTAATAAGTTTTCAAATGAAATGAACTGTCAGCCAGTGTGAGAAACTGCAGACTCTGCAGAACAAGCACGAACTGCTGGCACCATGGAGTAGTGCTTCTTCCCAGAAAACATCCCAGGAAGGTCGGGTTCAGAAACCACCAGGTAACATTACCGCTTTCACAACTTCCCAGGGTGGTGAAATTTCCCAAAAACAACCTTCCACACTAACTTACAACTTTCAAAGTTCACCAAAACCACCCCAGAAACAGATCAGCTTCAGTTCAAACTCTGAGAACACACCCTTGGAGCACTTTTGTCCCAGTGTCACCCAGGGTAATTTGCAAAGTGCTGCTAAGAATGCACAATAACAAAGCAAGTGCATTTTATGTATTAGTCATTAAGCTGAGCGAAGTGCACACACCCAACTTATAAGAGAGTAGATGCCTGTGACCTGGCAGCAAAGCAGTCTCCAGTTATTTCTCAGCTGAAAATCAGGATAGCCGGTACCACTAAACATCTGGGTCATACAATCCAGTCTGTGTTCAATTAACTGCACTAGATGAACACCTGAAGACAAGTAGCATTTCCTGCTCATTTCCAAAACATAGACTTTACATGCCACCTTTTCCTTACAGGCCCCAAGAAGCACAAGGAATTACATGAGGCAGGATTATTTCTACGTTAGCCACTCACCCAACAATTATTGAATACTGGCCAACCCATGCAAACTACCACATAAGCTTCAACCTAACATCTTCTATAGAAGCTGCCCGGGACCAATCACAGCATATACAGAAAGCATCGCCTTTCTACAGCTCAAGTCTATTACCAGAAATACAAACTGCTTCCAATGCATGCTCAGGAAATATCTATTGAGTAAATAGTGGCCATATAGTTCCAATAGTGACTTTAACTCAGGGTGACATCACAGGCCTCTAGCACAACAAACACTCCAATATTATGAATGGTATTTTGGATCTTAAGGGTCAGCAGAGTGACCATGGTTGATCACTGAGGACCAATGACCAGCAAGACCTACACAGAGACCACTGATGAGTACTCGGACGAGCAAGGAGTGTCCGTGTTAGGGGAGGGGGGAGCGATGGAAGGGCTGACAAGGAGCGACACCACTATTGATACTTGGGTATGTTTTTAAACTCCACATGTGCTTATTTAAATTGTTAAAAGGTCGATGAGCTCTTATAGCCTAAGACTTGCTTCATGGTTCTGTACACTTAACATTTCATCATTCCAAATCCAGGTATCGTAATGCATGCCCTTGAAGGAAAAGGCAGCAGGTTCGGAAGTACAACGTTATTCTCACCTGCTAGCAAGCTGTAGGCCAGCTAGGGTTAGGTGAAACGTCATTACTCCCACTCGGTACCCTCTTTCCTAAACAGAGAGGAGTGCCTTAAAACACAGTCCATGTGGCTTTAATCTTTTTAATCCCTACACTTTGCAAAGTAAGTACTCCATAACTGTCAGCTGTGTCTTCGATCCTATCTGCATGATGACAAATGAGTCTTCTAGTCCTCAGGCCTACAAGCATGGAGAGGTCCCACGGTACACTGTGTGCCTGCCTTCCGACCTTCCTGAAATCATGAAGCTTACTCTTTCCCCACCTTTCTAGATTGTAAGGATTTCCAGGATAGTAAAATTATCTTTTCTCTTTCAAAGGACGCACAGCTTTATGCAGCTTTCATTTTCATAGTCCATTACATATAATTATTTAATGTGTGGTGCTTAAATCCCTTTAGAGTTGACAACACATAGCAAGCACGCTTATGGAAGTGATCTATAAGGGACATTTGCTTGATTATTTTATTTGAATATTGTACAAATGAAAAGATAAGGGAATTAGACATTTAACTGCCATACAAATTAATAGGATGCCATTATTGGTCTCATTTTTATCTTATCAAAGCAAAATCATTCTACAGTAATCATCACTAGAGGTGATAGTCAAAGGGGGGCTTTATGTAAGCGCCACAATGGAGCAATTTGGATAATACAACAGAAAATCCAATATTGCTCCTAGCCTTAACTGCCCAGTATACAGCAGGAAGCAATGTCTGTCATCTCATTGTTTTGCACAATTAATCTTAGCTCCTTGCCAGCCTGGAGCTCCAAATATGATTTTTAAAATTTCAGCACTAATATTGAAATCACTAGGCATCAAAAATTGTTTTTTTATTCTGAATACTCCATCCATAATTTACATTATATCCTGTAGCTGATTAATGTCACATCCCTTGCAAGGGCTTTTCAGATTTATGAGGGCAGAAAAAGGTGTGTGTGTGTGTGTGTGTGTGTGTGTGTGTGTGTGTGTGTGTGTGTGTGTGTGGTGAGAGAGGGGGCAGGGGGAGCAACACACAAATGAGATCTAGAAAAGCACACGATAGCTGTGCAAACGCCCCATCCATCATCCCCACATTTTGATTCAGAGACAGCAATGGAAGGTGCTGTTTCCACACCACTCACCCTGCACACACACAAAGGTTTGCTCCATTGAGAACACAACTGAAGCTGATTGATTAGCTGCTAGAGAAAAATCGATACAAATATCCTAGAAAACACCAGCCTGTGAATTCATTCTGGCTCCAACAAAGTCCTGGTCACTGCTCGACGTGTTCTTCTAGATATCTACAAATGCAGCTACACGGAACCCAGCAATCTCAGCCCAGGGACCACATTTAATCCCTATGATTTCATTAAAGGAGAAAAAATCCTGACTCAGCAACGAGAAGGAGGCAGGGAAGACAATTTCCCAACACACAAATGTAGATACTCCCCCACACTGAAAAACCCTGAGAAAGTAGAGAGTCAATGAAAAATGCCCAGAGGACTAAAGTGAGGAAAAATCAGGGAAAGCAGCTAAGAAACCAACCAAACATGTCCATGCTTTATGCATAAGAGAAATGAAGGTTTCTGTTTATGAGCTATAATCCTGACTCTGATGCTGTCCATTCAAAAGTTCACAGGCACAGCTTTGGAAGGCAAATGCAGGGACGGCAGATTCAACACTTCAGGAGGCCATTTTATCCCTAATGATTTCCTGACTGGCTTGCATTCTCTTCTGAGTGCTGCTTGCCTTTCAATAGGCTTTAGTTGGCACATTCACTATACAGATAGGAGATAATTTTTTTATAAACAAAACATTTCAAGAATATGCTACTAAGGAAGAAATTACATAGTTGTTGTATATTCTATTACATGACAGGAACCTGGCTTCTAATCTTCGTCTATCCAAATTTAATCATCCATATTACTGGTACTCAGAAGCTAGTAAGCAAAATAAGAAAAGGAAAAAAAGAAAATGCCACGAAGCAGGGTGCAGTGGCTCATGTGCTTCTAGCACTCTGAAGGCAGAAGCAAGAAGACTGTTCAGGTTTGAGGCTGCCCTAGCTCACATAGTTCAGTGTCCCAAACGCAAAGATCTCGTCTTACAAAAACAGAAAAGGAAAAGGAAGAGGCAGGGAAAGGAAGAGGGGAGCATTTTAAGGAAGGAAATGTACCTGTGCTAATAAAGTAATTTACTGGCAGCAAACTTACACCCCCTCTGTAAGTAACTCTTCACAGACAGAGACACGACTCTTACTCACAATGGGGCCAGCCTTCTAAAGAATGGTTTTGAATCAAAGGCACATGAATTCTTACAGAATAAAGAAAAGTTAAAAATAAGAAAAATGGAACATTTCTTCTATTATGTTACCTATAAAATTATCTTTTGAGACTTGATAATACAAACTTTAGGACTCATTATGACCCATAAAGTTTCAAAGTCCTTTGTAAATAATGGTACCCATTCAAGGTGTTTATGGTGTGAGCTTACAAACTGGAATTTCCTATCATCAGGACTGAAAGTGAGTGTCGTGTTAACTAGCTCATCTATAGAGAATTTTCTCATATATTTTAAAGCAAAAGTAACCCCTGTGCTTGGATCCCAGTTATCTATGTCTGTTACAGATGCTACAATGTTCCTTGATCCATTTACAATCTGTTCACTGTATGAAACATTATCTACTTTCTTCCCCTTCACTCCGCCAATATCATGCATACACTGTCTAGAATTCTTACAATAGACAATGCTAAATTAGTAATGAAGACAAACTACAGCTTGGAGAGGCCAGACAACCAGGTCAGACCACCTGGCAGTGAGCAACAGAGCACTGCTCCAAACCCAAAGTGCCTAGAGCAAGCCTCCTGCACACAGTGGCACACTGGGCCCCTTAGCAAGGTATGGTCTCAGTGCTTCAGCAACAACACCACAGGTCAATCAAATGAGCCTGCAGTCATCTGAGAACCAGGGAGGGTCTCACTACCAACTCTAAGGCACAGATAACAAGAAGACAAGCTTCAAGCTAACACTCAGTTCAAATGAAAATAACAGACAAATCACTAATGACAACAATACCATGATCTTCTGGAACTTTCTAAGTGTTACTGGCCTGTGATAAGCCCGGGTCAGTCATCATCATAAGCCTAACACTACACAGCTGACACTACCAACTATCCCAGAAGAAACTGCATGCTGCTCAGAAGAGAAATAAGACTGCTGAGGTGGAAGCACTTACAAGAGTTCCCAATTTATAAAATCCATGTTCTCTTTCTCCTCAGTCCTGTATGAGACATGGGTTGGTCCATACAAAGTCATGATGCAAGCCCATCAAAAGTATGGCTTAATTATGAAGTAATAAAGAATATTCTATACTTCCTAAAAGTTATTTTATATCTCTATAGTTTTCAATCTTCTCAAGTGAAATGAGATAGGTTTGTTTGTCTATGCAATTTCATAATGTTGAAAAATATACTTCCTATACTTGTAGAAGCTGTCCCATAAATCAGTTATACTTAATCTCTCCATTGTCAGACGGATGTGAGGAAACATGAGGCCCAGTCAAAAGTGCCAGCCAACAGGACCAGGTGCAGAGAATAGGTCGCTATCCAAACTCCTGCCCTTCTGAAAAAGGCTTTCAGGAATCACACTGAAGAAAAAGACAATCTTTCAGAACACAGAAAACCCAACAATAAAACGAGTGCTACCAAGAGCCAACAAGGACATCAGTGCTGCTGAATACGAACATGGCAAAGGAATAAGTTAAAAAGAAATGGTCTATAAAAATGGTTTTATGGCAATAAATGACATAAAATGAATGTCATTCTCTATTACACGAAACAGTCCAATTCATATCGATAAAAGCTTTAGATGGATCAAATAAAGGAATATGTTTGTTTTTCAAACACTTAGGGTTTAAGTGCTGAACACAGTTTTCCAAGTTACTTGCTAAGAGGAAAACATCGCCAGTAACTATTACCCCACAAGAAGAGGAGACAATAGGCAATCCACATGTTGGGTGTAAAAACATACCACTGTTATATACACAGAGTAAAACAAAGACAAAAGAGGAAGTTCACGGCTTAAGCAGTTATGTGTCAAAACAGCCGTGACTCATGTTAAAGATAAGCTGTGCTGTTTGCTGAGGGCAGGAGCCAGTGATTCAGGCAGCAGTAAGCAGTCCAGGCAGAATGTTTCTCTCAGGACCCCACCAAAACCACTCTTCCCCAGCCCCGACTTTCCCAGCTGTGCAGATCTCTCTCTCTCTCTCTCTCTCTCTCTCTCTCTCTCTCTCTCTCTCTCTCTCTCTCTCTGTCCCCCCCCTCCCTCCCCCTTGTTTTCCTTTTCCATGATATCTAGACATGCTTGAAGCTCCAATGTATTTTTACCTGAGTGGTTAAATAGAAAAATGGTGCAAGACCATAACCAATAGAAATACAACTTGAGCAATTAAATCAGATACTATGCTCTGGTAGGTGAGCAGGCAGACACACACACACACACACACACACACACACACACACACACACACACACTTCCGACAGCTAAAGAATCTGGAACATTTAATGGGAAGTATTACTTAGGAGATGGATATGACTTATTAAGAACACGGACTTCATACATAATCATAGAAACTCTTACCTTGAAAGGACTGCTTGGCTCTCTCTACAAGTTCATCAATGGGATAGCTGGCCAGGTTTCCTCTGGCATGTTTAGTTTTGCAGTAGGTACAAGCATTGAGACACCTGTTCAAATGGGAACAATAAATAAGGCTCGAAAACTTAAAGACATGGCATACATAAACTGGCAGCAGAACAAACAGTGCAGTAACAGACATTTTAGTAACATTTGCTTAATTTATAAGAGATACAAAAATAATTATCTAAATGATTCATATCTACCGTCTATGAAGAACAGAGTTGGTAATCCTTGTGACTTTTAACTATGAGAGAATGATCATAGAAAGCCACAGATTATCCTAAAACACACAACTCTGCAAGGAGCAAAGTTTGTAACTGCTTTGTGATTAAACACATTTTTTTCAGGACCCAAGTTTATAAACTCCATGATTAATCAAATGAAATTCAAAACAGCAGTTGTTAAAAAAAAATTCTCATAAACCACCAAAAATTTCTTTGGCCATCAAATAACTAGAAAAGTCTTAGTGTTGCTCATATGTAGCTTTTTATTGGGAATATTAAAGCATATTCATTGAATCTTTAGCTAAGGATTTAAAATAAATGAATAGACAACTGCAGTCTCATAAAATTAGAAACTTTTAGAAAATTTCAGACTATTTTTATTCCACGAGGAAAATATTAAGATGCTCCTGTGACTTCCATGAGCTAGAAAAACTAACAGGATGGCAACAACACAAGCTGTGAGAAATGCAAAATCTGACTCGTGTCCCAACAGTCTTCATCCATGGTTCAAACTTACTGTTTCTAAACTAGAATATTGATTCCTTTAGTTTAAAAGCACAATGTAATAAGTGTATTACAAAATAAAAGAAACAATTTTGGTATACAAAAAGACGAAGTTTAAGAACACTGGCGGAAACTGAAGTTGTCTATCCGTGCGGTTCAGTATCCACTATATGGAACGAGGCTCTCAAAGGACCACTGTTATACAAATGCTCTAAATTTTCACATTGTAACAGCAGAACTTGACAAGTGAACCTTACCAACATGGTTTTACTGGTATATAGCTGTGAGATATATATGAATTACTGGCCTTGGTAGTCAAACTAACAATGTCTAATAGTCTTATGGTTTTCTAGGGAACAGTAACATGTACATTTTGAAATGTATTTTACTATTTAGCTGACCATTGATCATTAACTGCCAACACTGTCCTCCCAAGTAATTTATATTTCATTTAAAAAACTGAAGACCTTCTGCATGTCTAGAAGAATGATGCCTAGCTATGCTGTTTCCTTCTGTACTGTAGCCCTCTGTTCCCTCCTCACTAAGGAAAACAACTTGTTAAATATGGTCCACAAGCTCTCCTTTGGCCTCATTTGTGTGGTGGAAGTGGGAGTGGGGAGGGAGCAGAGCGTATTACAAAAATGTCCACCAGATTTCAACTACAGGTTGAACAAACCCCTGAAATAAATGTGAATAAAGCATCCTCGAAGTGGATTGCTAAAGTCTGTGTTTAGTAGAAGTAAGGCTCTGGGTTAGGTTTCCAGCATTTCCTGTATGAAAAAAACAACACAAGAGCAAACACCCAAAACAGTAGGAACCATTAGGATACATGCATACAAATGAAGACAGAAGGTGCTCACCCCTTAGGAGCTGAGATAAAGCAACATATATTTGACAACACTTAGTCTCCTGACTAAGGCCATTTGTTTAAACTGTGCATCTCTCCCTCAGTCTGAGAGCCTGGAGCCAGGTTTCCTGTCCACACTGGCCTCTGCCTGTGTCTGCATGCCCACTGTCAGTCATCTGTTCTGTGTCTCATCTTCTTGCTATGTCACCACATAATGACTTGTTCTGTTTCAAATTCTGGAACTCAATTCCCAGTACTGTGCTGGGAACACTGGGAGGCCAGTGTGCTGTCTGACTCTTCCTCAAAGTGTTCTCATGGACCTGGGATTCCCCTCTAACTGGCACTCCCTGAAGTCAGCACTCTTCCAGGCAAGATGCCATGTCAGGCTCTAATGATACTCAGGGACCCTGCTCTCACCTTTGCCTCATCCAGACGGAGGGAAATGACAAGTCCAGGGACAATGTTGGGAGAAGCCACTATCACTTCTGACTGGGCTTGCTTCTTAAAAGACACCACACCAAAGGAAAGGGTGTGGGAAGAAAAATGGGCAGAAGGAAGGTGGAAGAAGTGTTCTAAACAAAACACAGGAGAACTGATAAAGCTAAACCATGTAGAAAAGCTTGACAATTGGTCAAGTTTACATAGCAGTCACTCAGTATTTGTGCACTGTCATGTGACAAGTCTGCCCAACTCTGAAGAGCACATGTGCTGTATGTCCAATTCTGTGGACCATGTGTACTCAGTGTCCAACTCTGTGGAGCATGTGCACTGTGTGTCCGACTCTGTGGAGCATGTGTACCGTATGTCCAACTCTGTGGACCATGTGTACTGTATGTCCAACTCTGTGGAGCATGTGTACTGTGTGTCCAACTCTGTGGAGCATGTGTACTGTATGTCCAACTCTGTGGAGCATGTGAACTGTGTGTCCAACTCTATGGAGCATGTGTACCGTATGTCTAACTCTGTGGAGCATGTGAACTGTGTGTCCAACTCTATGGAGCATGTGTACCGTATGTCCAACTCTGTGGAGCATGTGTACTGTGTGTCCAACTCTATGGAGCATGTGTACTGTATGTCAACTCTATGGAGCATGTGCACTGTATGTCCAACTCTGTGGAGCACATGTATTGAAGACAGCTTAGTTTACAAAGCAGGTGTGGAAACCAAGCAACAGTTCCCTACTGTCTTATTCAATAACAGAAGTGCAGCCACTCCATGAAAAACTGCCTGCGAAAATGTACTAAAATGAGTGATATTCTAAAACATTCCTAATAAAAACCCAGGAAATATAAATACTACATTAGGAATTCAAAATATTCTTCACTCAACCACTCTTCCACACATTCTGGATGAGAGATTTTGAATTCTAAATTTCCACTGAATAAGATAGATTAATTCTTATCTGTCAAAAAAAAAAAAAAAAGACCCTTGCTATTGTTAGCAACCTTAAACTCAACAATTCTAAAGTGCACCTTTCTGAATCTAAAGTGCATACTTCTGTAAACATGTCACAACAGGACCAACTCAAGCAGTAAGTCTTATGTCTAACTTCTAAATAGGAGGGTCTGTTAGAATACAGAGGAAAATCGCAGTGCCAGAGCACTAAAGAATGAGCTTTTTGATATTTCAAAACAATGGTGGGTTTTTTGTTGTTGGTTTTGTTTTGTTTTGTTTTGTTTTGTTTTGTTTTTGCAGTCACCAGGAGCTGTGTTGACCAATTGCTTCAACACTTTAAAAGAAGGGAATTCATAACAGACAGTTTCAATTGTCCATAAGCAATTAAGGAACTGTCCAAGAGTAAGACTGAGCCTGTTTCTTCAACAGTCAGAAAACAAAAGATCTTTGAAGGCTCACCACTGAAAGCCAAAGCCAAACCGAGGTGGCTGCTGAACTGCGAGGACGCAGGAAACCCTCCACCTACCCTGGCTGTGGCGACAGCAGAGAAAGCTCAACACACCTGCACATCTTGTGAGCTGGCCACTGGCCAAGAAACACTAACCAGCTCAGGAGCAAAGCGAGATTAGGCTGAACTCAGCAGCATGGCCCAAAGTCTGCGAGAGCACACGTGGGGCAGCACTTACAAACTACATAGAGCAAACGAAAGAAATAACAAGGTGGATCAAAATCGGGAGTTCCCATGGACACAGGAGAATGCACTGATGCAAGAGCTGAACCACATGAAGGGAATAAGAAGAAACCCTCTTCACACAGTCTCTTCACAAACCTTAGATACTGTAAGTTCTGCTCTAAAACGTAACTCGTGTCATTTGTTTTGGATGGAGAGGAGCAGAGTGAGAAGCCTCACGTGACTGAGGCTCCTGTTTCTCCTCGATTGTAGGTTGAGAATGCGTTTGAATATGCGAACCCACTTGAGAATCAAGCATTACCAGGGAAGTAGAAATGACTGAAACCGTGCAGTGTGGCCCTTCCTACACTTTAGTCCTTACTTTCCTTAAAATCAGTTACTACTGTGTAAAAAATGTTTCGAAGTTTCAAGTGTGACAAAACAATAAGCTCTTTGGAGCTAAGTCTTGGAAAAGCTATGATGGACCTGCCCGTGTTCTTCTGCACCAAGGTATCACCATGCAAAGGAAAAATGAGAATCCAATCAACAACTTCCACCGGATAACGGTGTAAGGCAGACCTGGCTGTTAAGTAGCGCCTACTAGGCCTCCTCATCAACCTTTTACAGGACTTTTCCAAAAGAAAAGGACCAAGTGTTTGAACTACCAAATACAGGACAGGCCATCAGCAGACTGATGAACTCTTCAGGCAATAAAGACATATGCTGCCAAGGCTGAAACCCTACGCAAAGGAAAATGGAGCACCAGAGACAGCAGAAGTGAGGCTCCAGAACGATGAAGTCTTTGGCTTCCTGAGACCAGGATTCTCGCCGCTTCATCACTGAGTACCAATTCCCTCCAAACACCAGAGTTTCCATGGTAACTCAGTATCATCTTCCATTATGCCCTTTCTGGGCTTCCAGCTCCTGTGTTAAAGATTACATTATACAGATTGCACCTCCATCCACCCTATTCCATGCCTACGCACTTCATTCCTTATTTCAAAGGGCTGCATCAATGGGATTTCACTCCCACGGATTTCATCTCCATTCCTTTTACCTGAGAGGATTACTCTATGGCCAGCACCCATTGGTCCCATAAAACTCAAGACCTTTAAAATTATTCTGGTAGGAAGGGCAGCTAATAATAACAAAAGAAAATGGCTGCATGCTTCCTTGATACAAAGTTAGGTGTCTTACATAATAAAGATACAAGTGTACCTGGATCGTCCATAAAGGAAACTAAAGCTCAAAGGACTATAAATTGTGCCCAAAGGTACACAGAGCCAAGTCAGGCTCAATGTCTTCCTTCTTCTTTTCTTTATATGATACTGGAGACCACACCCAGAAGCTTAAGCATCTTAATCTTGTGCTATTATAACCCAGCCAGAGACCCAATCCATCTTATCCGAAATTTCAACATCATAAATTAAATTCTGCATTGCCTTAATAACACAAAAACTAACTCTGTGTGAGAATACAGACTGATTGCCTGAGCCTTTAAAAGCCTTACAGTTGTGCCTGGTGAGGTGCCTTGCTGAGTAAGTGCTCTTGCTATAAGGCAGTGGGGATTTAAGATCAAATCCTCAACACTCCTGTAAAAAGCTAGACACAGCCACCCATGCAACTATAAACTACAGAGTGTGGCTAGATGGAGGCAGGAAGACTGCTGAAGTTTGCGGTTCACTGACCTAGCTCCAGGTTCAACTCTAGACACTAGCTCAAAGGAATCTGAGACACATAAAGTAAGGCACAATACCCTGGCCCTTCCATATGCACAGGTGTACATATATCACCTACAAATAAAAATCTTCCAGCTGCCTTCATAAGCATGCAGAAATTTTTATTGTGTGACTCAACCTTTAACACAGTGCTTGTATTCCACTAAAATACCAACAAATACTTGGTGCCACTAGAGATCTCAAAATGGACTAGGCAAGTTATCAGACCTTAGCTTAGTAGAGTTAAGAGGCGTGCTATACAGGGAGGTCCTCAGTAAAACACACACAGGGAAAGAGAAAGACATCAGGCCTAGCAATAAGAACTTCCTCTGAAGTTAAACTACCTTGTACTCACACTATTAGTTTTAAAGTTACTTTCTATTCCCCCTTCCCTATCTTCCCTCTAACTGCTCCCATACACTCTTCATTGTTCTTTTCAAATCAGTGGCCTCCTTTTCATTAATTGTACACACACACACACACACACACACACACACACACACACACACACACTTAAAGGCATAATTAGTCTGCTCGGTCTATATAACGTTCTTTGTACCTATGTTTTCAGGGCTGACCACTGGCACTGGAAAGCCAACTTGTATATTCTTCCCTAGAGAAGACTAATCCTGCCTCTCTCAGCTTTTCCTGATCGCCTGCACTTTCCTGTGTAGGTTTCAAGCCTCGGGGGCTTCCCCAAGCTCATCAGCAGGTTCGCTGCTGTTGTCCGTTCCGGCTCTTGTTTATGTAGTTGGGTTGGTGAGACATAGGTCTGGCTTCTGACATTCCTCAGAGACACAATCTCACCAGAAACTCCCTGTTCCTCCTGGCTCTTGCAATCTTTCCCCTCCTGCTTCTGCGATGATTACTGGACCTTAAAGGCACAGGAGTCTTATCACAAACCAAGCTCCACAGCTCTGAGTTTTAAATGATGTGGTTCTCTGTAATGGTCTCTGTTGAAGAGAACTTATTCTGGGTGAGCGCTACAGTCATCAGTGGGAACACAGACCCACTGTTACTATTAAAAAAGAAATATAAAAACCAAAATAAAAAGAATGCCAAAATATAAGCATTTACATTCAATTTCACAAAACTCATATTTTACTCCCATTTCTTAGTTCTCTGGAGACCAGCAAAGAGCCATCTAAGTCTCGGGAACCTATTTGCTTATGTCATTCTTTATTATATCCCCAGTTTTCTTTATAAGTCAAGAAAAATCCTCAAAATTTAAAACATACAAAAATATGGCAAGAAAGCAGCATTGTTCAATTGTGTGCTGTCCTGGTTAGTGACTAGTCTCAGCCGATAGAGTATGGAATGAACATTATACACGTGGGGAGGCAATAATTCCAGGTCGATTGCCCGTGTTTTCTATGTCTCACGGCTTTCTTTTAAGAAGAGGTCTTGTGCCCACAGCACCAGAAACAGTTTTCTGGAGGTGTTTATTAAACAGCAAGGTAAAAGAGAAGCAAGAAGCAAGTCCATCTACCATGATATATGAATACACTGAACATCCTAGAGAGATACCGCTTTATGCTTGAAATAGAACTTTTTTCTTTTTTTTTTTTTGAGCTGGGGACCGAACCCAGGGC